>NC_031995.1:45695451-46001813 GCF_001879085.1 Nicotiana attenuata | reverse complement strand
TTGGCATTTTACTCTTGAATATCATAGATTCTAATTAGTAATCAATTAACATGTTCATTTCATCATCTATTTCTACTGTTTCTTCTTTAATTATGTCTAGCTAAACCCATTAGCTAGGGTTGTGGCTCAACCCTAGTGTGGGTAGTTAATGGGTGTTGCATTCTAGGGTGAGATTGAGATTGGGTATTTGTTATTTGGGTTAATTTTGTGTTTCAATCTAGAATTTGTGGTTGCAAATATGAATTCAAGCTTAGTGGGTCTAACTCTTCTTGAGAAAGAGAGTCATATGACCCTAAAAGTTGACCTAACAAGGAATTGGGATAGACCCATGAGAATGGTAGTCCCAATTAACGGGTTAAACCTCAAAAGAGTAACTACCCTACTTGAGCCCTAGTTGCTCGGTCTAATTGGCCTACCTAATTGGTCTCGAGAGAGTCAATTGGGCAAAATCTTTTTCTCTACCGAGAGGTGTGAGAATGAGTGCATTTGTGCAAAATAAACCCAGATTTATCAATCTCCCCTTAGTAGCTTCTACCCGTTAGCTAGCCACCTAGGTAGTGTCACGACCCTAGTGCCTTTTTCCTATATTAAGCACAACTTAGCAATATTCTCCTAGCATAATTTAGTTTAAATCATTAGTTCTACAAGAGTAGTTTAAAAAGAAAACCCCAAAAATGTGTGAAGCGACATTAGAAGCACAACCGCAACTCTAGGCTAGACAGATATTCTAACTCCTTTACTAGCTCCCTGTGGAAATTCGACCCCGATCCACTATTCGGGTATTAGTTATTGCTACCCACTCTTCCTACCATTGTGTAGTGTTGAGACCGTCGCGATCACTTTTTGGCGCCGTTGCCGGGGAGCTTACGGTGTTGACTATCAGTTTAGTTTGTTTTGTGTTTTGCTTCTCTTTCCTTCTTGTTTACTAATTCTGTTTGTGTCGATCATTCAGGTACTATGGCTCTCAATGCAAACGACCCTCTTGGCAACGTGAATGCGGGGGAGGAGGTAGATGATCTTGAGCCCGAAGAGGTTATACCACCTCAAGTTCCACGTAGAGGCCGTCCGGCCAACGCAAATGACAACAATCCTGTTCCAGACCCTCCTCCGCCACCGCCAAGAGCAGTCCCAAGAGTTCTTCCAAATCAAGGGTACGCGAGTGCCATTGTTCCTCCCCGAATCCAGGCGGGGAACTTTCAAATCACAAATGTTATGTTGACCTTGCTCGAGCAAAGGGGATATTTTACGGGCGCCTCCGACCAAAATGCATACAAGCACTTGAAGGGGTTCGTAGATACTTGCTGTAACGACCCGACCGGTCCGTTTCGAGTTCAAACGCTCCGTTCAGCAGTCGGAGGCCATGAACAACTTCACCTCAGGTATTATGACTTGTACGCGCAGTCGGAATCAAATTTCAGGAAGTTCAAAGTTGATTCAGGAAGAGAATTCTCATTTCAGAAGCTTAAAGCTGAAAGAATGAACTAGGATTGGATTTTTTTGAGTAAACGACCTCGGAATCAGGATCTGAAGGTTCCAGCAGGTTCGTATGATGATTTCGGACTTGGGCGTATGCCCGGTTCGGGTTTTGGATAACCCGGGAGCGTTTTGGCGCCTATTGTGGAAGTTAGCATTTTAGAAGGAATTTCATAAGTTTGGTTGGAAGTGCATTTTAATTTTATCAATGTCCGTTTGGGATTTCGAGACTGCGTATAGCTCCGTATGGTGATTCTGGAGTTGGGAGCGCGATCGGAAGTGAATTCGGAGGTCCGTGGGTCATTTTGGAGCCATTTGGCTAAAGATAGAAATTTGAAGGTTTTTGAGAAGTTTGATCGGAGGTTGACTTTTTGATATCGGGGTCGGAATCCAATTCCGGAAGTTGGAGTAGGTCCGTAATGTCAAATATGACTTGTGTGCAAAATTTGAGGTCAATCGGACATGATTTGATAGGTTTAAACATCGAAAGTGGAAGTTGGAAAGTTCAAAGTTCATAAAGCTTGAATTCGGGGTGTAATTCATGGTTTTAGCGTTGTTTGATGTGATTTGAGGCCTCGAGCAAGTCCATAATGTGCTTTGGGACTGGTTGGTATGATTGGTTGGGGTCCCGGGGGCCTCAGGTGAATTCTGGGTGGTTAACGGATCAAATTTGGAAGTTGAAGAACAGCTGAAGGGATCTGGTATCTGGTATTTCCGCTTCTGCGGAAATGGGACCGCAGAAGCGGCCCTGCAGAAGCGGAGAGGAAGCCGCAGAAGCGGACGAGGGCGAGGGCAGCCAGGACCGCAGAAGCGGCCCTTGATCCGCTGATGCGGAACCGCAGAAGCGGTTGGCTAACCGCAGAAGCGGAAGGCCTGGTGTGGAGGGGAGCCGCAGAAGCGGCAAGCGGTCCGCAGAAGCGGAACCGCGGAAGCGGGCAGGGTCCTGCTGAAACGGAAATGACTGGGGCAGTGAGGATGTTTTAAGTTCGGGGTTGAGTTCATTTCAACCCCATTTTTCTTCCATCGGAGTCGATGGGAGCAGCTTGGAGACGCCATGGATTTAGGCGTGAAAATTAGTATAAAAAGTGGGGTTTTGGTGGAAAACCTAGAAAATCATATTCTTGGAATTTAGCTACGATTTTGAGTATGAAATTAAGAGAAATCATATATTTTAGTTCCTAAGGTCATGGGTAACCTTTGTCTTCGAGAAATTTTGGATTCCAGGCACGTAGGCCCGAGGGCATTTTGGTCATTTCACTAAGCGGATTTGGGAATTGGTATAATTTGCATTGTTAACAAGTACTTGAGTGTATTCTCATTAGTTTTTCGTTAATTGGCTAGTTTTGGAGCAATGTGCGTTGGTTCAAGCCTTCGGAAGAATGTAGAATGCCGGTTATGAGTCTTCGGAGCGAGGTGAGTCTCCTTTCTAATCTTGTGAGGGGGAATTTACCCCATATGTGAGTTAAATTGGTTATGTGCTCCTATTTGTGGGGGCTACGTACGCACGAGGTGACGAGAGTCCGTGCGTAGCTACTATTTGCTATTGTTCGGGTAGCTAGGACCCAAAAGCATGAATACTTGAATTAATTGTAAATTCTTGGATAGCTCAAATTGCTTGTGTCACATGGAATTTGTAAATGAATTTCTAAAGAGATTTAACCTTACTTGTAAAATTTTGTTAAAAGAGGAATTGATATATATATCGATAAACACTCCCTGATAAGTTCTTACTTGATTGATTGAGCATGCTATATTTGGATTAATTGTGAACCCCTTTGAGGGTTTGAATTGCTTAAATCACATTAAATTTATAAAAGGATTTCTAAAAAGACTTAAGCTTCGCTTCCTCAGATTATTTAAAGAGAGTTGGCTTTTTCTTGGATAATTGCTCCATGTTGACTTATTGACTGACTGTCTATCTGTGTGTTTATTTTGGAACGGGCCGAACGCCTCGGCAAATTAAATAGATGCATCTATAGGCGCGCCGTCGACCCTTGGCAAGTGCACATTATGATTTGCGCATGATATCTTTTATATATTGATGCATGAGAAATCTTAAATGATGACATTGCCTTTCATGGCTTGAGATGAACTGATTAAATGAAGAAAAGTAAAATCTTGAAAATCCTTTGTTAATTGTTAAAAGGTATTTACCTGTTTTACAACTTTGTGAATTAGAATATGTTATATGAATCCATGATTTCCCCACACATTTAATATATTATTATTGGACCGCTAGTGTGTGTCCAGGTTGACCATCTCGTCTGTACCTCTTCGAGGTTAGGCGGGATACTCACTGAGTACACGTTGATTACGTACTCTTACTACACTTCTGTGCATTTTTATTGCACAGGTATACGTTACTTTAGATAGCAGCACGGATGATTTGGGGACTTGGTGAGCCGCATTGTTCGAGACGACCCGCAGCTAGAGTAGTCCCCTTCCAGTACTTTATTTATTGATTCTCTGTCCACTGTATTTCGGACAGACATTTGTATTTTATTTTCCTTATCAGTAGTTGCTCATGCACTTGTGACACTGGGTTTTGGTATGGTTTTCCTTGAAGATGTGTATTAATAGTTAGTTCCTTCATTTGAATTGAAACAGAGATTGTTTTTATATATGAAAAATGGAAGTAAAACTCCTAGGTTTTCAAAGTTATAAAAAGAGAATTTAATTGGTGATTTAGTTGGCTTGCCTGACAACGGTGTCCGGCGCCATCACGCCCCGTAGTGGATCTGGGTCGTGACAACATGGTATTAGAGCCCTAGGTTCCCGTCGGTCTCACGAGTCATGAGCAAGTCTAGTAGAGTCTCGAGGATCAGTACATAGACGTTTGTACTTATCCTCGGGAGGCTACAGGGTTGTTAGGAGTACTTCCCTTCTTGATTTCCTTATCGTGCGGTTCGATTCCTTTGAGGCTTATGCCTTTGATTTCTTCCTATTCAATCTTACGCGAGCGCTTGTTATAAATCGAGAATTTGAAGAATTGAAATGGCACTACAAATGTGGTGCGTGATGATTCTTCCCGGTATAGTTGATTGGACTATTATAGTCGCATTTTGGAAGGATATTCTATTGTTCCAGCTCAGTAACAGAACTTCTAAGAGCCTTGAGGCTAGGCACGGGTTGCCATGATGCTTATGAACAATTATTTCGCAGTGTTGTTGTGATGGTAGGGTGTTTGCCCACGTGTCGGGGCAGTGAATGAATTGAAGGGAGGTTTACTCAATGTGTAATCAAGAGATTCAGTATTTTATTCCCGGCAGGGGAAAGTCAATCGAACTAAGGATGGTCAGGTGTGGGATGGTGGAAGTAATGAGGCTTGGTATTTGCAAGCGTGGTTGAGCTTTCTTTTATGAGAGGGTGTCCTGGTCCTGATTGAACGTACTAAGTTGTTGGTGTTATGATCTGCTACAATTCGCCTTTATGGCAGGGTATTTTGAAATAATATTGGAGGTACAACTGTCAGTTGTCGCATGGTGCGGTGGTTTAGGATCGAATCAGAATTTCTAATGTTGATGGCTCGAGAAAGATGACCTTTGGAAAGGTTTAAACTTAGTAGCAATGGTGGGTTCAAGTGCCACGAAGATAGATTTTATTTAAGGCAACAATTGCGCAGCGAAGTATGAGGAAGGACATGTGGGAAGTGCCAGACGGTGCTTAAAATTTCTAGAAGGCCAAGTATGAGGAGCAAGGTCGAGTGACCGATTAAGGAGATGAGTTTCGCCAAAGTGGGAGAGTGGCGGGTGTGCATATGGGCTTGGTAGTAGGAAGACTACGCGCCCTAAGGAGAGTTTGGATCGAATTGGGGATTCTAATGATTGGTGATTGAAGTCTGCGGGTATGATTGGAAGTATGGGCTAGTATGCGGCAAAAGATTGATATGGCGGGAAGGAGCTGCTTGAAATGGGGGAGGGTGCAGCATAACCCTGAATTTGGAAGGATGTTGCCGCACATTTAATTGATGTTCGCGAGGAGCGAATGGACTTGTGCAGCTGGGAGGTGAGCTCGGACTCAGGATGGGCTGTTGGTGTCATAGTGAATGTACCCCGTGGAGCGGCGTGGGAAGATGTCGGGAGGTGATTCCCCTAGGTGGGTTATTCCCCCGTGAGCAGATTAGCGGTCGCGTGGTTGGCGAAGCTTCTGCGAGGAATTATATTGGTTGTTCAACAAAGAGGTCGGTCGTGCGAATGTGGATGATATCTCAGAATATGAATGATGGGGATGTACAGGAAGATCCCGAGAGATTCTGATAATTGGTGGCGCGAGGTTAAGTCAATAAGAGGTAAAAAGGTCGGGCGAACTCAAGAATGGTGTAATGATGGCTTCAAGCCAAGTGGGAGAGTCCCACCGCTTATGATTGGGCTGTATGATTAACACTTGCGTGATTTCTGGTTATTAGCATATTGATGGATTAATTCAGCTACGAGGAAAGACCATAAGTAGTAAATTGAGCGGAGGAATTATTAAGGATGTGCTATGGTTAGCCTTATGGGCTCATGATTCAGATTTGGGGAAGGATTCAGGATTTGCGCCTTGTATGCATATGGGTTCAAAGGAGGTGGTTCCGCCGGGTGCCTCGTCAAGAGGGTAATTATGTGTTATGAAATTTATGGAGTTGACTATATTCGCGGCCAAGTCGGAGCGGGTGGCTCTCAGCAGCGGCCCTAGTGAAAAATTCAAAGGAGGAAGTATGTTGTTTAATAATTTCGAGCCTATAGGCGCAGTTGAGGATCAATCTTATGCAATAGCTTACGAATGGAGACTCAGAATGATCTGTGATGCTTTGGCTCACGGTGTAGCAATTGAAAGATATGAAATGGTTCGTGGGATTTGATACAACATGGTCTCATGATTCGAAGTCGCTCAGGATAAGTGTAGAGGGAGTATGTTATGTGTTGGAAGAAATCAGTAATATCTTTAAGGCAATCAAGGATAAATTGGAAGAAGGTAGTTGATTGGCCATAGTTGAATTGGCATATTGGTGTTGGCAGTCAGTTTCTGCAGCGTGATCGAGTTATGTAAGTGATTTGTGATGGTACGTATCAGGCTTGTCAGCTGCCGCAATCGATGTTATTCAGAATACTTCTATTGTTATGGCTTGTTGTGTGGAAGCAGATTCCGGAAGGGGCTATGGTGGCTTAGACCACTGCTTAGAGATTGGTATATTCTACGATTATGAAAGATTCGCCTGTGTGCTGCTATGGTACTCCAGAAGTGAGTTCAGTAGAAGGTTCTTATATAATGAAGTGTTAAAATGTTAATGTTAAAATCGTGTTCTATCGTATGTTGCACATTGGTGCAGTGAGTAGCATGGGAATTCGAAGTGAGGATCAATGTTGCGGCTTGGTGCTGGTAAGGAATGTCTCGGGCTCGGATGAGCAGGAAGGGAGCTTCGGTGTTTAAGGTAAGTTGGCATTGTCTTCAGCATCACCTGAGATTGGTGCTTAGTAAAGGGGCCTTGTATCATGGTTAATGATTCTTGATCGCTTTTCAGCGTTAGTGCGGTCGGTGGGTTGGAGGTAGGACCCAGTAAATTGTTATGGTAAATTGTGGGGGAGTGTCCCACAGGAAGGTTTCATAAAATATGGCGCGTAGTCACTTGACTGATTTAAGATCTAGACCGAGTATGAGGATTGTGGTAATATAATTAATTTGAGAATTTATGCCTGGAGGGCACTCTGTTTATTGGGTTATGGACTGTGGAGGTTTGCTCCGGTTACGGTGGTTGTCCTAGTGTGTTATGAGAAGAGGAAAAGTAGTATGGGCCTTTGAAGAGTTATTGGCTTAGTTTCATGTGTTCAGGATCGACTTGAGGTCGGTGGATGGGTGTAAATGTGAATTTGGGCCCTATGTCAGGCCAGTTGTGTTCAATCCAGTAATGCGCTCCTTATGTGGGGGTAGTCAAAGTGTTATTTCATTGGCAGATATATTTCATGAAATGATGTATTGCACCATATGAGTTGTGAGACGGCTTGGTAAATTCTTATGTGTTAAGGTTCCGCGTGGTGATGATGTTACGTAAGCAGGATGGCTCTTGAGACTTAGGTCCTGTATCGCACCTCAGTTGTGTTTGAGTTTTGTGGCTTATGACGCCATATGTTCCCTCAGGGATGGTATTATGCACTTAGCGTGCTTATGACCGATATTTGGTATGTTGTATAATGAGCAAATTTAGCTCTATGTATATCTCCTTATGTGAGTTCTACGTATGGATCGGTTGGCATGCCGCCATGGTTATGAGTGTTCGGATCGGGTTGCGCGCCGCAACAGCGTAATGTTCAGTACAGTTCCCCATACCTGTTTATTGTGTTCTGTTTCCTATTTTCTAGGGAGAGTCCGTATTAGTGCGGTAGTTAGGTAATTCTTTTCAGAGTTCATTTTCCTTTTGAATCGCATTCTAAAATGGTGGCCTATTGGCACATTGTGGTATCACATGAGACTTTTGATTATGTCCGGGGTGGCTTATTGCCTGAGCAGTTCGTACTGGGCGAGATGAGCCCATTGGATTCAGGATCAGTGCAATCTGACTATATAGAGTATGTTAAGGAGCAAGATCTCCACTTGATTCAGAATATGGTGATGTTTCCTGTCAGAAGTATAGACTCAATGATTGGTCGACTCGGCAATGATTATGAATTTCTTCACATCTCTTCTGTTGTGACGGTGTTGTAAGAGTTGGAGTAAGACCTGTGTATGTTATGGGGTGCAATGGGAGCACCAGATTCGTGGAATTCCAATTAAGTGGAACATAAAATGTTATCGTGATCCGGTGAGAAAACTGATGAAAAAGTGTGAATTCAGCAAAGTTGTGCAATCATGATTGGGTATAGCGTGTGGTGGTTGATACGGTGTTCGTATGTTGGAAACAGGCCAGGCATAGAATTCCGGATGTTGGAATTGGGCCCTAAGGCTTATTTACCTTGATAAGAGGGAATATCTTCAGAATTGATCGAGCTGATATGCTCAACTGAGTTGTGGTAGCACGGCAAGGTGCATGAGAAGTTAACCAGTGATTTCAGACTACTCCAGTATAGTTCTCAGCACGTTCGAGGACGAACGTTTGTTTAAGTGGGAGAGAATGTAACGACCCGACCGGTCGTTTCGAGTTCTAACGCTCCGTTCAGCAGTCGGAGGCCATGAACAGCTTCACCTCAGGTATTATGACTTGTACGCGCAGTCGGAATTAAATTTCAGGAAGTTCAAAGTTGATTCAGGAAGAGAATTCTCATTTCAGAAGCTTAAAGCTGAAAGAATGAACTAGGATTGGATTTTTTGAGTAAACGACCTCGGAATCAAGATCTGAAGGTTCCAGTAGGTTCGTATGATGATTTCGGACTTGGGTGTATGCCCGGTTCGGGTTTTGGATAACCCGGGAGCGTTTTGGCGCCTATTGTGGAAGTTTGCATTTTAGAAGGAATTTCATAAGTTTGGTTGGAAGTGCATTTTAATTTTATCAATGTCCATTTGGGATTTCGAGACTGCGTATAGCTCCGTATGGTAATTCTGGAGTTGGGAGCGCGATCGGAAGTGAATTCGGAGGTCCGTGGGTCATTTTGGAGCCATTTGGCTAAAGATAGAAATTTGAAGGTTTTTGAGAAGTTTGACCGGAGGTTGACTTTTTGATATCGGGGTCGGAATCCAATTCCGGAAGTTGGAGTAGGTCCGTAATGTCAAATATGACTTGTGTGCAAAATTTNACCCCATTTTTCTTCCATTGGAGTCGATGGGGAGCAGCTTGGAGACGCCATTTCCGTCACTTGTCATGAGGTAAGTAATCTATACTAGCTTTTGAGTTAAATATATCAATTATACATGGATTTAGGCGTGAAAATTAGTATAAAAAGTGGGGTTTTGGTGGAAAATCTAGAAAATCATATTCTTGGAATTTAGCTACGATTTTGAGTATGGAATTAAGAGAAAATCATATATTTGAGTTCCTAAGGTCATGGGTAACCTTTGTCTTCGAGAAATTTTGGATTCCGGGCACATAGGCCCGAGGGCATTTTGGTCATTTCACTAAGCGGGGTTGGGAATTGGTATAATTTGCATTGTTAACAAGTACTTGAGTGTATTCTCATTAGTTTGTCGTTAATTGGCTAGTTTTGGAGCAATGTGCGTTGGCTCAAGCCTTCGGAAGAATGTAGAATGCCGGTTATGAGTCTTCGGAGCGAGGTGAGTCTCCTTTCTAATCTTGTGAGGGGGAATTTACCCCATAGGTGAGTTAAATTGGTTATGTGCTCCTATTTGTGGGGGCTACGTACGCACGAGGTGACGAGAGTCCGTGCGTAGCTACTATTTGCTATTGTCCGGGTAGCTAGGACCCAAAAGCATGAATACTTGAATTAATTGTAAATTCTTGGATAGCTCAAATTGCTTGTGTCACATGGAATTTGTAAATGAATTTCTAAAGAGATTTAACCTTACTTGAAAAAATTTGTTAAAAGAGGAATTGATATATATATCGATAAACACTCCCTGATAAGTTCTTACTTGATTGATTGAGCATGCTATAATTGGAATAATTGTGAACCCCTTGGAGGGTTTGAATTGCTTAAATCACATTAAATTTATAAAAGGATTTCTAAAAAGACTTAAGCTTCGCTTCCTCAGATTATTTAAAGAGAGTTGGCTTTTCTTGGATAATTGCTCCATGTTGACTTATTGACTGACTGTCTATCTGTGTGTGTTTATTTTGGAACGGGCCGAACGCCTCGGCAGATTATATAGATGCATCTATAGGCGCGCCGTCGACCCTCGGCAAGTGCACATTTACTTTCTGTTGGATCGGGCCGTCGCCTCGGTATGATTTGCGCATGATATCTTTTATATATTGATGCATGAGAAATCTTAAATGATGACATTGCCTTTCATGGCTTGAGATGAACTGATTAAATGAAGAAAAGTAAAATCTTGAAAATCCTTTGTTAATTGTTAAAAGGTGTTTACTTGTTTTACAACTTTGTGAATTAGAATATGTTATATGAATCCATGATTTCCCCACACATTTAATATATTATTATTGGACCGCTAGTGAGTGTCCAGGTTGACCATCTCGTCTCTACCTCTTCGAGGTTAGGCGGGATACTCACTGAGTACACGTTGATTATGTACTCATACTACACTTCTGTGCATTTTTGTTGCACAAGTATATGTTACTTTAGATAGCAGCACGGATGATTTGGGGACTTGGTGAGCCGCATTGTTCGAGACGACCCGCAGCTAGAGTAGTCCCCTTCCAGTACTTTATTTATTGATTCTCTGTCCACTGTATTTCGGACAGACATTTGTATTTTATTTTCTTATCAGTAGTTGCTCATGCACTTGTGACACCGGGTTCTGGGATGATTTTCTTTGAAGATGTGTATTAATAGTTAATTTCTTCATTTGAATTGAAACAAAGATTGTTTTATATATGAAAAATGGAAGTAAAACTCCTAGGTTTTCAAAGTTATAAAAAGAGAATTTAATTGGTGATTTAGTTGGCTTGCCTGACAACGGTGTCCAGCGCCATCACGACCCGTAGTGGATCTAGGTCGTGACATATAGGTTCCTGCAACTTCGACTTGTTAAAATCTGCAACTGTCTTTGTTAATCAGGTTCTGCGTGCATTTGTTGTCTAAGTGCAGAGGCCAACTTGAGCCCTTATTTGCTTATAAGTGAAAGTTCAAAATGTTTTGTATGTCGCCTAGTGTTTTTCGTTTTGACCAGCCTAAGTTAAAGTCTAGAGCCACCCTGAGATAGAGGTCCAAATGCCTCCTGGACCATAGGCATGGGACGGGTAGTGCACGCGTAGGGTACAACTTAGAATTGACTAGTGCGCTTTAGGTAACAACTTAAAGATAGTAATCGGGTAGCAGGAGATGATAGTCTGTGCCCGCCGAATAATATGAGTAACACCCACCTTGAGGAGTTATGAAGTATTATTAATGTTGCACGGGTCATCCTTTAGGCTAAAATCTTAGGACCCCCCCCCCCCCATCTTGTCTTTCATCAATTATTTGTGTTTAATAATAAACTCCTCAAATTCCTTGATTTCCTTGTACTTGATCTCCTAGACTAATTCATATAATTGAGTTCAGCCGGGACCCACAGTTGCGGACTCGAAGAGTGCCTAACACCTTCTCTTCGAGGTAATTTCGAGCCCTTACCCGATCTTTGGTGACGCAAACTAGTCAAACAGAGTTATCTTTAAAACCCTTCCTTAAAAGAGTTATCACGTGTCGAAACCCAATTTCGCGAGAAAAAAGGGCGTGACAGTGGCCGCTGCCAATTTGGCAAGGCCATCTGCTTCGATGTTTTGTGCTGGGGGTACCTAGTCGATTTGGCACTCGTCGAACTCGAGAAGTAGCTTATGAATTTCTGTCTGATATTTTGTAGTCTTTGTTCTTTTATTTGGAAAGTCCCTGTGACTTAGTTGATGACGAGTTGTGAGTCATAGCGGAGGATGACTCGCCGTGCCATACTTGAGAGCTAGTTTCAGTCCTGCAATTACGGCCTCATACTCGGCCTCATTGTTAGTCATGTCGGGACACCGTATAGACTGGAAAATGACTTCGCATGTTGGGACCTCAAGCATGAGTCCCAGTCCGGACCCTGCCGCATTGGAGGCACCATCGATGTACAGGACCTATAGGTCGTGAAACTTGGGAGTGGTACGAGCTGCTTCTTGCTCGGTCTCAGGTAGTATTTTGGCGCTAAAGTCGGCGACGAAGTTGGCAAGTACTTGCGACTTTATCGCCGTTCGAGGCTGATATGTTATATCGTGCTCGCTTAATTCGATGGCCCACTTGGCCAGTCTACCCGACAACGCAGTTTTATGTAAGATGCTTCTTGGGGGGAAGGTCGTGACCACCGAGATGGGGTGGCATAGGAAATAGGGTCTCAACTTTCATAAAGCGACGACTAATACTAGGGCTAGTTTTTTGAGGTGGGGCTACCTCGTTTCGGCATCGACCAGGGTTTTGCTAATGTAATAGATTGGAGATTGCGTACCTTTGTTTTTGCGGGCCAGGACTGCACTTACTACGATGTCGGACATGGCCAGGTAGATTAAGAGACGTTAGCCTGGTTCTAGCTTGGCGAGTAATGGGGGTGAGGACAAGTATGCCTTTAGTTCTCTTAGGGCATTGACGCATTCAGAATTCCATTGGAGCCTGTTGTCCTTTTTGAGAACGTTGAAGAATTTGTGGCATATGTCAGAGGATCGTGAGATGAACCTCGACAGGGCGGCTATACGGCCGGTTAGCTTCTGCACTTGTTTCTTATTGGTCAAAACTCCAGGTATTGCCTCTATATCCTTGACTTGGTCAGGATTGACCTTGATTCCTCTTTACGACACCAAAAAGTCGAGGAACATTTCCGAGGTCACGTCGAAAGCACACTTCTCGGGGTTCAGTTTCATGTCGTATCGTCTGAGTATGTCGAAGGCTTCCCTTAGGTGGTCGATGTGGTCCTCTTTCTTTTGGATTTGACTAACATGTCTTCTATATAGACTTCCATTATTTAGCCGAGTTGCTCTTTGAACATTTTGGTGACCCGCTTTTGGTAGGTCGTGCATTTTTCAACCCGAATGGCATGACTCTATAGCAGTACGTCCCTTGGTGGGTGATAAAGGTGGTTTTTTCTTGGTCTTCCTCCTCCATGAGGATTTGGTTGTAGCCTGAATAGGCGTCCAAGAAGCTTAATAGATTGTGTCCTGCTGTTGCATCGATAAGTTGATCGATGTGAGGCAACGGGAAGGAGTCTTTCCGGTAGGCCTTGTTTAGGTCCGTGAAGTCTACGCACATGCGCCATTTCCCATTTTTCTTTTTTACCATGACCACGTTAGCGACCCATTGGGGGTATTTTGACTCTCGAATGGAACAGTTGGCAAGCAAATTTTTCTACCTCTTCGTGGACGGCCTCGTTGATTGCCGCATTGAACTTTCATCTTATTTGTCGTATCGGCGAGTAGAGTGGATCGACATTTAGCTTGTGTGTTACAATGTCTTTCGGGTTACCTGGCATATCTGCATGGGAGAAAGCAAACAGATCGGCGTTGTCAGTTAAAAGTTATGGAATTTACCTGGTTTTGTGAGTTTGTGGCCGATATAGGCTTTTTTGCTGTGGCCGCTTTCGTCCAGCTGGACGGGATCAAGATCTTCCACTATTGACTCTGTGGATTCCACGATGTCGGGGTCTCTAACAACGTCTGTTTGTTGGTCAGAATCGGCCCTCGACTTTGGTAATTGCTATGCTCCTGAGCCTTCCTCTCCTAACTATTGAGTGTATGTGCAATCTTGGGCGATGCGGTAGAATTCTTGAGCTGTGCGCTGCTCACCGCGGATTCTGAATATTCCCCATGGGGTAGGGAATTGATGACTTGATATAAACTGGACGGGATGGCCCTCATGGCATGTATCCAGGGTAGTTCTATAATGGCGTTGTAGGTTGTGACTTGGTTCATGACATGGAATGTTGTTTCTAGGGTGACGCCCCGGCCAGAACGGGCAATATTATCTCTCTGGATGTTCGTTCAACTGCATTGTTAAAACCTATTAGTGTAATGCAACGTGGCACTATCTTATCCTCGAGTCTCATTTTTGTGAGAACTCTGGGGTGGATAATACACGTGCCGCTTCCGTCATCTACCATGATTCTTTTTACATCGGTATCTGAAATTCGTAAAGTAATAACAAGAGCATCAAAATGAGGAAAGGTCAAACCGTGGGTATATGACTTATCAAAGATGATACTGTCATCGAGGTCATCATACCGTTCATGGGTGATCGACCGCTTCAATTTGTGTGTGGTGTTGAACTTCACCTGGTTGATTGTTGCTTCATCGCCTCTGCCGATGATCATTTGGATGGTGCGGGCGGGGGAGGGTGGCTTTGGGGGGCCTTGATATGGTTCCCGTCCACGGGCAAAATTGGCTCTCCCTCGGTCGCTCATCAACTCTCTTAAGTGTCCTTGGTGGAGCATGTTCACTACTTCTTGCCGTAGAGCTATGCATTCCTCGGGCTTGTGGCCTCGTTCCTGATGGAACTCGTAGAGGGCGTTCGACTTTCTAGAATTTGGGTCCGACTTCATCTTTTGTGGCTATAACCTTTGGACCGAGCTTCTCCAAGGCGTAAACTATTTTTGAAGGAGACACAAAAATTGTAAGCAGATAATAGTGGAGGCATACCTCTTTCGTTTAGGTAGGTTCCCGTTTGTGGCCGGGATGCCCCTTCAGCTTGGCGGGGAGATAGCGGGATGGCCACTCTGTTGTACGGTTGGTGCCTTTCCCGATTGAGGCGTGGGCCTGCGTGATCTCTTCGTCTGTCAATCCGACGATCTTTCCTTGATTCCATTTGGACTGTTGTCAGCCATTGGGTCGCACCGTTGAGGTCGTCTTCATCTGCCCTGACCTGGGCACAGTAAGCGTTGTGGATTTCTTTCCAGGTGGTGGCAGGGTACTTCATAAGTCTGCTTAATAACTTTCTGGTCGCCCTTGACCCGTTCTTGTTTAACCCATTTTGAAAGGCCTCTACCGCCATCCCTTCTGATACATTCGGCAGGCTCATTCTCACTCTGTTGAATCGGGCGAGGAAGTCCCCGAGCCCTTCGCCGGGTGATTGTTTGACGGCGAATATGTCATTCACTCTCGCTTCTGCTTTCATGGCCCCGGCATGGGCGGTGACGAACTTGTCGGCTATTTCTTCGAATGTCATTATGGAACGTGCTAGTAATTGTGAATACCATGTTAAGGCTCCCCCTGTTAGGGTTTCGCCGAACTTCTTTAGCAAAACCGACGGTACCTGCTCTTTCGAGAGGTCGTTTCCTTTTATTGCTGTAACGTAATGGATGATATGGTCTTCAGGGTCTGCTGTGCCGTCGCATATTTTCAGGTATGGTGGTATTTTGAAAGTTTTAGGTATGGCATGTGGGGCTGCCTCTTCGCTGTACGGCTGTTCCATGAACATGCCGACGTCCCATTTTGGTAGGAGTTTCGGGGCGCCTGGTATCTTATCAACTCTTTCTTAATGTTCCCTCATTTGGTCGTGGAGCGCTTTATTCTCATTCTCCATTTTTTCCATTTTCTTTAGAACAACTACGAGGGCATCATTTCCTGCATCAACAACGGTGTAAGGGTTACCTGTTGGGGGAGGAGCGTGTTGCTCGTTGATGGTTATTGGGGTGTCAACTCGCACGGTGTTCCTACCTGCCCCTTGAGCGGGTTTGTCGAGTATATTGCTTAGGGTGCTTGTCAGCCACGTCTCCAATAACTTTATCACTGCGGGCGGTGCTTCTTCCGTTGTGGACGTGGAGGCCCCCTTCTCATGTGAAGCGATTACACTCCCACGAGGAGGGGGTGAATCGCTTTGCCTGGGTGAGGCGCTCGGCGTCGCATCCTCCTCGCCTTCCCTGTCCATCTCATTGATGGTGCCCAGGAGATTGGTAGTGACACCCATCATTGTTTTCAGTCTTTCCTCTCCTTTTCCTGTCATTGTTAGCTTGTGCAAACGAGAAAAGGAAAAAGAGCTTCTTTTTTCTAGATCTAGAAAAAACTAAACTTTTTAACTAGAATCTCCCCACAGACGGCGCCAAATTGTTTGTCTAAAAAGTTTGAACCCTTTTAGTTAGATCAATTAATAAAGAGATGAAGGATGAATCTAAGTTAAAAGTAATAAATTCTAGATCTGAAATTAATTAACCTAAGCGGTACGAGTCCGTGTTCACGTTGACAAATGCTGAATTAATACTCTATGACTAACAGTCAATACGAGGATAGAAACATGCAATAAATGTGATAAATGGCCTTAAATGTAATGAGAAGGAATTTGTCACCCAAAGGTTGTATGAGATGGATGATTCCTTCCTGTGACTACAATACGTGACAGCAGGCAAGAGAGGTGTTTTATGCACTCTTGGATCTTGTGAGCTAAAGAAGAATGTTATATGGTGGAATCAAACAAGAGAGACAAAACAACCTTTTGTGTATCTCAGATAGTCAACTCTTTACAAGATGTTTTTCTTGCAAAGATTCCGAATCCCCTCTTTATTTCTTCTCTCTTTCTATTTATAAGGGATATCTAGAAAACCCTAGAAAGGTACAATATGGGGGAATATTCAATAGAATATTCCTATTCACATTAACAGGAACATTCTAACAATTACAACCGTTGCTCTCTACACGACCTCGGCATGGGTCTTTCCCTTCGAGCGACTCCTCGCAACTAGACCATACAGGGTTTCGACCTCGGCCTCAGCTCATCCGTATGCATTCGCTAAGCTAGACTTAATTTTGACCCATACAGCTATATCAATATATTCGAGTTAAGTGGATCCAACTTATTCATATAGCTTATCTCATGAATTAAATTGAAACTGGATACGACAAGTCTAACTGGACAACCATTGTTGAGATGAGAACTAGGGGTGTACACGGACCGGATTTGTTCGGGTTTTATCAAAATCAAACTAAACCAACTATATCGGTTTGGATTGGTTCGGTTTTGTCGGTTTTTTGGGTATTTTTGTTACTTAAATATTATTTCAATCTTACTTTGCTAAAATTTTTATAAGTAAATATATGTTTAATAAAAATTTTAAAAACCGAAAAATATATTATCTATTAAAATTTCTTATGGGGGAATTTTCTTAGTAACACATGATAGTTATTTTTTTAGTAGTCTGACAATAACTTTTCGTTGATGTACACTTTCAAGGTTAACTGAATTTAGTAATTAAACATAAAAATCAATATGATACCTAAATAATAATAACCACTTCAAATTCGAAAAGATATAAGAATTTAGTAGATCTTGACATATGAATATGGAAGAACAAATAAATTAACGCATTTCAATAACACTTGATAAGAAAGTGGCCATACAACCCATTATTTGAGGTTAATAGATATGGAGCATTTCATATTCTTTTAAATATTATATCCCGTAAGAGAATCCAAATTTTTCTAGATATTTTTTATAGGAAATTCTATATAAAATCATAAAAATATATATAAAAAATTATATATTTATATGTCGGTTTGGTTTGAGTTTTTTTACTCAATACCAAACCAGATCAAACAAACCTAGTCGGGTTTTTTAATCAGTTTGGTGCAATTTTCCTGTTCGGTTTGTACACCCCTAATGAGAATACTACTACTTAAAGTCTTACACATTTATAATTTGAATAATTGTGATTAAAATTCTCTACCAATATATTATATATCCACTTGTAGCTGGACATGGTCAAGGATGAAACAAATTTGACCCATGCAGCATTAAGTATTACTTGAGATCGATCTTATTACTTTGTCTTACTCTTGTGCTTACAAGATTTAATCGCATAAGCAAAAAAGGATTAAGGAAATCATGGTTTTTTATTTATTAATTTTGGGGTATTGAATGAGTTTGCTTTCTCCAATATTCCGTTATATCCATTACTCAATTATCAGCCCTCACTTATTTTGTCGTGTTATGAAAGCCAAGATTTGACTTTTACGTTAATTATACTTTTATTTGATTGGTAGAGCAAAACACATACACATAATTAAACTATGGATCATAAATCAGCAGAATCAAAACTGCAATCACCAACCCCACTGCTATAATTTGCCTGCTTAATATATTCGATTTCCAACAACTGTATTTGTTCATAACATTGCTCAACTAACAAATCATTTTTAGATTTAATAATTGGTATAATCAGAAGCAACTCTGACCACACAAAATGCCCTTTTTGTTACTATATCAATTTACCCATACTTAAAATCTATTATTTTACCGACGCTTATAGCTTAGAAGTGAAACTCTTCCGCAGTATATAAGCGCGGATTCGTTTCACCTGTCTCTCTTCATGCGGAGCCAGAATTTTTATTAAGAGATTTAAAATATAAAGTAATAAATTTACGTAGAAGTCAAGAGGATTCAAAATTTTCGGAAGAAGGAGATTTGGTTAAACCTCCTTGCACCCTTAGCTCCGCCCATGTCTCTTCCCATTCATCTTATGTTATGGAAAAAAGTAAAAAATCAAGAGAAATCGCTTGTACTAATCACAAACCACAGTGTTAGAGTAAAAATAAAATGATATGGAAATGCTTGACTTTTTCCCAACAAGTTTATTATTATCTTATCGTTAAGTTGTTATATTCTGTCTGCTACGAGAACAACAATAAATCGTTTTTCTGAAGTATAACATGAACTTCTCAGACAGGCTACTCTAGCTGCAGAAATACATCATTCCTTAGCTACTATGTCCATATATGTGGAAGTTGTTGAGGATTCCTACACCTAAGGTGCTGGTGAACCATACAGTTATAGGAACAAAGATAAGAAAAAGAAATAAACTAGGTTTGCGCTAGCCGTAGGTGCTTATTTTGTTTGGTTGAGTCGTATCTTGTTGGGTGAGACTGATAAATGGAAAGAACAAAGAGCACGCAAAATCGGATTATTGGGTCGAAAATTAACTTCGGATTTCGCTATCATGCATCGGATAGTGCGTAATGTGTTTTCTCCTGCTCTTTCATTTGCTTTCAAACTGAATCCTCTGTCACACAAGCATCATTTAAGATATTAAACTTGTGAGATAACCATTTTTAAAAAAGTAAATCAAATAAACCTCTGTCGTTTTCCATTACGTACATGGAAATGCGCAGGACTACCAGATTCCCCCTGCCTTAGTATGTATAAGAGATACAACTCGACTCAAAAAGTTGTTAGAAAACTGCAAATATCCTTGAGGCAAACCACCCAAATCGCCTTTTAATTTATACTGCTTTGATGACAAAAATGCTAACCCAGTGCCACCAATGCCACCATCAAACATTATGAAACATCTTCTACCACTCGTAGCCATTTATGATCACTCTTTAATAACTATTTTGATCAGAATATGTTAACAAAATGCCGACCACCGAGAGCATTATTTATGAGAGGTCTTCTAATTTTACAACATAATAAATAAAAACACACTTCCACAGTTCACATCGATAAAGTAGTCAACGGGCGGATCTTAATTGCTGATACAGTTAATGTCAGAACATAAGGTACTTCCAAGTTGCATTAGCTAATTGAAATGTACTTGCCACCTTGTACACCGCAACCCCCCACCCCCCCCCCCCCAAAAATAAAAAAACAAACAAACCGTTGATTGGGGTAGCTAACATTATTAGTTCAGGCTAATGGAAATGTTCATGTAGTAAGTCCCCAGATTTCATGAACTCGCACATGATTCAAAGCAGCTGTTCTAGTCAAATAGGAGAAATAAATAGTGGTAGGACAAAAATTTTGAAATGGCGACCAAGTTCTCCATTTTCAAAATAAATTATCAGATCAAGTATAGCATTATAAGCTGATTAAAGTGTTGATCTGATGCCAACCGGTAACCACAGGTAATTAATCAAATTCTAAAGCATGAACGAATTAGCACCTACCCCAGACCCAAAATAAATGTAGACTTCCCACACCAAGCCCCCTTCGAAACAGAAAATGGAAAACGAAATATGTTACTTATCTACACAGGTACCTAAGGCTGTCGGAGTGACATCTGAATCTGTTGGAATGGGAGGAACAACAAAATCGGAGCTCCTCGCCACCGTGCAAGAAGATTACTGAAGATACTAAACTGCCATGTACATGACCGAAGCGTAGCAATTACCCAGTCATCCTTCCATCATCCTTAAGATAGGCTGTATACAGACTCAAATCTGTAAGCAACACATTCCCAATCTGTGTTGTCCAGTTGATGTCGATCAGCCAGTCTGCAACGGGAAAAAGAGATCACACTACAGGTAAGCCATATCCAATTTCATTTCTGAATTTGTCAACTGACCAGTAAATCAACTAACTAAGCATGAAACCTCTAAGTTTTAAACTTGACCGCTTGAACCATCCAGTTTATGTAAATTAGGCATGCATGATGATGGTTCTCCAGAATTAAATGTTTGATTATTACTCGAGTGGAGCAGCTCTAGGACAAGACGTGCAACTAGAACACCCCAAACTAGGGAATTAGAAAATGAGAAAACAGATACTCAAGGAAAGTTTCAGTGGTAGAAGTGCAAATATTTGAGCATGACACAAACCAAAATCACCTATATATTTTTGTCCATCAATTTGTTAACAATCTATGGAAAATTTTACAGCATTCCTGAAACATTGAAGACATGCTTACCATAGGGACATTCAGAGGAAACTGCAGACACAGAGCACAAAAGTGCAAACGTATGTACCATCAAATAGTAAGCTTTAAGCAACTCAGCAAATTTAGACAGAACTATGCTATCCTAGAACCTTTCCAGCAACCTCATCTGAAGGAAACAAATTGCGACAGATCAAAGAACACAATTCTCATAACTAGAAAAGCCGTGAATAAGTGAGTAATTTCAGTTGTCATCTTAGCAGTTCCGATTCTACCTTACACAAGCAAAGACAAACAGGCACCCCCAAGACAAAGCCAAAGAAAATAAAAATAAAAAAGAGAGTCGGAAATACTTACATTTACATGGAAATCACAGGATGATCAAATATAAGCAATTTTCAGGGAAGCTGCAAAAGGGAAGCTTGTCTCAACCAAAACCAAATCCTTCACTAGCCTCATGGATAGCCAAAAGCAAACGTTCTTGAAGCTGTTCCTTGGAAGTATACTCCGGTAGGTCAAGTTGGTTGAAGCTGGAGGGAAAAAAGAAAAGTGACGGTAAGAGACACTATTGCTAGCTGAACTATCACCCGGATGCATCTACTTGATTATGAATGAACTACTGATAAGAACACAATAAGTACAAGCACCAACCAGGTATGTGCAGATGGAAGCCGCTCAGGAGCTCCATAAGCCTTGTGAATCTGAAATCTCTGAGGACCAGAAATCCCTTGCAATGCCTTGAAACCTTCCAAAGGAACCTAAGGCCAACAGTACCCACAATTAATCTCAAAGAAGAAGTTCACAGACATTTGCAGGGAATGCACTCCTTAAAACATTCAAAAGGGCATGCAGAATTCCGAACCACCAAACAAGGGGGGGGGGGAAGTTTTTTGTGTGAGGGGGGGGGGCGGAGATGGAAGGAAGAATAAGGAGCAGACACAAGTAGGAAAGAGATACAGAATCAAAATTACCAGAATTCAGGAGTACATGTAACAGAATTCAGGAGCACCTGAATATTGGTTTGAAAAACGTGGAGCTTTTCTCAAAAAAAAAAAACTGAGTTTTGCTACAAGATTAGCCTGTACTAGGATGGCTAGGAGAGAAGGAAGTAGAATGCTTGTCCACGGGGTTCTGTGGGATTGGATCCACACATCAATAGAAACAAACTGTATCACACTATCACCTCTTAGCAGATTCTATATGTGACGGAAAGAAACCTCGGCTAATAAAGAAGTGGACATCAAGAAGCAAGAGGTACCAATAATGAATATGATAATGGTATCCACTAACCTTGGATGTACCAGTCACAAATTGCAGAAATCTTGCCATGTCTTCCTTGCTAAAACCTTTAACGACCTCCCAAAACCACTGAACAACAGTAGATGCTGCTGTATATCCAGTATATTCAGAGTTGGCCTTCAGATCTTCCACTGCATACAGAATCATGATAAGAAGCTTCATAGGAAACAAATGTAGTGTATACACAAAGCAATGGTGGAGAAGCATGTCAACTTACTATCAATTTCTGGAAGACCACTTATCAAAAGTTCAAGCTCTTTATCATTGAAAATGGAGATAAGTTCGCGTGGTACCAATTCATTGAAACCTTCAAGGAATGCATTTATTTGAGGGCGAATAGCATTTGTCAGAATATGGTCAGCAACGAGATCAACATACTCGTGCTTTGTCTCTTCTGTGACCCTTATATTTCTTCCTCCAGGTTTAAGCTCATAATCAGTAACCTTACTCATGCAAAAAAATACTTTAGATATTACCTCAACAGAGTAATCTGACTTGCACATTTAAACTTTTAAGGAGAACCAAAAATTTATGCATTAGTACCTCTGTTTTCTCATAAAGAATGAGTTTTTCCTCATCTGCATCCATGCTAAAAGTCAAATCCGGTATATCACTCACATCATTCTGGTAAAGGAAACCCACCGTCAGAAGTTTCTGGATGAAATTCTAGGTCAGTTAACAAATTATTGCATGTTTATGATATCTCACCTCCAGCATCCACTTCAAGTTCTTATAGTAATCAGGATCGACAGCCTCTATATCATGATATGTGACCTTTACACCGAGGATATGTTTGTAGAACGACCGGGTAAAATAAACATCCAGCAACTGCCCATCAAGTAGTGCTTTGGCAACCTACAAAGTGTATCACGTCAAAGGCTTGAGATTAAGATGTGAAAGTATATATGCTACAAGGATAAAGTCATAGCTTTGAATTTGAAAAGGAGTTCCTGAAGTCCTACCACGCGGCCTACAAATTTGAAATATGAAAGATGTTCAGTTTGATAAACTGAATTCGGATTCGGTTGGAAAGTCGCATTATTCCCGACGGTTGTAAACAGCAAAGCTCCTTTGTCAAATATGACCCTTGATAGCAATTGATACCACTCTCTAGTCAAACCACCAGCATCAATACCCTCTTCACCTTGAAAATGCACATTTAACCGTCCTTTCAGGTCTTGACTGGGTCGCATACGCAACTGATTATAAGAATCCTCCAACACATAAGCCCGCCGAATACTAATTCGCAGAGGACCTGAGAGGTGCTGTTCATGCTGTTGCCTTATTCTGGAGCGAAAATAAGCTCTTTTATTGTCAAAATCAATGAGCCGTGGGGCTTTCAGCATCACACAAAGTGATTTCTCCAGTAAGCCAGGGTTCTGCCTGACAAAAGCATTAAGCAAGCGTCGGTGCTTTTCCGCAAATCTTACAAATGTTAAAGCGCCATCTACTCTTTTATGTGAATCCGCAGTAGACTTGGAGGACAACTTGACTGAAGTACCAGCTAATTCTTTCACCTCTCTTGCAGTTGCATTTATATGATCTTGCTGCATAATAGAGATGTTTGCCTGAAGCTTCTCACACAAAACAAAGAAAGCCTCAATAAAAGGTAACAGTCGCTGAGTTCCAGGAGGCAATGGAGAAGATACAGAAGAAGCACCATGTGTATTCTCCCCGGTATTAGAACTTGACATAACTGAAGAAGTGCTCTGTGTGAGCTCTAACTCCATGGTGCCAATGCATTCACTCAGCTCTTCCCATAATGGTTCCAGTGAAACATTTAACTTCCACATGATATTATGCTCATCATGTTCCTCCTCCATAGATGTGTCCGCATTGCCAACAGCGCAAGCTGTACTTAGTGAACTAAGTGTTTGTAGTACACGAAGAACTGCAGCTCCAGCCATGGATCCAGCACTCAGTCCAAGCATGTGTGTATTCTTAAGTGTGATAAGCTCCTCTACAGCTGACTTGCTCAGCCTTTGAGTCAACTCTGAAAGTTCTGAAATGAAGAACTTGCGATGGGAAGCAGCAACTATGGCTAGCTTCTTCAACACCTCGCCAGCAAGCACGTAAACTTTGTCTGAGAGCCTAGAAGATATACATTATATGTCAAATAGTTGCAACACAACATTTATCTTTCAGGAGTGAAAAGGAGAGATAAATTAAAAGGAAGACAAAATGAAAGATCACAAATCACGAACAGATAGAAATGTAAAATATTTAGGGCAAATCAAGGTGCAGAAAATTTTAAACACAATAAGTACCCTTCATAACCAAGAAGACAGCAAAGATTGTGCAGATCAGACTGTGGCAACTGCAAGAAGATGTCACGAATGTTTAGGCTTCCGTTGCCATCAGATGCAGGGTTGGCAGAACCAGTGCTGCTATCATCTTGGTGGGACTTTATGTCTGGCAATCCAGGATCTTTCTGTAGATCACTCATAGTTTCATTGCCAGCAGGATTATGAGAATGGTCTACTGTTTCTTCAGAATGAGACTGACACTCCATCTTGGAAGCTGCAGTATAGACAACTACTTGAAGAAGGCCCATGACCTGCACAGTACGTGCAAGGAAACAATAAATGTATCTGAGCTAACTGTCTCAAAAGCCCTAGATTTCAGTAGTATGAAACGAAAGACGCTCGACTATAACCTACCTGTTCAAGATGTGCAATGCTGCGCAAGAAAAGTGGTCGATTCAAGAGCTTGAGAAACAAAACCAATGGAACATCCCCCCTGTGAGAGCTTCCAAAAGGATTTAAGGGATCTCCTCCAACAATTTTCTCCTTGCCTTTGTCCCTCTTTTCCGAACACTTTACATCTGACCACTCTGGAATAATCGAGAGCTCAAAGTAGAAAAGAAGACTGGCAACCGCAGAGTGGTTGGTAGCGAGGTAAGTTAAGATCTCCAGAATCCGACGCAATACCAGTGGAGGAAGTCCTGGGAAATAACTTAATTGGTTAGCGAAAGACCATACATAAACACAGACCTCCAATGTCACTTTAGAAGAGACAGATACCATCAAACAGTTGTGATCGGCCATAAACAATATTCGACTGACAGCCATAAAGTCTCTGTGAATTAATGGTTGTTAAACCACCAACTGCCCCTCCAGTCTCAGGCTTGATAGCTTCAAGAAGAAGGTGGACTAGAACTGCCCTTGTACTACTATGAGCACACAAATTCAACAAGAGTCTCTGCAAGAGACCTTTCCCAAGAGGCTGAAAACAAAGATGGAATGGGTCAGTTAAATACGTTCAACACTTGATGTAATATACAGACCAAACAATTACAACACCAACTACAACTCTACAGAAGCAAGCCTATTGTCCAACGATAGAAGCATCTTCGTCACAAAGCCAGTTGTCCCATTAATGCGAAGCAATTTACCTGTGCTAATCTCAAGAGGCGGATCAATGCTTTCAAGCCGTTAGCATCTAAAAGTGGCTCGCCTTCAAGTTCCTTCAACTTCAAACTCTCTGAAAAAGAAGATGAAGCCCTCCGGCCGATTGTAACACCCACGCCCCTGTCCATAACTGTCTGTCTGTCAAATCCCAGACCATTTCTCCGACTGTGAAGCCTGTGGCTGCCTCCAAACAAGCTGCGTGCTTGGTAGTGACTCATAGCTCTGTCCCGAAGCATTTGCGCTTCAGCGAGTAATGGAGATGGCAATGCTGACAAAACAGCTTCTGATGATGTTAACAGCACCTGACAAACACCCAAAATAAGCATAAATAAAATGTTAAAATATTCAGAGGAACAAAAGAAAATACTCCTATCACAGACCTCTTCACGCAGGTCAGCTGGAAAGGTGGCTATGATTGAAGCATTATCCATTTCCACAGGCTGACCTTCAGCCTGCTGTATGACTCTCTGAGCACGTTGTTGGGCAAGAACTTCTGCTTGAATATCTGGAGGAAGAGCAGCTAAAAACTCTGGATCAATATCTTCAGCTGCCGGTGCTGTATAAGTTGGAGGTTGGGCCTGAGCCTGCTGCGATGCAAGAACCTCTGCCCGAAGATCTTCCGGAAGTGCTTCTAAAAAGGTCGGATCTATAGCATTTGCAGTAGAAGCTTCATTATTCAAACTAGTTTCATCAGTTTGACTAGCATCTTGAACTTCCTGAAGGTTCTGAGGCGCTGATGGATCCTCAGGCAGAACAGGTAATGGTTGGTCATTCCCCCTTTCTGGTTCTGCACCATGCATATGTATATCAGCATCCTGAACTAAGGAAACATGGTGAACACTGGAGTCCAGCATTGCTTCCCCAGAAATCAGCAGTGGCTCATCACTGGCATGACTATCTGTTACTGGGGTTCTGTCATTGCCTACATCAGTCGAGGTCACATTGCATATGTTCACAACCCCATCAGTGGTCCTATCATGCATCGTATCGCCTTCACCTTGTATAGATGACACAGCATAACCTGTAGTTCCCTCTATGTTGTCACTTGGATTTGCATTTCCTTCCCCAATCACCATGCTGCCATGACCATTGCTTGTCCTGTCTGAAAGTACATTTTCCATAGGATCAATAGCTTCGGGGAATTCACCAACCTGATCAGCAACAACCTCCTGATTATTTTCCCTTTCACAAGACTGAACCTCAAGTGGTTGATTGGATTCTTGTGCACTATTGTTATGGGGATCATCATTCTGTTGACCAGCGGTGCTATCACCCTCAATCTGCTGTCGACTCTCACCAACTACAGGTATGTCCTGCTCTCTATCCACTAATCCAACAGCATGTGACAGCCTTTCAGGAGGATTAGTAGCTGGAGCAATTCTGTTTAGTTGACAAATGAACTGCTCTTCGACCATCTGTGCAATAGCAGCAGACTGACCACCTGCTTGTGGTTGACCATCATCAGTCCACCTACCATCACCAGGCCTACGACCTGGAACATGTAGAGACTCCAAACCAACAGAAAAGTCAGCCAAAGGTGGGGCTGCTGCACCACTGAGTCTGTCACTGAAAAGGCTGGACGGCGCACTATCAAACGAGAGTACTGGAGAATCAAAAGTGTAGAAACGAGCTACATCCAGCCTACCAGCAGATATTGCTTCTGAATCCCTGGACGAGTTCCCAAGAGATGACCAGACAGAAGCAGAGTCGCCAGACTGTGATGGCCTCAAGAGGAGAGGATGTTGTAGACCAGTAACTTCAGTAGCAGAGTGTTCTAAGGAATTCCTAGTTGGCTGGCGACGACGCTCAAAGCCAAAGGTTCTACGGAGACCAAAAAGGTCATCAACGTTCCACCCTTCAATTGTCTCACCTCCAACATTAATAAGCCCACCTCCTGTTCCAGGTTGCCCTAAAACTTGCAAATGGTCAAGGCCGTCCAAGGCTTCCCTCCACCTAACCTCAATGACTCGATTTTCATGAAACTCATCATCCTCTTCATCAACCATGTCATCATTATATTCACCTCCCATGCCAGCATCATCATGCTCTTCCCCATCTGTATCAGCCAGAGACATCAAGCCAGTGCCATCTTCAGCTATATCTTCATCCTCATCCTCACCTTCGTCATCATCCTCGTCATCCTCGCCGTCATCTCCCATATCATCATCTTCTTCTCGCATTTCATGATGTGCCCTATTCTCAACGTGGAAACCCATCCCAATTTGCTCTGTGTCATTCAGAACACCATTGTCTTCCATTTCATCACGCATGTAATCCAACCCAAGCGCGAGAGGAGGATTGCCTGCAGTTGCTTCTTCTTGCTCAGTTCTCGTTTCTTGCTCCATGGACGGATTTGCAGTCACATTCTCATTGATGTGATTCTGAGAAGCACTAGCCGGCAGTTGCCCTGCACTTGAATTAGGGACCCCCTGCTGGCTGTTTCCAGCTCCACTGACCTCTACGTTCGGAAAGGCTGATGTTGTATTCACTTGATTATCCGACCCACCATTAAGGGCATTTAATTTTTTCTTGTTCACAGAATCAGTTTTAAAAAGTTGCTCACTAGCATTGGCAGCCCTTGTTAGGCTTTCCAATGTTTTAAGAATCAGATTCACAACTTTCGGAGCATCAGGGTGATCCAAGTCAATTGCTTGAAGGACACCAGACAAGCACTGCACCAATCCTCCATCTATCATGCTCTTGGCTATATCTGGAGAACAGCCAGAACCAGGTAAGTCGCCTGCTGATGAATTCTTGGACAAAATGGAATATGCAAGATCAACAAAGGAAAGGACTTTTTTATCTGGCAATAAACTGCCACATGCAGAGTTGCTTTCAGACTTCACAAATGAAGACAAGGCTTTCACAAGTTCATTAATAACCCTCCTACGACCTTCACTAGATCGACCAGACAAAACTACCAGAAACCATGAAGCTTTTTCAGACAGCTTGTCTCTCCATTCATCAGGGCCTGCAGATTTATCTATAGAAAGAGGAAGAAGCCGTTGCAACACATGATGGATAATACCACCATGACCAGGATTCTCCGGCTGATGGGATCCCCGAAGTTGACACATCTCCAGATCCCTTCTCAGGATAACCCCAAGAGCATGTACATACATCATAAGAATGTCACTCAATAATTTGAGTACGAAAGTCACCTTAGCAAGCCCTGCTGATTTCTCCGACACCCTGTCAGACTGAACCTCCCGCAACTCATCCACCTTCAATTTCCCCTTTACTTTGACTGTAGGCTCATCAATATCCATAGCACAGGCGTTTTCCACGCAATCTTCTCGCATTCTCTGTGTAGGAAATGTTGCTACTATTTCAAGAAGATGATCAATAACCTGAGAAATATTTGCAGGGATCTTTTTGTGGCCTTTCGAACACTTCCCTGATCCATCCTGGGCCTTACTTTCAGAAATTCGTAGACACTCATTAGAAGCTCCAAACTCAACAGATGTTTTACCTTTCTCTCTCTCCTTGTCTTTCTCTTTTGATAAGACAATGATAGATCTCCCTCCAGATGATTCCAACTGGCAAACTGCAGCTGCAGCTTTCACAAATACTCCAGGGTCTCGACATATTACAGGTGCCATTGATGTTAAAAATGTTTTAACAGAAGTACGACCAGCATGACGACTTCCACTAAGAGTCTGCCGTATCTCCATCTCCATGGCTGTTTGCAGGGTCTGAGGATCTTCAAGAAGATGTCTAACGATGGCAGATGCCAAGGTGTCATATCCAGGGAAGTAACAAGATCTTGGAAGACCAAAAAGAGAAGTCATTCCACCATTTTCAAGAAACTTAATGGCAAGAGAATGTGTCTTTGTCAAGCGTGCACACAGCTGAAGGGAAGCCTGCATAACCATGGGTGGTGCATGCCGTTTAACCAAGTCATAAGCTATATCAAGCACCCTACAACTGTCCTCTACACTCAGATAACCTGTAGGTTTCCCAAATATTTTTTCAAAGCCAGTGGATGATTCATCATCCTGGGAGACTAGAGTTGACTTCTTCTCAATAACTGCTTCAGGAACTTGGGATGGGAGATGCTCTTCTAAAGATTCTGGTAAAGATGCAGCTATGACTCTTTCAGTGTCATCACTGGAGATTTTAGGCCTGGTTTGCAACAAATTAAATAAGATTAGAAGCAATGCACTGATGCATCTAGGAGCCATAATCTCATTTTCAGCTCTAGCCTTGAACTTCATCAATATTTCAAGAACTACAGAGACAATATCATTCTTTGCCGCAATTTCCTGTATACTTGCATCTTCAGAGAGAAGCAATGCTAAAGTATGTGATATCATACATAAGGCACCAGTGTCTTTTGAAAATTCCAGCTCGCAATCTTTCAACTGTTGAATAAGACATGAAATCACTTTTGCACGATCTTCTCCTTTGTTCCGATTGCAAAGAGTCACAAGTAAATCCATTAAGGGAAAAGCCATGGAGTCGGTGCTCTGAAACAGCTTAATTGTTGCAGCGAGGACATCTTCAACAGGTGGTGGCTTAGTTTGTTGCTCTTCAGAAAGAACATCCACCGATCTATCAACATTGTCGGCTTTAGAAGTCTCTGATGAATTCCCAAGTGACAAAGCTAGTGCACGAGCCAACTCATCATCTTCTTGAGCAGGATCTTCAGCATGACTGAACAACCACTCCATGGCCATCTCCACACTGTTTGTTTCTACTCGTCTTAATGCCTCCTCAGCTCTTGCTCGTGAAAAGCCCATTTCAACAATTGTACCAATGGTAGCCTCATCAGGTGGAGGAGCCATAGCACGTGGGTTTGCAGAACCTGATGACCCATTGCGATTTCGTTTCACATCCCCAGCACCACAGTAGATGTAATTTATAAGCATAATAATAGAAGTAATAAACCCTGGATTGCAACTGGGTAACATCTGATGGTTCCAAATGGGAAGTATAACATCCAGAACCTGAGATTGCAGCATACGGACAAACACTTCTGGGTCTCTTGGAACAGGAAATAACCCAATAGACAAACCGACTGCAACTGGCTGAACAAGGAGCTGCGCTTGGGATGTTGAGGTTGGAGTCAACAGCAAAGTCGAATTGACAAAATATTCAAGCAAACGGCAATAACTCTGCAGTGTATCAAGAAGCCACGAACAGTGAGATAACTTGTTCTCCTCCCCAGTATTTTCAGGAACCATTCCAGATGTCGGTACAGAATAGGGAAGTGTCCACAACAACTGACTGGTTGCTTCAAATGTTGTCAGAAGCTCCTTAAAGGTTCCTTGTGCATAGAAATTATTGATCATGGATGCATAACAGGTACGCCGCCTGGCATCAAATGTTAGAGAGACCATATCAACCACAACCTTACCAAGATATCGACACTTGACAGAAGGTGGTATATCAAGCACATCAGCGTCTGGATATCCTGAGAAACCAAGAGCCTCGAGAAAAACTTTAGCTAAGGCAGTTCCTATGCTCTTTGAAGCTGCACTTAGAGATCCAGTTTCAGTTCTCCGACGATTTGGAGATGTAAATCCTTTAACAAGAGCCACAAAGAAAGAACGTATGCTAGAAGCAAGCTTGTTCAGATTTTCTAAAACCAGAACATCGGGAGTCTTTTTCTTCATCTCCTGGATGCTACTCTCCACTACACTGGGAGCAACTTCAGAATCAGCTTGTAAACTTTCCAAATGCCTACTGGTCCTTCCACCACGAATCCGTGCTATACCATGTCTACTACGACGATTAAAACCTTCACTTGAACGAATTACAGAAAGAAACTCACGTTCTACACCCCATTGAGAGTGAGAACTATTCCTGATAGAAACAGGATTCATGTATCTAACTGAAGGAATATTAGTCTCCTCATCGCTATCTCTACCTCCCATATTGGAAGAACCTGCTTCTACATTTTGAGGCTCTACTTCCACGTTCTGTTTCTCATCCACCTTAGAATCACAGCATAAGGAGATTTGCCAAAGTACTTCCTTATACGCTCTCCCAAGATCCTTTAAGACGTCAGCATCCGCAGTTCCTAACTCAGAAACCACAGTAGTACTTCCCTTCAATAAAGAATTGGAGAGAGATAAAATACCTTCAAGACTTGAAAGGTTCTTCAACACAGTTATCCTCTTAGCAGACTCCACCTTTACAAGCTGTGATCCTCGAACTTCAACTATAAGTTCATTCGTTAACTTCAAGTGTTCTCTTAAAAACGAACAGACTGCACGAGCAAGAGAAGCAGAATGCTGTGGAGAGAAATTCTTAAATGCAACAGATAAGGTCTGACCAACAGAAACAGAAAGTGGCAGGGCAGGCAAAGTGAATAGCTGCAGAACAGCTTCAATTCCTTTCTTCTCAACAAAAATACGGCATGTATCCGAATTCTGAAGAATTGTTTCAAGGAGACGAGCAGCATTGCTTACACATTCAGGAAGAAAAGATTCGATGTTTGGTACCAAAGAATCAGAAGATGGTTCGACGTGCTCCAAACTTTTAGCCTTTTGTGAGTCTTTCTCAGTCAAAACCACACCTTTATCCTCACCTTCTGTTTCCATGGGAACAGGGTTAGAAGAGCTAGGACTTTCAGCTGAGGGTGAAATAGCTTCTGGAACAGATCCAAGTTTTGCAATCTCCTTCAAGATCTCGATCATCATTTCCACTCCAGGTCCACGCAGTGATGAGGTATGCCGCATTAGTTCATCAAGGCCACTAGACAAAGATCCGGTGGTATCTCCACTAAGGGCTCTGACATATGTTTTTGAAGTGAATATTTGTACAAAACACCTCAAAGCATTGCGATCTCTCACAGCCTGAAGACCATAGCTATTCAAGCACAAAGCATCTAAACACTGAGGTATGCAAGTTATAGCTTCGGCAGAGCAAACAACTCCATCAATAATAGCATCAATGAAGGCAGAAGGAAGACCAGCTGCTTGCAATACAGGGAAGCAGGTGGGATCTTTGTGAATAAGATCACTCATCACTGTTGCGGCAAGATGAAACACCCCTCCACCAAAATCCTTAGCTCTTCTGAAGATTATGCTCAAGCATTGAGGCAACAAACTCTCCTCTGAACCATAAATACGAGCAGTGGTTCCAGGAGCATAGGTTCCCAGAGATATGGCACGTAGTAAAGCTTTCATCAGTAACCGCCGATGATAAGCAACCAACACATCAGAATAAAGAGCCTGCGAGCTGTCTAGCTCAGAAGAAGTACCAGCAACTATCTGAGAACCACTGAAGTCAGAACTGTCAAGATCAATACTAGCACTAGGCATCTTTATACCATTTTCAACACAGGAAACTTCTATGTTAAGGCGTGCTATTGTATCATCCAAACCTCCCAAATCTCTGAATAGCGCAGCAGCTGGATTACTATAATCCATGAATGCCTCTAGAACATGAACAGCCATGCTAACTAAATGCAAGTGCTGAGGATCCGTATCTTTAAGTAAAGGTAGAAGAGTAGGAATGAACCCTGCTTCTCGCATGGCTGAGCAACCAGATGAAGATGAGACCAAAATCGTAACAAGAGATAGCAGAGCTTCAGCAAAAAGAACAGACCATTTTGAGGAATTACTAACAATAGAATCAATGGCCTTTTGCATAAGGCTGGAGAGAATACCACGATGCCCCCCAGATGTTACAGCTGTCAACACACTTGGCTGGCGTGACCGATCTTGACAGAGAGCAACCAAGGAAACAAGAGCCAAAATTCTAATCTTCTCAGGAACTACGTCTTCATAGCTCAATAAGGTAACCAACTCATTAATGAACTCTGGTTCAGTGTTGAAGAACGAAACCAAATCATCTGAATCACTGCATGCTTGAACAAGAACTATAAATGCATAGAGGCGTATGCAAGTGTACTGTTGTCGAGAAGCTGGAGAACTGAATGCCCTAGCATACCGCAATCTTGTCAAAAGAGGAAATCTCAAACTAGGAGGGACTTTGTACTGTAAGACTAAATTGTTTAAAAGCTCCAAATCTGATTCTTGTATGCTGTCAATGCTGGGCAAATGGATGGTCTGCAAACCAGTGGGGGCAGTGGGCTCATCTAAAGATTCAGTCACTGCATAGAATTCAAAATGCAAGGTGCAACCTAACTCATTAGCACTTGAATCAGAGCGGTCCTGCAGAGCACACGCAATTAACCCAAGGCCTTCTTCCTTTCCTCCCCAACCCTGTGCAAGGGCGAACAGCTTTGAATTAAGAGAAGCATCTCTAATGACGTATTTCCCTATTGTTTTCTTCAAAAAGGCAGCCAAAGTTTGCAAGCACGCCTCAACCACATCCGCGTCAGTGGAAGCAAGCAAAGCTGACAAGTGATGCTGCAGCACCAGGGAAAAAAAACAAAAATTCAAAATACAATAAAATTTCATAATATGTGTTAGAAAATTATTAAAAAAACAGTAAGACGATAACATAATTTTACCGGATCAAAAAATGGAAATGGAACGAGTTCTAAGATATTAATACGCATTATTTTATTCAGAGTAGATAGCAACTTCCTGCATCTTAAAGTCAGTTCAGAAACTAAACCATACCCCCCTTATGCATATAAGTTTATCAAGAATACAGCTCAAAATGTGCCACTTCTAACCCATGTAAAGCCACTTTACCCTTTTAGTTTAAAGACGGTGGTGTGCAGGCCAGCTTGTGTGCACCTCAATTATTCCACCGGTCCCTGCTACCTCCCACCAGTGCAGGTACCGGGTAACTCTGTCCACCAAGGCATGGGCAGAGTAAAGCCACTTTACTTTGCTAAGCATAAGGTGAGAAACTTTACAACCCCTTATCTTGGCACACACTGTTCTCATGGTATGCGTTAAGGAAAAGACTGATAATTAACTCAAAGAAACTTAAAGATAGGAAAGAAAACTGTCCTCAAACAGAAACCAGAATATAACAAGACATTCACTTTCAAGGAAATAGAGCAGGGAAACATTACCTTCTGTTGTTTATTCCTATCGATGACAAGAAAAGACTAACCGGCTCGCTAGTGTCTTTAAACTTCACAGCTTATTTTCGATAAAGTAAACAATTTTAAACTTCACCTTCTTTCTTTTTTTTTTTTTTGATAAAAATTTCACTGATTAAATCCTTGTATGATGCCATTCCATGATTTAACTCCATTTTTTATTTACTAAAACCATATATTTGTTATTGCCATGAAAGTCCCTAGAGACTCCATATTTGCTGTTCAACAAAAGCACCTTCCTCAAATCCAACTTTTTTCCATTTCAATAGTGAAATTTGAGTATTCTTAAGTATAAATATTTAACGACAGATGTATTGAATTATTTTGTTTTATATCGTTGGAAGAATGCTGAAGGTTGTGCTTATAGCATTTAACACTAGGGGAGGAAATAAAGATTCAGCAGTACACAAGCTCCGGAAGGAGAACGTCCAAAGCTTCTTCTTCTTCTTCAGAGAGAGAGAGAGAGCAGAAGAAACTAAAATCATATGTTAATTCAAAAAGATGATCAGAATTGACAATTTGACAAACAAGCTCAGTACAACCACCATCACCTCCCCACTAGCCCTTTATTCTATTTACCCTTTTTTTATCTCTCTCTTAAATACTACATAGAATAAACACCTTTATGCCCAGAGGCCCCTACCCATTAAAACTAGCCTCTGGTACTAAGGAAGCACACTAGCTTCGGATGCTGACACACAAATAGCTAATTATATGCCAATACATATATTCTTTTTGCAGATTAAAATCTGGAGCAACAAAACAAAAAGAGCACTTTTAAGTATATCTTCAGGTACCTCATATGAGCTGTAGAAATGCTTATTTGTGCAGTTCTCCAATATTATCCTTATAACACGAAGGACCTGGAGAACAGCTTCCCTTGGGAATTGAGGATCGGATTCCAAAAAGTGGTCATCAAGTTGCAAATCCTTCCTAGTCTTAATGTATTTCTCAAAAAAAGTATCAAAGTGAATAAAGAGATCAACCCAATGATAAAAATCTCCCTGCATATACATGAATAAGAAAAGGGAAAAATAGATTAAGAAAGGAGAAGAGGTGCAAAAGGGGAATAGTAACAGCATCAAATGAAATCTCTATAGTACCTTATCAAACTCCCAAACAAAACTTTTCAGGGGTTCTTCTATATTCTCTAATGGAGTAGCAGTTACGCTACCGATAAATGATCGGATCTTTGGAGGCTGAAACAAGAAAGGCAAACCAAACGTGATCAGCACATATTTAAACTTCTTTTAAGCAGTATATGTTAAACATAACGCTAGCAACTTTCAAACAAATATCACGAAACCAACCATGAAATAGTGTGCTTTAAGAGGGTGTCTTTCCCTAAATTACTCGACAAAATTTTAAAACTTCTATAAATGAAGCCTGACTGAAGCACCTTAATGAGCAGACAGCAATAAACTGTACTTTGGAAATATATTTTTATTAAAGGAGCTTGAAGATACAAGTATCAGAAGATTTTGAGATGTTAAGTCCAAAATTCCACAGATCAAGCTCGACGGACCGGGCTATGCAACTTCTATGATTAGTAAATTGCTCTAGTCATTTTGGAAGTTTAAAATGCAGATATCTAAATTCATATAAGCAATCGCACAAAATGTGTCTCCTACAAACAAAATATGGTCTTCAACCTTGATTACACCATCCAAGTATCCGGGGTGCATGCCTAACAGAAAACACTTTAAAAAATCTTCACTTTTACCAGAATATACACTAACAAACGCGACTAATTTTTTTTCCCCGGGGTCCTAGACTATACCAACACAAACTAGATTAATCTCGGTGGTGGACAGAACATTCCCCTTTGCCAGTGAAAGAAACAGTTGACATGAAAAACAAATTTCTGCCAATTACCACCAGTGGTGGAGCCACAGCCAAGAACGGGGTTCAATTGAATCTCCTTCTACTGCGCAAATAGGGCAAAAACATTTGTTTCCATATGTATATAAACTTCTTTTTTTTTCTGAAAGGTAACATATATGTATATAAACTTTTGAAATCCCTTGACATATTTTAGGTTTCAAGTTTGAAACTTTGAATCCCCTTGTTAAAATTTCTGGCTCCGCCACTGAATTTAGGGCGGTAGACCCGGTCACAACACCTGTATGTAGCAAGATAGAAAAAACCCTCGGGCTCCAACCACTTGTGAGTGTCAGCTCCGTAAAACCATAAACTTTATGACATATCAATCAATCAACTGCTCCTAACTAAATGAAATGTCTATATCTATTTAAAGCTTATAACATATAATCAAAAATTTCTAACATGTACTACTTAGATTAAATAAATTTTCAGCAATAAAAATCAACTCTTTATGTCTAAAAAGCATCAATTTTATATAAGCATGCTCGATAACTTCAATCAATTTACGTCGAATCGGTATGATCAGAAAATTAAACACACAGACACACACACATATATGACTAACCACTTCTACGGCCCTCCTTCGCTTTAACTTCATCTTAATATCAACCAATTGATTAAACCATTGGACAATAATCGATCCAATAAATCAGTAAATTCAAGAAGCTGACGGTTTGAAACGATCAAAATTAGTATATCCTAAAAGAGATTGAATTTGAAATGAGGCAATGAGGTTTTAAGGAAGATCGTGCGATTTCTAGGGTTTTCGGGAAAGGGTTTTGGTTAAAACGATTGGTGAGTGAGGATCGCGGAGAGATAGAGGAGAATAGAGAGAAATTGAAGAAAGATAGGAGAGTAATTTTATTTTATTTTACACAAATAAGAGCTGTGGAGTGTTTGCCACTTGCATCTATATATATATAGGAATGCCAAGGATTTTGAGAATAAATAGGGGAAGAATTTCTTTTTCAGGTGAATGTGGATAGACGGTGGGGAATATTAAATTAAATTCATATAAATAGGGGTAGAAAATTTTAGTTTGAAAATAAGTGATGTTTAAATGCTTAGATAATAATTTAGTATTTTTTTCGACCATAATAATTTAGTACAATTACCACAAAATCTTTGCATTTTATGAGTATTTTGCTTGAATATAATAAAATTATAAAATTCAATAATAATATTAAGTTTCTTAAGCGACTTTTAATTCAATATAAAAGATTTTAAATCCTATAGTTGTAAAACTTATAGGACGGTAAATAAATTTATAATTTGCTTGTATTGTCTAATTAAAATTACTTACTCAATCACAAGTAGAAAATATAATTACAAAACTGCTTGATGGATAATAATTTGGTCAATAAATCACTACTAATTTCAAAACCTAAAAACTTTGGCGAAGCAAAGCAATTTTATTTTTCCATTAAATTATAGCAAAGTGTATGTTTAGATAAAATCATATTATCGCACATGTAAATAGTAATGCATTATTCACTACTATTGAGTAAAATGATGGGATAGTATAATTCCTTACTTCTAAATAGAAGTTTTAATGTTCAAGTCACGAGAGTATAACCTTTTGGTTGGAAAATTTTTTAACCCCTTTAATAAGTCTATCCAATACAAATTTCAGATATCGGATACTTCAGTTAAATAAATAAAAAAGACACAATAACTCCTAGATTCATTTAGCATAAAATAGCAAACTAAAAATAAAAGTACGTGGGGAAAATATTAATATAAGTTTGAAAAAATTGAGTACATGTGATACTTGTCAATGTTTTACCGTTAATATCTATTTGTTCTTTAATGAATATAGTTTTGACATGTGTAAGTAAGCATGGAGGAGGATGACGCAAGTATGAGAAGTGGCGACAACAAAAACATACAAACCGACAAAATAGAAAAATAAAATAATAGGAGAGTTATCTAGATGCTCCTACTATTTATTAAATTAATTTTCTTGTAATTTCTTTGGATTATACATAATTACTGCCCCAGATTATCATCAACTGCTAACTACAAACTTAAACTTTATAGAGGTCTTTTTTTTTTTTTGTCTTTGTCCACAATACACTTATTATCTCCCTAAAATGTTATGTGGCATAAAGAATGTATTGACTTCGAAGTTTATAACCTACCATGCTTTGAAATTTAATATAAAAAAATTAAGTTGGTTAAGAAACTTCAATATAAACATTTCAAGTTTTATAATCGTAAAACTTATTGATGGATATAATTTATTCATATATTTTTATATGTAAATATTAAATATTTTAAATAGAACATGAATAAATATACCATTTTCTTCCATATTTTCTAGCATACTTCGCAGGAGGAAGAGCGTATGAAAGTTAAAGAAAAGAAGCAAAAAAGAGTGAGAATTGAGTAGTCAACCGGGAATGAAGAAGCAAATATAGCACCATAGTTGCGACAATGGCAATTGAAAATCATGAAGCAAATTACATAAAGATCGGAAGANTCTTCTTCCAGCCATGATAAGTAATGTTTGTTAGAAAAAGAAAAGAAAGATTGTGCAAGGCACGAAACAGGAAAAAGAGAGAGAGAGAGAGAGAGAGAGAGAGAGATAGTGTGTATATTCTTATATCTCTTTATGTTGATGAAAACATATATACAAACAAAAAAAAATAGAATAATTAGTATCAAGGAACATTTGCTCCAAGCTGGAAGAAGAAAAGTCACTACAAAAATATCCTTATCCTACCAGCATGAAGCCTGACATTATAAGCCAAGAAAAAGTCCTAAATAGATTTCAAAAATCAGTGTTGAATCTATATTAGTGGAGATTAACATGAAGAGCAAGCCTATGGAAGATGAATTGTGATATTCAAAAACGTGTGATAATAAAGTTATCAATTCCGAAAGATTCAAGAGAAAAAGAATACAAATTTTGTTCTTTTCAAAAATGAAATCAGAAGCAAGGTAAAAGATTTGGTGAAGCTTAAAAGATTAATCATTTGGCATGATGGAAGAAGTTATTTTGAATAAATTTTCTATCCTACAAAGACCAAAAGTTTTGAAGAAAATTTTTTACTTAAAAAAAAGTTATATGTATATATATTATCATTAGAAATATTTTTTTTTTCTCGAGGACAAGCAAAGATTCAAGTATGGGGGTATTTGATGGGTATAATTTATTCACATATTTTTATATGTTAAATATTAAAGATTTTAAATAAAACATGAATAACTATATCATATTCTCCCATATTTTCTAACATACTTCGCAGGAGAAAGAGCATATGAAAATCGAAGAAAAGAAGCAAAAAGTGAGAATTGAGTAACCAACTGGGAATGAAGAAGCAAATGGACTAAAGCACCATAGTTGCGACGATAGCAATTGGGAATCATGAAGAAATTCACATAGTTGCAACTAGAGAACTATAGTTGAGACTATAGCCTTTCTCTGCAAAAGGAAGCTCAATTGATAAGGCCATAGTTGCAACTATAATTTCCATAGTTGCAACTATGGAGAATCTTAGGCAAAAAAAAACTCTATAAATAGAGAGTGAATGTTGGAAAGAAGACATTGAGTCTTGCTGGGGGAACAACTTTTTGGTCTCTCTCTTTAGTATTTTCTAGTAGTTGTCTTTCTTTTAGAAGAATAATATTTCTTCATAAGTTCTTTGTTCCTAAATTAGTTTTTCTTACTTCGTAATGGAGTAACTTATTTTGTTGGGATAGTTGATGAAGCTTGATATATATTTTATAATACTATCTCAGTTTTAATACTTTTTTTGTTTGAAACTTTATATTTATATTTTATATTGTGCTATGATAATGGTTTTTAACTAATCATTGTTATTACTTCTATATATTTTATCTTTAAGTTACTCTCATAATTTTGTAATTTTTACGGAGCAAAATTAATATAGAGTAACTATTGAATAAAATAGTGAAGTGAGAGTAATTATTAGTGAGCTATTATTAAAAGTCGATAATCTTGCTTGCCTCAATTTTAATTCTCACGGAGGAATTGTAGTCGCAGGAGTATTGATTTAGTAAAAATATTCTCACGGAGTTTTTACTATCTTTTAGCACAATTCAGACCAGAAGATATTTCGGTTTAACCGTTACTAAATTTTAACTCAATTAATTACATAACCTCACGGAGTGTTATTAGTTGATTAAATCTTGGTGAGATAAGATATAATTGTATTAGCAATAAGCAATTATCCTTTAGAGAAATACATGTAGAAAGTGAGATTTTATTATAATATATTATCAAGTGAATTCAACGATTCCCAGCTCTTTTAAATTACAAATCTAATGTTGTTTGATTTTGTTAAGTATTTAATAAGTTTTAATTCCACAAACTTTTCATCAATCTGATTCTCTCAAATAGTAGCTAAAATATTATAAGTCTGTAGAATAGATTTTCCAATCTATGTGGGACGATATCATAAACTATACTAGAATTTGATAAAGCACGAGCAGGAACTTCCTATACACATTGGCCTCGTCACTTATCATCATCATACTATATTATAAGCGGGAAGCTCCAAAGTGAAGATTGAATTACTAAAATATCATTCAAAAACTGAGTGACCGTTTTGTTCCTAAAGGAAAAAAAGACCTTCTATTAACCTTTCTATCCTTTCATGATTTATCATTGTTTTGACATTGATATTCAAAAACGTAAAATCATTTTATAACAAATAATACTAGATGTCACAAAAATTAATGTGTCTCTATTCTTTAATAGGAAAACCAATCAACAAAACATTTATAGAAGAATGGGAATAATAACTTTAATATCATACTTCTAAACAAGAAATTACTTTAGTCTATTGATTTTGTTGAATGTTAAGTTAGAAAAGCTCTATATGCTAGTTGACGTTTGAACTTCTGACCTCTTAGAGCAAAATCAAGTACATAACCAACACACCAAGAGGCAATTCATGTCAAGTGGTGTCATTTTTTTCTACTTATCTGTTTCCTCACCAGTAGTAAATTTTTCGACGAATCGGTTGTTAGAATTGGTTTTAATGATGAAAAAAAACTTACTCTTATTGCAAGCAACCAAAATCAAGGAGAAGAATAGGATCTTTGAGAAATGGACGTTGTGGAGCAGAAGGATCAAGAAAGTCAATCTGAATCAACTTAGGATCAAGAAAGCCAATCTTAATCAACTTAGGATCCGGAAAGTTATCCAAAGAATGAAGGTTAAGGTAGCAGAATCAATCCAGACGAAAAATCTACTCTTGATCATCAATCACAGACGTCAAGGAAAAACATATCAAGTAAAAGATATGGGAGATTTGCAAAGCCAAACAGTTACGCCATTCAAGGGAAGCGTGCCAATCATATCGAGCTTCAAGGATCAATTATAGGACAACTCCAGTCTTATTCTTGGAAGGAGTCAATTAAGGTTCACTTCAAGGATCATGTCACGACCTGGATTTTCCTACCCTCGGGGGTCGTGATAGCGCCTACTCGTAGAAGCTAGGCAAGCCACAAATCATAAACTCCTACCTATTTCCTTTTAAATCCTTTTATCAATCATAACAACAAGCGTTAAATATTTAAATGACAGCGGAATATGAAATTAAAGCGGAAGACTTAAATCAAATAAGCTGAACAATAATGCGGAATTCAACATGTGCCTCTACCCAAGAACTGGTGTCACATCATCCACGGACTACTAAGAGTACTAAATACAATCGCTTGAAAAAAATATAATACTGTTTGTCTCGAAAACATGAGATAACAGAATGAAATATAAGATAGAGGAGACGCCGGGCCTGCGGACGCGTGCACGGCTACCTCGGAGTCTCGGTGGACTGAAGGCTGGCTCCTGAGCTACTGCTGCTGTCCGGGACCTGGATCTGTGCAAAAGAGCACAGAGTGTAGTATCAGCATAACCGACCCCATGTGCTGGTAAGTGCCTAGCCTAACCTGGCGAAGTAGTGACGAGGCTAGGACCAAACTATTGAATAAACCTGTGTAGTTATATAATATACAGCGGAAAGTAAAGCAGGTATAAGCAAGTAAGAATGGGAGGGGAAACATGCTTCGGGGAATAACAGGTAAAACAGAATATCAAGAGAACCATAAAGGAATCAAAATCCAACCACTAGCAAGAATAAGGAAAACAAAGGCAGATTTCACTTTCTTTTCACATCTTGTTGCAGGCGTGCAACCCGATCCATATATATAATATTGTTGCGGCGTGCAACCCGATCCATATATAATATTGTTGCGGCGTGCAACCCGATCCATATATATAATATTGTTGCGGCGTGCAACCCGATCCATATATAATATTGTTGCGGCGTGCAAACCGATCCATATAATATTGTTGCGGCGTGCAACCCGATCCATATATATAATATTGTTGCGGCGTGCAACCCGATCCATATATAATATTGTTGCGGCGTGCAACCCGATCAATATATATAATATTGTTGCGGCGTGCAACCCGATTCATATATATAATATTTACAATTATAACAAGAGTCCCGACAAGGGATCAAAAAGGTCTACACTATCCCGGCAAGGAAAAAAAGAAACAACTATAACCAAACTTGTTACAACACTTATCTACCTCAGCCATACCCAAACTTGTTACAACACCTAACTACCTCAGCTATACCCAAGCTTGTTACAACACCTAACTACCTCAGCTATACCCAATCTTGTTACAACACCCAACTACCTCAGCTATACCCAAACTTGTTACAACACCTAACTACCTCAGGTATACCCAAACTTGTCCCAACATCTAACTACCTCAGCTATAACCATAATTCTTACCTAACACAAAGAATCATCAACCTAAGTATCCGTAATATCAATGAAGAACACAATACAAGGGAACCACAACTCAACAATAGCCCGGCAAGGGGGCAACATAATGATCTTTTCTCTTTCTCACTTTTACTTCACAATTCACTTCATTACTCGAGCCACTGCTCTAGAGGTTCAATTATCACTTATGCTTTCACCATTCGTTATACAATTGGAGCCAACGCTGCTCAACGTTCATAGGTCACAATTCTTTTCACAACTTTACACAACAAATAAAATTTTTCACCAAGGCATGAATAAAACAACGAAGTCTGGAAATCACAATATAAGACTCACGGTCATGCTCGACACCGACGTATAGATACTCGTCACCATGCCTATACATCGTACTCAACAAGAAACAAATAGCAAATAAGACGCAACTCTTAATCCCTCAAGCTAAGGTTAGACCAAACACTGACCTCGATGCCTTGAACACAACTCAAGTCTCAATTATAGCTTTACCCCTTAATTCCACCGCCAGTTCGCTCGTATCTAATCACAAATTACTTAATTACATCAATAAGTGCTAAATGAATCAACCTCAATGCATGAAAATGAGTTTTTCTAAAGTTTTACCCAAAAAGTCAAAAATCGCCCCCGGGCCCACGTGGTCAAAACCCGAGGTTCGAACCAAAACCCGATTACCCATTCCCCCACAAACTCAAATATGTAATTTGTTTTGAAATCGGACCTCAAATCTAGGTCCAAATCCCCAATTTTTGAAAAAAACCTAGGTTCTACCCAAAACACCCAATTTCCCCCATGACATCTTTGATTTTTGGTTGAAATCATGTTTGTCACGACCCTAACCCCGAACCCGGTCGTGATGGCGCCTCTCGTGAAGACAAGGCCAGCCAGTTCAACCTAACTCATCTTTTAAAACAGTTAAACAACACATAATAGTTTAAAACATAATTTGCTAACACTGAATAGTGGAAATAACGATAAAAATGCGGAAAATCCAACCCGACACAGCCCTAACCAGGGTGTCACAAGTCACGAGCATCTATGAATCCATAATACAGTCTGCTAATTCATAAACTACTACATTTTATTGAAAAGAACAGGAAAGATAGAGAAATAGAGACACGGGGCTGCGGACGTCAACAGCTACCTCGTAATCTCCAAAGAAGCCCGCCTGAAACAGGAGGAAATCAACATTCCGGAGTGGAACCTGATACGCCTGAATCTGCACACAGGGTGCAGGGAGTAAAGTGAGTACTCCAACTCAGTAAGTAATAAATGTAAATAATGACTGAAAGTAAGAAATCACGCAAGGCACAAGGCATTCTATGATAAAGCAGTAAAAATCATTTAAAAGCAGTAAAACCAGTGGAAATCCAGTAAAATCCTCTTTCAACAAGTAACAGGTATATGGCAGATAATTAAGGTGCGATAAATAAATAAAAGCTCACCCCTCGGGCACAGTATCACCGCATCCGCCCCTCGGGCAACAACTCAGAACAATAACAGCTCCTCGGGCAACATCTCAGAATAATTACAGCCCCTCGGGCTCAATCTCACATCACATTGGGTACCCCGCTCACTGGGGGTGTGCAGACTCCGGGAGGGGCCCCTAACAGCCCAAGCGCAATAACAAGCCATCTCGTGGCATCATAAACAGGCTCTCGGCCTCATATCAATATCAAGCCACCTCGTGGCGTACAATCTCAGGCCCTCGGCCTCATAATCAAATCAGTGTTTCACCGCTGTGGCGTGCAGCCCAAAGATATGTATCACCGCTGCGGCGTGCAGCCCGATCCCCAAAATATCCTCACAACACAGGCCCTCGGCCTTACTCAGTCAAAAATCACATAAGCCTCTCGGGCAACAGTAAAACAATATCTCTCAGCCCAAAATATCATTTAAATATCATTTGAGTATTAAAACAGAGTAAACGTGGCTGAGCTTTGAAAACAGTGGAAATAACATGACTGAGTTCAATTATAAAGTCAATACAGTGAGGAAACATCAACAACAATCCCCGAAGGGTTCAAATAATTAGCACGGAGCCCAAATACGGCATTCAGCCCAAATAATGATGATAACAAATTGATTTCAATCAAATACGTAGTAAAATCATCAATCGGGATGGACTAAGTCACAATCCCCAACGATTCTCTACCCCACGCTCGCTATCCAGCATGCAAGTCACCTTAACATAGCACTACGATGTGCAAATTCGGGGTTTCAAACCCTCAGAACATCATTTACAAGCATTACTCACCTCGAACCGGCTAAATCCCTAGCTCGCGACGCCTTTGCCTTTCGAATTGCCCCCCACGCGTGTCGAATCTATCCAAAATCAGAACGAATACATCACAATATGCTAAGGGAACAAAGCCCAAGCGAAAACAATCGAAAAATATCAAAAATCCCGAAATTAGCAAAACCCGAGCCCCGGGCCCACTTCTCGAAACTCAAAATTTTTTACATCAACGGGTTCCTTATCACTCCACGAGTTCATACATATTAAAAACACAAGAATCGAAGTCCAATTGACCCCTCAAATCCTCAATTTAAACCCTCTTAAACTCAAGCCCTAAACCTCCATTTTTAGTCCTCAAATTCATTAAATTTCAATCCCAATCCATGAAATATTACCATAGAAGTGTGTTTTAAGTCCAAAACCCTTACCTTATCGAAGTTCTCTTGAAATTCCCCTTCAAAATCGACCAAAAGCTCTCAATCCGAAGTTAAAATGGTGAAACCCTTCAAAAATCGCGAAGAAAGGATTTATATATAGTCTGCCCAGGGGTTTTCGCATCTGCGACCCCTCCACCGCTTCGGCGGTACCGCATTTGCGATTACAAGTCCGCTTCTGCGGATCTCACTTAAAATCCAAAAGTCGCTTCTGCGACAGCCCCTTCCGCATCTGCGGCTTCGCAGATGTTGCCTCCTCGACCGCTTCTGCGAAAACTGCCCATCACACTAACTCTCGCATATGCGGTCTCCTCCCTCGCACGTGCGGAACCGCACCTGCGGTTCCCAAGCTGCAGGTGCGAAAACACCAGAAGCAGCAGATTTTGTGAAATTTCATAAGTCCAAATTCTTCCCGTTAGCCATCCGAAATCATCCCGAGGCCCCCAGGACCTCAACCAAAAGTACCAACACATCCTAAAACCTTATTCAAACTTGTTCCAATCATCAAAACACCCCAAACAACACCAAATCCATCAATTCGCATCGAATTCAAGCCTAAGCTTTCCAAAAACTTCCGAAACACGCTTTTGATCAAAAACCCAACCAAACCACATCCGAATGACCTGAAATTTTGCACACACATCCCAAAGGACATAACGAAGCTACAACAACTCTCGAAATTCCATTCCGACCCTCGGATCAAAATCTCACCTACCAACCGGAAATCGCCAAAATACTAACTTCGCCAATTCAAGCCTAATTCAACATCGGGCCTCCAAAACCAATTCCGATCACGCTCCTAAGTCATAAATCACCTCCCGAAGCTAACCGAACCATCGGAACTCACATCCGAGCCCTCTAACACATAAGTCTACATCCGGTTGACTTTTCCAACTTAAGCCTTCTTAAAAGAGACTAAGTGTCTCAAACCTTATCAAAATCATTCTGGATTCAATTCGACTAACCCGATGCCTCAACACACGGATGAACAAAGCAAATAGAAGCAGAAATGGTGGAAACGGACCGGTAACTCATGAGACGACCGGCCGGGTCGTCACATCCTCCCCAACTTAAATAAATGTTCGTCCTCGAACGAGTCAAGAAACATACCTGAAGTCTCAAATAGGTGAGGATATCTGTTCCCCATCTCCCACCCGATCTCCCAGGTGGCCTCCTCCACGGGCCGGCCTCTCCACTGCACCTTCACCGAAGCTATATCCTTGGAACTCAACTTCGAATCTAACGCTCCAAAATAGCTGCTGGCTCCACATCATAAGTCAAGTCACCCTCCAACTGAACCGTGCTGAAATCCAGAACATGAGACGGATCCCCAATATACTTACGGAGCGTAGAAACATGGAAAACCGGATGCACACTCGACAAACTGGGTGGCAAGTCAAGCTCATAACCACCTCCCAATCCTCCAGAGTACCTCAAAAGGCCCAATGAACCGCGGACTCAACTTCCCTTTCTTTCCAAATCTCATAACACCCTTTGTGGGCGAAACCTTCAACAGGACCTTCTCACCAACCATGTAGGACACATCTCGAACCTTCCTGTCAACATAACTCTTTTGCCTCGACTGCGTTGTACGAAGTCTCTCCTGAATCACCTTCACTTTATCTAAGGAGCCATCTGAATACTCGACTGGTAGCTGTTGTTATAAACAAACTCTGCAAGTGGTAGAAACTGATCCCATGACCCTACGAAATCAATAATACAAGCGCGTAGCATATCCTCCAAGACCTGAATGGTGCGTTCGGACTGCCCGTCCGTCTGAGGGTGAAAAGCTGTGCTCAACTGCACCTGAGTACCCAATTTTCGCTGCACAGACTGCCAAAACTGGGAAGTAAACTGAGTGCCCCGATATGAAATGATGGAAACTGGGACACCATGCAACCGAACAATCTCCCGAATATATATCTCTGCCAGCCGCTCTGAAGAATAGGTAATACAAATAGGAATGAAGTGCGCGGACTTGGTCAGCCTAACCACAATCACCCAAATAGCATCGAACTTCTTCAAAGTCCGAGGGAGTCCAACTACAAAATCCATAGTGATCCGCTCCCACTTCCACTCAGGAATATCCATCCTCTGAAGCAAGCCACCCGGTCTCTGATGCTCATATTTCACCTGCTGACAATTGAGACACCGAGCTACAAAACCCACAACGTCTTTCTTCATTCTCCGCCACCAAAAATGCTGTCTAAGATCCTGATACATCTTCGCGGCTCCTGGATGAATAGAATACCGCGAGCTATGGGCCTCCTCCAGAATCAACTCCCGAAGCCCATCTACATTGGGCACGCAAATCCGGCCCTGCATCCTCAATACCCCATCATCTCCATTAGACACATCTCTAGCATCGCCATGCTGAACTCTGTCCCTAAGAACAAGCAAATGTGGATCATCATACTGGCGCTCTCTGATGCGCTCATATAGGGAAGACCGAGAAACCACACAAGCCAATACCCGACTGGGCTCCGAAATATCCAACCGCACGAACCGGTTGGCTAAAGCCTGGACATCAACCGCAAGGGCTCTCTCCCCAACTGGAAGGTATGCCAAACTCCCCATACTCACTGCCTTTTGGCTCAAAGCATCGGCCACCATATTGTCCTTTCCCAGATGGTACAATATAGTGATGTCATAATCCTTAAGCAACTCCAACCATCTCCACTGCCTCAAATTAAGGTCCTTTTGTTTAAACAAATGCTGAAGACTGCGATGATCAGTGAATACCTTACAAGACATGCCATACAAGTAATGCCTCCAAATCTTTAACGCATGAACTATGGCAGCCAACTAAATCATGAACGGGGTAGTTCTTCTCATGGGGCTTCAACTGACGAAAAGCATAAGCAATAACTCTACCCTCCTGCATCAACACACAACCAATCCTTACTCTCGAAGCATCACAATATACGGTATATGAACCTGAAGTTGATGGCAAAACCAACACCGGAGCTGTGGTCAAAGCTATCTTGAGCTTCTGAAAGCTCTCCTCGCACTCGTCTGACCATATAAATGAAGCACCCTTCTGAGTCAAATTGGTCAAGGGCGACGCAATAGATGAGAATCCCTGAACAAACCGGCGATAATAGCCTGCCAGACCAAGAAAACTACGAATCTCTGTGGCTGAGGACAGTCTGGGCCAACTCTACACCGCCTCTATCTTCTTTGGATCAACCTGAATACCCTCGCTGGACACCACGTGTCCCAAGAATGCCACTGAACTGAGCCAAAACTCATACTTGGAGAACTTGGCATAAAGTTTCTCCTCCCTCAATCTCTGCAACACAACCCTCAAATGCTCCACGTGCTCCTCTTGACTACGCGAATATACCAGGATATCATCAATGAAATCTATAACAAATAAATCAAGATAAGGCCGGAACACGCTGTTCATCAGATGCATGAACGCTGCTAGGGCATTGGTCAGCCCAAAAGACATGACCAGGAACTCATATTGACCATATCTGGTCTTGAAGGCCGTCTTAAGAATATCTGAATCCCTGATCTTCAATTGGTGAGAACCCGAACGGAGATCAATCTTGGAAAACACCCTCGCTCCCTGAAGCTGGTCGAACAAATCATCAATGCGAGGCAAAGGGTACTTGTTCTTCACTGTTACCTTGTTCAATTGCGTATAATCGATGCACATTCACATAGTGCCATCCTTTTTCTTCACAAACAGAACCGGCGCACCCCAAGGTGACACACTAGGCCGTATGAACCCCTTATCTAGGAGTTCCTGAAGCTGCTCCTTTAACTCATTCAGCTCCGCTGGTGCCATACGATACGCCGAAATAGAAATGGGCTGAGTGCCCGACACCAGGTCAATACCAAAATCAATATCCCTGTCCGGGGGCATGCCCGATAGGTCTACAGGAAATACATCAGGGAAATCCCTCACAACTGGGACAGAATCAATACTGGGAGTCTCAGCTCCAACATCCCTCACAAAAGCAAGATATGACAAACAACCCTTCCCAACCATACGTTGGGCCTTTAAGAAAGAGATCACCTTACTAGGCACATAATCAGTCACGCCACGCCACTCAATCCGTGGCACACCCGGTATAGCCAATGTGACTGTCTTGGCATGACAATCTAGAATGGCGCGGCACGGAGATAACCAATCCATGCCCAGAATAACATCAAAATCCACCATGCTCAACAATAAAAGATCAACTCGGGTCTCTAGACCCCCAATAGTCACCAAACACGACCGGTACACACGGTCTACAATAACAGTATCACCTACCGGGGTAGATATATGAACAGGTAAAGCAAGAAACTCACGAGGAGTACCCAAATAGTGTGCAAAGTATGAGGACACATAAGAATAGGTAGAACCGGGATCAAATAGTACAAAGGCATCTCTGTGGCAGACTGAAATAATACCTGTAATGACAGCATCAGAAGCAATGGCATCGGGTCTACCTGGAAGGGCATAGAAATGGGCCTGACCGCCCCCTGATCAACCTCCCCCTCTAGGGCGTCCCCTGGCTGACTTATCCTCACCCCTAGCTGGCTGGGCGGGCGGTGCTGGAGCGGCTGAAGCTGAAGCTGATGACTGGCCCCTCTGCTGAGATGAACTAGCAACACGGCGGGGACACTGCCTCCACATGTGGCCCATCTCGCCACACTCATAACAAATCCTAGGTGCTGGAGAAGGGGACTGATGGGAACCCCTCGCACCGGAGTGACCAACAGAAGCACTCGGAGTAGCAGAGCCCTGAACAGATGGAGTACGGGATGAGCTTTGAGCTGGGAGGGCACTAAGTGAAGAATGGCCCTGGTGAGAACTGTGGGAACCATGACCCGATAATGCTCCTCGATAACCTGAGCAATCAAATTGACCCTGACGGAATTGTCGGCCTCTGCCGTGCTGGAACTGGCCCCTCAAAGGACCACCACTATAGCTACCAGAACCTCAAGGCCTCTTGGCCTCCCTCTCCTCTCGCTCCTGGCGACGGACAAACTCAATCTCTCTAGCAATATCCACAACCTCCTCGAATGTAGCACCAGTCACCCTCTCCCTGGTCATAAGGATATGAAGCTGATAAGTAAGTCCATCAACAAACCTCCTGATCCTCTCTCGATCTGTCGAGACCAACCAGATGGCATGACGAGCCAACTCAGAGAATCTCAACTCATATTGTGACACGGTCATGTCTCCCTGACGCAACCACTCAAACTGCATACGCAGCTCCTCTCGGCGAGACTGCGGTACATATTTCTCCAAAAAGAGAACGGAGAAATGCTGCCAAGATAGGGGTGCTGCACCAGCAGGCCTACGCCTCTCAAGATCCTCCCACCAAGTAAAAGCAGGTCCTGAAAACTGATAAGTAGTGAAAGCGACCCCGCTGGTCTCCAGAATACCGGCCGTGCGAAGCATCCTCTGACACTTGTCTAAAAAGCCCTGGGCATCCTCGCCCTTTACTCCGCTGAATGACGGAGGCTGAAGTCTCCCAAATCTCTCCAACCTTCGCTGCTCATCCTCTGGAATGACATAAACTATATAGTCCTGAGCAGCTGCGACCGGCTGGGCTGGAGGTGCCCCCGGCGTCTGAAGTCCCTGCACGACCTGCTCAGACATGCGGGCGGCGGGAGTCTGATTGCCTCTCCCGGCCTGTGAAGTAGCTGCGGCTGTAGTAGCTGAAACGGCCTGAGCTAGGCCAGTGCAAACTGATAAGATCTGAGCCAAGGCTTCCTGAAGACCCGAAATCACAATAGGCACACCTGGTGCCTGAACTGGTGCTGTTGGAGGGTCCACAGCTGGGACCTGGTCCTGAACTGGGGCAGCTGGTGGATCTGCAGGTGCTGCCCTCGCTGCTTTGCCCCTACCACGGCCACGACCGCATCCTCGGCCTCTGGTGGCCACGGCTGGTGGCACTGGTGGTCGTCCATCCTGTCAACTAGCACGTGTCCTCACCATCTGTGAGAGATCGGAACAACAGAAGTTTAGTACTTGGATCAACAACTCGCACGATAAGAATTTCAAGAAGGTGAAGTTTTCCTAAAGGTTCTGTAGCCTCTCGAGGATAAATACAGACGTCTCCATACCGATCCGTGAGACCCTACTAAACCTGCTCATGACTCGTGAGATCTATGTAACCTAGGCTCTGATACCAACTTATCACGACCCTAACCCCGAACCCGGTCGTGACGGCGCCTCTCGTGAAGACAAGGCCGGCCAGTTCAACCTAACTCAACTTTTAAAACAGTCAAACAACACATAATAGTTTAAAACATAATTTGCTAACACTGAATAGCGGAAATAACGATAAAAATGCGGAAAATCCAACACGACACAACCCTAACCAGGGTGTCACAAGTCACGAGCATCTATGAATCCATAATACAGTCTGCTAAGTCATAAACTACTACATTTGATTGAAAATGATGGCCCAAGTTCAGATAAAGTTTTGAAGATTGACAAAATGAACTTAGTCATGAACCAGGTCCATCATGTGAGACAGACACAGTGTTGATATACTTATACATGTGACATACGTGTGAAGATAAGTCTCAAGGGTCAGCAACAATATCTTCTGAGTTGATCGAAAAGGTTGCATAGGATAAGGAGTTGAAGTCTCCTTATGTAAAGAGAACTACATCCGGATCAAGAATAAGGATTGGAGTTTGAATTGTTCTAGGACTCGAATTTGATGAAGGATCAGCAATTTGAGTTTTAATCAAACTCTGATTACTAACTATATAAATAATAATGATTGTTTTTTTTTTTACAGGGATTGCACAAATGCAAAAGTGAAACTAAATTGAAGAACAAAATAGCAAGGCTTTTTGCAAGCAATTTACGTGAGATTCAAGTGTGCATTCCCGAAGCTACTTGGACAAGATAGAAGAACCAATTCCATTGTGTCTTTCTTTTAATCTAGTTCAATTGTAGTAGGTATTTTAAAGTTGTACCTTTCAGCTTTCATAGAAGCAATTGTATTAGGTACTTTGAGTATTCAAGTTAGAGTTAACTTGAAAGTGTCGCAGCAGTTGAGGCTGTGTGCCACACTGGGATTAGAGTTTAATCCTTAGGTTTACAAAGAGTTTTGTAAATGCAGTTTTGGCTCAGTGATTTTAGTGGAAGTTTGGGAAAATCCTACTGAGTAGTAGGTCGTGGTTTTTTTCACCTTTTGAGCCAGGTGTTTTCCACGTAAAAATCTCTGTGTTCTTTATTTTATGCACTCTTAATTCCGTAAACAGTCTTAGTAAGTACATCTAGAAGAACCAGGTTCTTCTAGTGCGAAAATTAGGTACCACACAAATCACCCCCCCTCTTGTGTGGTATTGACGTCTAGAACATCAATTGGTATCAGAGCAGGTTATGTTTGAAGAGGCTAACACCTTAGGAGAAGATCAACAATGAGTGCACCACCTAGGAACTGGGAAGGGCAATCCACTGCCAGGTCTCCACTTTTCAATGGTCAGTACTATTCTTGGTGGAAGAATAGAATGAGAGATCACATTATAGGGGAAGATTATGAACTTTGGGACATAGTCACTGATGGTCCCCTAGCAACCACTAAGAAGAATGCTGAAGGAATTGATGTGCCAAAAACAAGGGCTGATTATACTGCTGAGGACCTGAGGAAGTGGGAGAAAAATGCTAAGGCCAAGAAGTGGCTTGTATGTGGACTAGGACCAGACGAGTACAGTAGGATCCAAAGCTGTACAACTGCTAAGGAAATATGGGACACTCTGCAAGTGGCTCATGAAGGAACACCTCAAGTGAAAAGATCAAGAGGAACACTTCTGTATTCTCAATATGAGAATTTTACTATGAAGGAAGGAGAAACTATCCAGGAGATGTATATTAGATTCACCACTTTGACAAATGAACTTGAATCTCTTGGAGACAAGGTTGAGAAGATTCTGACAAGGGTTCTGCCAGTCACATGGGAAAGCAAAATCACTGTCATTCAGGAATCCAAGAATATTGCTACCCTTAGACTGGATGAACTGATTGGAAACTTAACTGCCTATGAAATGAGGAGACAAACCATGAAGATGGATACCCCCAAAAAGGAGAGAAGCTTAGCTCTCAAAATTGTTGAAGGTGCATATTTGGAAGATGATGAAGTGGCTATGATCACTGGGGATTTCAAGAAGTACCTGATGAGAGGAAAGGGTTCTTCAAGAGGTACAAACTTCAATAAAATAAGAGCTCCAGAGAAACAGATCAATGAGGGATGCTACAAGTGTGGTAAGACTGACCACATGATGAAAAACTGCCCTCAATGGGAAATTGAGTGGAAGAAAGAAAGAGCTGAACGAAGGAACAGGTTCAACCAAAGAAAAACAAAGGTTCAACCAAGGCTATGGTTGCTGCTTGGGGAGAAACCTCAGATGAAGACTTAGAAGATAAAGCTGAGGAGGAGCAAGCACTAATGGCCATCGGAGAATCAGATGATGAACAAGAGGTAAGTATTCTTCATCTCAAAGACAAGATTAAATTCTTGTCTAAAGAAAGGCTGGCCGAGCTATTAATAGACTTCATTGATGAGTCTGAGATAATTAATAATGAGAAGAAAGTTCTGTCTAGGGAATGTGTGATTCTAAAAGCAAAATGTAAAAGTCTAGAGTCTAGGGCAAATGAGAGTGATAACAAAAATGCTGAGTTGAAGAACCAGGTTCTTGAACTTGACAATAGTGTCCTAGAGCTTAGGTCTGAAAACTTATAACTGAAATTAGGAACAGGAAAGAAGAAAGCTGATCACACATACCTCACTCTAGAAGAAAATTTGGGAAAAATGAAAGATGAATTATACAAGAAAGATGAATTCATTAAAGTCTTGAAAGAAGATCTAGGAAAGGTAAAACATGAACTAGACAGAACTTGCAAGTGGAACAAGGCTTTTGATGCTCTCTCCTGGCTGCAGGAGCATCATAGCAGTAACAAAAGAGGACTTGGCTATGGGACTCAAGCTCCAAAATGGGATCCAAAAAGCAAGTACCTCACTCTTCCTGAAAATAAAATCTGCACATACTGTGGTAAGACTGGCCATTACAAATATGAATGTAATGCAAAAGAAAAGGCCAGTCAAAGAAACAAAGCTTTTGTTCAAGAAAAGCACAAGCTGCCTAGTTGGGCAAGAAAGAATCTGATTCATCCTTTTGCCCATAGAAAGGGACCCAAACTAGTTTGGGTTCCTAAGACTAACCCCTGATTTCCTTTTGCAGGTCCAAGTGAAAGGGAGAAGCCAAATATGGTATATGGATAGTGGATGCTCAAAACATATGACTGGGGACAAGGACCAGTTCCTTTCACTTGAGGACCTAAAGGGAGGTAATGTCTCCTTTGGTAATGGAAAGAAAGGTGAGATCATTGGGGTTGAAAAGGTAGGAAAAACAGATTATCATTCCATAGAGAATGTCTACCTGATAGATGGCTTGAAATATAGCCTAATAAGTGTGTCACAACTGTGTGACAGAGGTAACCTTGTGGCTTTTACCTCCACCAAATGCTTTGTGATTAACCTTACAATTGACAAGATTGTTTTGCAGGGAAAAAGAGTTAACAATATTTACATTGTAGATTTGTCCACTCTTTCAGAAAATGAACTCACTTGTTTAAGTGTGTTGCTTAATGATCCCCTCCTGTGGCACAAAAGACTTGGTCATGCCAGTCTAAATCAGCTAAACAAATTAGTCTCCAAGGACTTGGTTATAGGGTTACCTAATATCAAGTTCAAGGAAGACAAAGTTTGTGAGGCATGTGCAAGGGGGAAAGCAGGTAAGGTCATCCTTCAAATCCAAGAAAATGGTAAGTTCGTCCAAGACGTTGGAACTGGTTCATATGGATCTATGTGGTCCAGTGAGAACCATGAGCAGAGGTGGAAAGAAGTATGTAATGATGCTAGTTGATGACTATTCTAGATTCACCTGGGTTTTATTTCTAACTTCCAAAGATGAAGCATTTGACATGTTTTCTGCATTTGTTAGGAAAACTCAGAAACAATTAGGAAATCATCTTGCATCCATTAGGTCTGATCATGGAACTGAGTTTGACAACTCTAAGTTTGCTGAGTTCTATGATGAAAATGACATAGATCACAACTTCTCCGCCCCCAGAACTCCATAACAAAATTGAGTGGTTGAAAGGAAAAATAGAACTCTTGAGGATATGGCTAGAACAATGTTACTATCTAGCAAATTGCCTCACAGCTTCTGGGAAGAGGCTGTAAATACTGCATGTTACATTATAAATAGATGCATGACCAGACCTCTAGTAGAGAAGACTCCCTATGAGTTACTTAAAGAGAGAAAACCAAATATATCCCATCTTAGGGCATTTGGTTGCAAGTGCTATGTGCACAATAATGGAAAAGACTCCCTAGGAAAGTTTGATCCCAGAAGTGATGAGGGAGTATTCTTGGGATATTCTTCACATAGTAAAGCTTATAAAGTATTTAATAAAAGAACTCTATGTGTAGAAGAAAGTGTGCATGTAGTATTTGATGAAACTAACATTCTTTCTGAGAGACAGGAACATGAAAATGAAGCCATTGGACTGGTCAAAGACTTGGCTGAAGCATTAGCTCAAGTCAAAGTGACACCTACAGAAGGAACAGGTGATGGACCAGGTTCTTCCTTACAGGGCAACCTGACAGGGGGAAGAAGTTAAAGAGAATTGAAATAAACTACTTGAAGGAAAATGTTCATGAACCTGTTCCTCATCAAATGGCTGAAACATCCAGCAGAAGCCAGTTGGTTGTAAAACCTCACAAGCATCAAAGTTCTCATCCCATTGAGAACATTCTCACTGATCCAACATCTGGAGTTAAAACCAGATCACAATTAAAGAATCTGTGTGCTTTTGATGCTTTCTTATCTATCATTGAACCTAAAAATATTGTTGAGGCTTTGCAGGATGCAGATTGGGTGAATGAAATGCAGGATGGACTAAACCAGTTTGAAAGAAGTCAAGTTTGGCACCTAGTTCCAAGACCCAAGGGCAGATCAGTCATTGGTATTAAATGGGTCTTTAGGAACAAACTGGATGAAGATGGAACTGTCACAAGGAACAAGGCAAGGTTGGTGGTCCAAGGTTACAGCCAAGAGAAAGGAATAGACTATGATGAGACATTTGCTCCAGTTGCAAGACTAGAGGCAATCAGACTTCTCATAGCCTTTGCAGCACATATGGAATTCACTCTTCATCAAATGGATGTCAAAAGTGCCTTCCTGAATGGCTACTAAAAGGAAGAAGTGTTTGTGAAACAACCCCCAGGGTTTGAAAGCAAAGAATGTCCTGAACATGTGTACAATCTGGACAAGGCTCTATATGGACTCAAACAGGCACCAAGAGCATGGTATGAAAGACTGTCAAAGTTCCTACTGGAGCATGGGTACAAGAGAGGTAAAATAGATAGTACCTTATTCTTAAGGGAAAAAGGTAAGGACCTTCTTGTTGTACAAATTTATGTTGATGACATAATCTTTGGGGCCACCACTGACAAGCTAACCAAAGATTTTACAAAACTAATGGGAAGTGAATTTGAAATGAGCATGATGGGTGAGCTTAACTTCTTCTTAGGGTTGCAGATCAAACAAAGCGAAAATGGAACCATGATTCATCAGCAGAAGTATACAAAAGAACTAATCAAGAAGTTTAAANTTGAAGGAGAATTTGAAGACCTGGAGGATCCAGGCATGAAAGATTGGTTGATGCCCTGGATGTACAGGGGTGGAAGGACATGGTTCTTCAACTAGATGGCAGGCTGGCAAGGAAAGAGCTGATCGAGTTTATGGCAAATGCCACTGTGGTGAATGGGGTTGTTACAAGCTTGTTGAGGGGAGTAGAGGTGCAGTTTGATGCACCTAAATATGGCAGAATTCTAGACATACCCTATGAGGGTTATGATGACTATACTAGGCAAAGGTGGCCTTGTCTAGATTCTCTCCCTTCTGCTCTCCAAATCACCAGAAATTTCTGTGATACCAAGTCTGCTGAAGAAGTGCCTGAGGCTAGGTTTGTGCAAAAGAGTGAGATGAAGCCTGAGCGCAAGGTGCTCTTTGAGTTTGTGAACAAGTGTTTGCTGCCCAGACAGGAGAGAAGGCACACTGCAAATTATATGGACCTGGTCCTTCTGGAGTGTCTTGTGAGAGGAAAGCAGATTAACTGGCGTGCTTTCATTGTCAAGCTGCTGGATAGAGTCATCAATGGCCCCAAGGCTCATGCCACACCTTATGGGTTTATACTGACAACTGTCTTGGCCAAGTTAGATGTGCCATTGAAAAAGTGGGAGATGGCCTCCAACAAAGAGCACTTTGGAATCAAAACTCTGCAGGCTTGTGACTATTTGCTAAGTGTAACCCCAGTTGAACCTGGTTCCTCCTTGAAGACTCCTGTGAACAGCAAAGTTAGGGCATTGGTTCTAGAGTGTGAAACAAAAGATGCAGAAATTGCTAGGATCCAGGCTCGCATTGCTGAACTAGAAAGTGAAAGAAATGGCCTCAAAGCTGAGCTAGCAAAGGAAAAGGAAAAGAGTGAAGGGATGCTCCAAACAATGCTTAATCTTCTTCAATCCCAACCTTCTAGTTCCTCCAAGCCCTAGAACCAATTTAGAAACCCCCTCAGTGACCCAGATTCAGGACTTTTCTCTGTTTTTTGCTCATGGTTGGATGTTTGTTTTTCTTTTTATGGTCTGTTTTGTAGAAACACCTCCTAATCAATGACAATGTGCTTTGTTTTCTCTTGTTTTATGAAACTTCTGATCTTAATAGCTAAATTTCTTGTAAAGTTGATTATTGATTTACTGAATCATGTTTTCACTTGTAGTTGCCCCAGTGGCCATGAGTAATAATTAATATCTGGGATTCATATAATATGCAACTTTTCGATGATGCCAAAAGGGGGAAGAGATATTGTGCTTTACTTTGTATTCTGAAATAAAGTGATATTTATAACCTGATTAAACCTAGTCCTTAATGATAAGTTAAATTAAAGTGTGATAATTAAGCTGAGTTCCACAGGTTCTCTGGTCAATGAAAGCACAGAGTTTGTCATCATCAAAAAGGGGGAATTTGTTGGCCCAAGTTCAGATGAAGTTTTGAAGATTGACAAAATGAACTCAGTCATGAACCAGGTCTATCATGTGAGACAGACACAATGTTGATATACTTATACATGTGACATACGTGTGAAGATAAGTCTCAAGGGTCAGCAACAATATCTTCTGAGTTGATCGAAAAGATTGCATAGGATAAGGAGTTGAAGTCTCCTTATGTGAAGAGAACTACATCCGGATCAAGAATAAGGATTGGAGTTTGAATTGTTCTAGGACTCGAATTTGATGAAGGATCAGCAATTCGAGTTTTAATCAAACTCTGATTACTAACTCTATAAATAATAATGATTGTTCTTTTTTTACAGGGATTGCACAAATGCAAAAGTGAAACTAAATTGAAGAACAAAATAGCAAGGCTTTTTGCAAGCAATTTACGCGAGATTCAAGTGTGCATTCCTGAAGCTACTTAGACAAGATAGAAGAACCAATTCCATTGTGTCTTTCTTTTAATCTAGTTCAATTGTAGTAGGTATTTTAAAGTTGTACCTTTCAGCTTTCATAGAAGCAATTATATTAGGTACTTTGAGTATTCAAGTTAGAGTTAACTTGAAAGTGTCGCAGCACTTGAGGCTGTATGCCACACTGGGATTAGAGTTTAATCCTTAGGTTTACAAAGAGTTTTGTAAATGCAGTTTTGGCTCAGTGATTTTAGTGGAAGTTTGGGAAAATCCTACTGAGTAGTAGGTCGTGGTTTTTTTCACCTTTTGAGCCAGGTGTTTTCCACGTAAAAATCTCTGTGTTCTTTATTTTATGCACTCTTAATTCCGCAAACAGTCTTAGTAAGTACATCTAGAAGAACCAGGTTCTTCTAGTGCAAAAATTAGGTACCACACAAATCACCCCCCCCTCTCTTGTGTGGTATTGACGTCTAGAACATCAGAAAAGAACAGGAAAGATAGAGAAATAGAGACACGGGGCTGCGGACGTCAACAACTACCTCGTAATCTCCGAAGAAGCCCGCCTGAAACTGGAGGAAATCAACACTCCGGAGCGGAACCTGATACGCCTGAATCTGCACACAGGGTGCAGGGAGTAAAGTGAGTACTCCAACTCGGTGAGTAATAAATGTAAATAATGATTGAAAGTAAGAAATCACGCAAGGCACAAGGCATTCTATGATAAAGCAGTAAAAATCATTTAAAAGTAGTAAAACCAGTGGAAATCCAGTAAAATCCTCTTTCAACAAGCAACAGGTATATGACAGATAATTAAGGTGCGATAAATAAATAAAAGCTCGCCCCTCGGGCAGAGTATCACCGCATCCGCCCCTCGGGCAACAACTCAGAACAATAACAGCCCCTCGGGCAACATCTCAGAACAATAACAGCCCCTCAGGCTCAATCTCATATCACACTGGGTACCCGCGCTCACTGGGGGTGTGCAGACTCCGGGAGGGGCCCCTTACGGCCCAAGCGCAATAACAAGACATCTCGTGGCATCATAAACAGGCTCTCGGCCTCATATCAATATCAAGCCACCTCGTGGCGTACAATCTCAGGCCCTCGGCCTCATAATCAATCAGTGTTTCACCGCTGCGCGCGTGCAGCCCGATCCCAAAGATATGTATCACCGCTGCGGTGTGCAGCCCGATCCCAAAAATATCCTCACAACACAGGCCCTCGGCCTTACTCAGTCAAAAATCACATAAGCCTCTCGGACAACAGTAAAACAGTATCTCTCAGCCCAAAATATCATTTAAATATCATTTGAGTATTAAAACAGAGTAAACGTGGTTGAGTTTTGAAAACAGTGGAAATAACATGACTGAGTTCAAGTATAAAGTCAATACAGTGAGGAAACATCAACAACAATGCCCGAAGGGTTCAAATAATTGGCACGGAGCCTAAATATGGCATTCAGCCCAAATAATGATGATAGCAAATTGATTTCAATCAAATACGTAGTAAAATCATCAATCGGGATGGACTAAGTCACAATCCCCAACGGTGCTCTACCCCACGCTCGCTATCCGGCGTGCAAGTCACCTCAACATAGCACTACGATGTGCAAATCCGGGGTTTCAAACCCTCAGAACATCATTTACAAGCATTACTCACCTCGAACCGGCTAAATTCCTAGCTCGCGACGCCTTTGCCCTTCGAATTGGCCTCCACGCGCCCCGAATCTATCTAAAATCATAACGAATACATCACAATATGCTAAGGGAACAAAGTCCAAGCGAAAACAATCGAAAAATATCAAAAATCCCGAAATTAGCAAAACCCGAGCCCCGGGACCACTTCTCGAAACTCATAAATTTTTACATCAACGGGTTCCTTATCACTCCACGAGTTCATACATATTAAAAACACAAGAATCGGAGTCCAATTGACCCCTCAAATCGTCAATTTAAGCCCTCTTAAACTCAAGCCCTAAACCTCCATTTTTAGTCCTTAAATTCCTTAAATTTCAGTCCCAATCCATGAAATATTACCATAGAAGTGTATTTTAAGTCCAAAACCCTTACCTTATCGAAGTTCTCTTGAAATCCCCCTTCAAAATCGACCAAAAGCTCTCAATCCGAAGTTAAAATGGTGAAACCCTTCAAAAATCGCGAAGAAAGGATTTATATACAGTCTGCCCAGGGGTTTTCGCATCTGCGACCCCTCCACCGTTTCTGCGGTACCGCATTTGCGGTTACAAATCCGCTTCTGCGGATCTCACTTAAAATCCAAAAGTCGCTTCTGCGACAGCCCCTTCCGCATCTGTGGCTTCGCAGTTGCGGCCTCCTCGACCGCTTCTGCGGAAACTGCCCATCACACTAACTCTCGCATATGCGGTCTCCTCCCTCGCACGTGCGGAACCGCAGCTGCGGTTCCCAAGCCACAGGTGCGAAAACACCAGAAGCAGCAGATTTTGTGAAATTTCATAAGTCCAAATTCTTCCCGTTAGCCATCCGAAATCATCCCGAGGCCCCCGGGACCTCAATCACAAGTACCAACACATCCTAAAACCTTATTCAAACTTGTTCCAATCATCAAAACACCCCAAACAACACCAAATCCATCAATTCGCATCGAATTCAAGCCTAAGCTTTCCAAAAACTTCCGAAACACGCTTTTGATAAAAAAACCCAACCAAACCACATCCGAATGACCTGAATTTTGCACACACATCCCAAAGGACATAACGAAGCTGCATCAACTCCTGGAATTCCATTCCGACCCCCGGATCAAAATCTCGCCTACCAACCGGAAATCGCCAAAATACTAACTTCGCCAATTCAAGTCTAATTCTACACCGGACCTCCAAAACCAATTCCGATCACGCTCCTAAGTCATAAATCACCTCCCGAAGCTAACCGAACCATCGGAACTCACATCCGAGCCCTCTAACACATAAGTCAACATCGGGTTGACTTTTCCAACTTAAGCCTTCTTAAAAAAGAGACTAATTGTCTCAAACCTTATCAAAATCATTCCGGATTCAATTCGACTAACCCGATACCTCAACAGACGGATGAACAAAGCAAATTGAAGCAGAAACGGACCGGTAACTCATGAGACGACCGGCCGGATCGTCACAATGTTAAAAGATGTTAATGATTGAAAGAAATGAGTAAAAACTAACTTACAATTGATTTGGAAGAAGACTTGTTCTTGGAAGATCATCTAAGTGTGTTTGGGTTTGAGAAAATATGAAAAATGAAGTTCAAAATAGGTTAAGTGTAAAAATTGCAGGTCTCTGATATGGGAAATGCGAACATGGGTTCGCAATCCTCTCAGATGTGGGAATTGCGAAACAGGGTTCGCATTTGCTAACCCTTCATAATTCCCCAGGTTTCGCATTTTCAAAGGAGTTGTCGCAATTGCGATATCGCATTTGCGAATGAAGGATCGCATTTGCGATACATGCTGAACAAGGGAGGTCTCGCATTTGCGAAGGGGAAGCTCGCATTTGCGAGAAAAGGGTGGCCTGGGCTGGCTTCGCATTTGCGATCCAGCCTTCGCAATTGCGAACTCGCATTTGCGAGCCAGGCTTCGCAAATGCGAAGCCACCAGCATTTGTTTTAAGTTCAAAAAGCACCCCGTGGCCTATCCAAAACTCACCCGAGCCCTCGGGGCTCCAAACCAAATATACACACAACCTCAAAAACATCCTACGGACTTATTCGTGCGATCAAATCGCCAAAATAACATCATTAACATCGAATTAAACCTCAAAATCCAAGAATTCTTTCAAACTTCATAAAACATCAAATTTTCCAATTTAGGTCCGAATCACGTCAAACGACGTCCGTTTTCAACCAAATTTCACAGGAAGGACTTAAAACATATATAAGACCTGTACCGGGCACCGGAACCAAAATACGGGCCCAATACCATCGCTTCTAATCAGATTTCATTTCCAATTTCCTTAAATAATTTCAGAAAACAATTTTACAAAAAAATTCATTTCTCGGGCTTGGGACCTCGGAATTCGATTCCGGGCATACGCCCAAGTCCCATATTTTCCTACGGACCCTCTGGGACCGTCAAATCACGGGTCCGGGTCCGTTTACCCAAAACGTTGACCAAGGTCAAATTTATTCATTTTAACATCAAAACTTAGTATTTTTCACAGAATTTCATATTTAAGCTTTCCGGCTACGCGTTCGGACTGCGCATGCAAATCGAGGCGACTCTAAATGAGGTTTTCAAGGCCTCGGAGTCATAGAATTTAATTTAACACAAGTGATGACTGTTTGGGTCATCACAGATCAATTCCTTTGGGTTGCCTATCTCTCAAAGATCTGTTCTAGCCAAGACCCCGTTTAACAGATCGTCCCTCAAGATGTATATATACAGTCGAAGACCCAACATAAGAAACATACTTTGATCGAACCAACCTCAAACTTTTTGTTCTACTCCAAACAAGTATCATAGTCTATTTTAGATTTATTGTGTAACTAGTGGAAAGAAGAAAGAGAAAAAAATAATTGGTGAGGCATTATATCAAAAACATAGAGAGTTACATGTATTATGAGAATTAGTTGGTGTATGCTTGACAACATCAACTCACTTGTACCGAACCCACTTGAAAGCCAAGGGGACCGGACTAGGATTCATATTGAACCGAACGAGTATAAAAATATCTGGTGTCATTTACTTTATGTTTTTTACATTCTATCTTTACTATTTACTTTGTATCAAATTCTAGTCGACTAATTAGTAAACCAGTCAACTATTTAATCATAAAAAGAAAAAGACGACAATTCACCACCCCTCTTGTATCAGAGTAGGTCTCACACTTTCATTTTTGCTTTACAACTAGTGAGAAAAGACCATGTCAAACCAAGTAACTATTGGAGAACTGTTTCAAGAAGGTACATTACAGGTGAGACCGTCATATTTCAATGGACAATATATCTCACATTGGAAGGTTCGCATGGAAATCTATGCAAAATCTTATAACGTCAAAGTATGGTGTGTAATAAAAAAGGGAGATTATCCAATTCCAATAGCAAAGTCTGACAAAAAAATAGATGGCCAAACATCTACTAATTCAATGGATATAGATGACTACTCTGATGAGCAAATGACAGTAATACAAGTTAATGCCAAGGCGAAATCTTCTATACAGCGCTATAAGCGGAGAAGAATATGAGAAGATCTCAAGTTGTGATATGGCTAAAGAAATATGGTATAAGCTGGAAGTTACTTATGAAGGGACGAGCAAAGTTAAAGAAACAAGGATAAATTTGTTGATCCATGACTATGTACTTTTTTCAAATAAAAGAGGGTAAATCCATTGAAGAAATGTTTGCCCAATTCAGTAAAATCATTAAAGATTTGAAAGCTTTTGGAAGCCATACTCGAGTGGTGAACAAGTTCGAAAAATCCTAAGAAGTCTGCCTACTACATGGCAAACAAAAGTATTTGCACTCGAATCTCAAGATCAAAATAAGTTGTCCTATGATGAACTGCGTGGAGACCTCATTGCCTTAGAGAAGCACATCTAAAAAAATAAGGATAAGAGAAAAGAAGAAAACAGTCACTTTCAAAACCTCGATTGAAGGATCTAAAGATGATAATGACAATGAAGCTGAGGCTTTAGAAGAAGAAATCGCTATGGTTTCAAAACTAATGAATGGACTAATGAGAAGATATAGGAACACCAAAAAGGGAAGAATGTCTTTCAGAATAACCAGAAAATACAATGAACAAGATAAGAACGATAAAAGAAATTTTAAATGTGGCAAATGTGGTCTCATGTACAAGCTAAATGCCCAGACCTCAAACGAAAAGCCTCTAGAGGATTTCACAAAAATAAATCTTTTGGAAGTTGGAGTGATGAAGACAGCTAAAAAACATGAAGAGATTGTTCATCTTTTCTTCATGACTACAACAACAACAACAACATATCCAGTCTTATCCCACATAAGCCTGTGAAACGGGCCAGGTTGACCAATTTCCCGACCGGCCCAGACCGGTTGAAACCCGGACCGGTAGTTAGGGGGCCAGGTGGGCTGGGTTAGGGAGGTAGGGGGTTTGTCCGTTCACCAAAATAGATCTGGTTAACCGGATCGGTCAAACCCGATCAACAAAAATTACTATTTAACCGGTTAACCGGCCCGGCCCGAACCACACGGACCGGTTTAACGGCTAGATATCTGAATTTTTTTGTGTGTGTTAAAGGTGTTATGATCGTTGGCAACAGTCAGCTGCATTTTGGCCGTTGCCCAACAGCTGGATTGCACAAATAGCCCTTTTTTGGGCAATTCTTTTTTAAAAAATAACACCTTTTGTAATTACTAATTTATCCCTTTGAAAAACTATAAATACACCCCCCCTTCTTCATTTCTTCACTCATCTCTCATTTCTCAAACTCATTCTCAATTATCATTTCTCCGGGGTTAGGCTAGATACTTACTAGGTACGCCTTGATTCACATACTCATGCTACACTTCTGCACTAAATATGCAAGATCTGACAAGTTCATTTGGTGGTCATCTTGGCGCATAGGCGCATAGGCACACAAAATCTGACTTGTTCATTCCCATTAGAATCCACTGAAAGTCCAGCCATACGTTTCAAACATGAAATCAGGTTGCACCCAAAAAAACGATAAGCAAGCATTTCACACCCCTCCGCCTTTCAAGCAAACTCCTCTCTGTCATGTTCAATCTTTCTCAGTACAGAAGCCACCGTCCCAAATGAAATTTATAAACTTAGTCATTGACCACCATGATCCCCAAATCGCTCTAAACTTCCTCAAAGTATGTGGTTATCTTACCACAGAATCTATAAGTTACTCTACCACTCCCACTTCGATTAAACCATCTCCTTTAAGTAACTTCTCGACCTATGTTTTTCATACTTGACCTGCTAGCAATTCAACCACCTCGAGACACCTCCCACTATGTCCTTCCTCATCCTTCACTGCCAAAATAGTGCCTCAAATAAAAATTCCATCTCTGTAGCACCCGAACTAATAAATTTCTACCAACTCTAAGCCTCCTCGAAGATCATATTTCTCGAGCCATCAACATTAGAAATACTGATTCGATTCTGAAATCGCTACACACCGCCATCACTGGCAACTGCTTCTCAAGCACCATTTTACAACACCCTGCCCCGAAGGCAAATCAAAGAAGACCATAACGCCAATGAGCCTTAATGCGTTCATACAAGGACGACGACACCACGTCACAAATGAGAATTCCACCACGCTCAAAAATATAAAGTCTCGTTACTCCATCAACCGAAGCCTGAACATCCATAGTTCGATTGCCTTTCCTCCGCTGGAAATAAATGCCGAACCTCTAAACCATGAATCGAGTAGTCCTCCTTTCGAGTCATTCATTGCCTCAACGCATAAAGCACCTTACTATTTATACCAAAATTGCGCGATAACCACTCATGAACATCATAATGCACCGTGCATAGCTGCAAAATTGTAGGTAGTACTAATTATTATGCTGAAATGACAGAACATCCCTCCACGGGGCGACAAAAATAGCCCAATTAAATATGCAGGGAGAAACATCCGGCACCATATCTACAGTACCATTACAATTCCTCGATGCCTGATTGATAACAAGCGCTCCATGTCGCATAAGATTTATTAGGAAGGAAATGAAGGCATAAGCTTCGATGGAATGAAATCGCACGATGAGGAATCAAGAAGGGAAGTGCTCCTAACAGTCTTGTAGCCTCTCGAAGATAAGTACAGACGTCTCCATACTGATCCGCAACACTCTACTAGACTCGATCATGAATCGTGAGATCCAAGTAAACCTAAAGTTCTGATACCAAGCTGTCACGACCCAAAACCCATTATAGCTCGTGATGGCGGCCAACGTGTAACGACCCGACCAGTCGTTTTAAGCTCTAGCGTGTCGTTCATTGATTTGAGGCCATGAGTAGCTTCGCTTTAGGTATTATGACTTGTACACATAGTCGGAATTGAGTTTCAGCAAGTTCAGAGTTGATTTGAAAAGAAAATTCTCATTTCGGAAGCTTTAAGTTGGAGGAATTGACTTAGGTTTTACTTTTGAGTAAATGACCTCAGAATCAGAATTTGAAGGTTCCAATAGGTCCGTATGAGGATTTTATACTTGGGCGTATGTCCGTATCGGGTTTTGGATGACCCGGGAACATTTCGGCGCCTATTGTGGAAGTTGGCATTTTGAAAGAATTTCATAAATTTGGGTTGAAGTGCATTTCAATATTACCGATGTCCGTTTGGGATTTTGAGTCTGTGAATAGCTCCGTAAGGTGATTATGGTCTTAGGAGCGCGTCCGGATGTGAATTTGGAGGTCCGTAGGTCATTTCGGGGTTATTTGGCGAAAGTTGGAAATTTGAAAGTTTTTGGGAAGTTTGCCCGGGAGTGGACTTTTTGATATCGGGGTCAGATTCCAATTTCGGAAGTTAGAGTAGGTCCGTATTGTCGAATGTGACTTGTGTGCAAAATTTGAGGTCAATCGGACGTAATTTGATAGGTTTCTGCATCGAATGTAGAAGTTTGAAGTTCTAAAGTTCATTAAGCTTCAATTGGGGTGCGATTCATGGTTTTGATGTTGTTTTATGTGATTTGAGGCCTCGAGCAAGTTCGTGTCATGTTTTGGGACTGGTTGGTGTGATTGGACGGGGTCCCGGGGGCCTCGGGTGTGATTCAGAGTGGTTTCGGACCCTTTTTCCCTGTTTTGCAACAACTGATGCTGGTGTCTAGTGTTGTCCTTCGCGAATGCAAAGGGTCTCACGCGTTCGCGAAGAAGAAAATTTGGCCTGAGATATTTGTTCTACGCGAACGCGATGCAAGGATCGCGAAAGAAAAAGAGGACTGGAGTAACCTTACGCGAACGCGACACAGTGGTCGCAAACGCGAAGAAGGAAGGGAGTTGGGGCCTGGAAGTGCTTAGCCTTTGTGAACGCGGCAGTGCAAGTTTGGCCTTCGCGAATGCGAGGGGATTGTCGCGTTCACGAAGGAGGGTCTCCTGGGCAGTGAAGATTTTAAAATGGGAGTTTTGCTCATTTCTCAGATTTTTCATTTGGTTGGATGATTTTTGGAGCTCTTGGAGGGGAGATTTTCGTCATCTATGTCAAGGTAAGTGATTACCACCTATTGCAAGGTAAATACTTGGATTATATATAGACTTTAACATGGAAATTCATGAAAAATTTGTAGAAATTGGGATTTTGGTAAAAAACCTAGAAGTTGGTATTTTTGAATTTTGACCACGAATTTGGGTATGGAATTGAGAAAAATTATATATTTGAGTTCGTGGTGTTATGTGTAAAGCTTATCTTCGAAAATTTTATGGAATCAGGGCATGTGGGCCCGAGGGTGATTTTATCGACTTTTCTAGCGGAGTTGGAAATTGTTGTTTATTGGATCATAATGAGTATTAGAGTATATATTTATGGATTTTCACATTTATTGACTAGTTTTGGAGTGATGGACATCGGGTTGAGTTGTTGGAAAGGTGTTGGGGCCAGTTATGGAACTTCAAAGCGAGGTAAGTCTCTTTTCTAACCTTTTAAGAGGGAATTAACCCTATAGGTGAATTGATTTAATATGTGCTTCTATTTGTGGGGGCTACGTACGCACGAGGTGACGAGAGTCCGTGCGTAGCTACTATTATGCTTATGTCCGGGGTAGTCTAGGACCCAAATCATGTTATACTTGCATTGTTTCACTTTACTTGCTAATTTAATTGCTTAAATAATATTGGGAACTTGATTAAAGAATTTGTAAAAGGTTAAACTTTATTTGCTTGACCGTTAATGAGAATTTGTATTTCCTTGAATAATTGCCCCTTAATAAACCTTAAATTGATTGTTTTAAATGTATTTTCTCTTTTGTGGAGCGGGCCGAACACCTCGGTAGCAAATAGATGCATCTATGGTTCGTGCCGTTCGACCCTCGGCAGTGCATTTAAATATTTATGTTGGATCGGGCCGTACGACCTCGGCATTATTTGCGCATGATTTAACTGATTGCTCTGGAATTTATAATAATTGATATTGCTTCATTGGCCTGAGATACAAATTGTAAATGATGAAGAAAAAAAAATTTGGAAATTTCCTATTAATAAAAGAATGTTTACTTACTTCATGTTATTGAGTTTACAGCCGCTCTATACAATCCATGCTTAATTATAGTATCGGTATTTTATTGTTGGCCCGCAGTAAGTATCGGAGTCGACCCCTCGTCACTACTTCTTCGAGGTTAGACTGGATACTTACTGGGTAGGCGTTGATTTACGTCCTCATACTATACTTGCTGCACATTTTTTTGCAGGTACCTATATGTCTAGTGGCCTTGTGAGAGCAAGACGTGATTAATGCAGGGACTTAGGTGAGTTGCATTCCATATTACGATCCGCAGCCAGCAGAGTCTTCTTTAGAGTTACTTATATTTTTCCTGTCTAATTTGTATTCCGGATAGATGCTGTATTTTATTTTACCTCCTCGTTGATGCTCATGCACTTGTGACACCGGGTTTTGGGGGTACTTATGAGTTGTTCATGATTTTAGTGGTGAAAACATTATCATTTACTCCGTAAAGTTTATCTCTTATTATTAAATTGAAGGAAATTTCGATTTTAAAAATACTAAATTTAGTAAATAAGTTAATCAATTATTGTTGGCTTGCCTGACAGCGGTGTTAGGTGTCATCACGACCTTTAATGGATTTTGGGTCGTGACACAACGTCTCTGTTAGGCAAGCCAACAATGAGCTATTAGCTTAATTATTTATTTTTTTATTTTTTAAAATCACAAGTCTTATTAAGTAAAGGATTCAGTGCATTTAAAAATCATGAGTACTTAATATATTAGTAAGATATAAAATAAAAGATAACAATATTAAGCCGAACCATAACAATCACTAGAGTATCCCCAAAATCCGGTATCACAAGTGCATGAGCATTTACTATGGAGTACAATAAAATACAATATCTGTCCGAAATGTAAATAATACAGGATGTAGTAAATAGTACGGTGGAGACTCTGTGGCCTGCAATACGTAGCCTGGAATGCAGCTCACCAAAAGCCTCCTCAGCAACTGCGCCTATGCGCCAAGATGACCACTAAATGAACCTGTCAGATCCTTCACATTTAGTGCAAAGGTGTAGCACGAGTATGTAAATCAACGCGTACCCAGTAAGTATCTAGCCTAACACCGGAGAAGTAGTGATGAGGGGTCGATATAGACACTTACTAGAGGTCCAATAAAGCAATATGATAAATCATAATAGATATGAAGCACCACAAAAATAATAGGGTAAAACTGTAAGTTACATAATCTTCCAAAAATTCTTTTAAAGGTATAAATTCCTCAATCTCGTATTCTATCTCAACAGCTCAGATGTATCAGGTGCCCGTATCAAATGGATAAGGAATAACATATAAGATGCCAGACATTAGTGAAAGGATAATCTCGTGAGTATTCGGACTGCTAGCGATATAACGCACGATTATGCTGAGGTTGTACGACCCAATCAGGAATAAAGGGTACACTGCCGAGGGTCTACAAGCACGAACCAGATGCATCTATTATACTGCCGAGGCATTCGGCCTGCTCCACAAGAAAGGAAGAAACTTATCGAATTACGAGTCACGTGCTTACAACACAGATATAGGTGCATAATAGTGAATATACCCCTTTACGTTTATCAAATATCTTGGAACTAACTCAAGTTGATAAAACTCGGCCTAATATACATATGTTTCTAAATCAATTTCAATTATAATTTCAATTAATTAAGCTAGCAAAATGAGTCCAAACAATTTAAATATTTCATGATAAAGTCCTAAGTTTACCCGGACATGAACATGCTTTAGCTACATACGGACTCTCGTCACATCGTGCGTACGTAGCACCTACAATTAGTAGACACAACAATTACATCACTTAGGGGGTAGTTTTCCCCTCACAAGGTTAGACATGACACTTACCTTACTCCGAAGTTCCATAACCGGCTCCAACGCCTCTCTAACACCTCAAACCAAAGCCCATCGGTCCGAAACTAGTCAAGCAATGTGCAAATCAATCAAAATATACTCTAATGCGTATAATTTAACAATTTATAATAAATTCTCAACTCCGCTCGAAAAGTCAACAAGGTCAACCATCGGGCCCACGTGCCCGAATTCTGAAAATTCTTGAAGATAATCATTACCCATAATGCCACGAACTCAAATACATAATTTATTTCTAATTCCATGTCCAATTTCGTGGTCAAAATCCAAAAAATATAATTAATAGGTTTTACTACCAAAATCCAACAATTTCCATAACTTTTCATGTTTAAATCCACATATAATATATGTATTTAACTCACAATGTGTAGAAATCTCTTACCTTAAGATTGATGATGAAAATGGCGCTCGAAAATCGCCCCAAAGTCGGCTCCCATGGAAGAAATGAGGTGAAAATTAGCCAAACCCCCGATTTAAAACAACTCTGCCCTGAATTCCTTTCTTCGCGATCGCGGAAAACTCCTCTCGATCGTGAAGGCCAAGCTGCCACTTCCCCAATAACTCTTCTTCGCGTTTGCCGCCTGGAGATCGGGTTCGCAATGCATCACTGCCCGACCTTCCGCATTCGCGATTCCCAAGTCGCGTTCGCGTAGGCCAAAGGCCTCCTGTCGCGTTTCCTCTATTTTTCCTCACCGCGATCGCGGTTGGGCCTCTGTGTTCGTGAAGCACTTCTAGGCCAACCAAGGCGACCGGGGACCCATCTTTGCGTTCGCTTTGGTCAATCAGCTGCGCCCTCTAATTCCTTCTTCGCGATCCCAAAACATACCAGCACTCCAGCAGCAACAAATCATCCAAACTTGGTCCGAAACTATCCCGAAACACACCCGAGGGCGCCGAGAGCCCGTCCCATCACAACAAATGGTCCCAAAATAAAACATGAACTTGCTCAAGGTCTCAAATCGCACCAAACAACATCAAAACTACGAATTGACGATCGAAACCTTTCTTTAAACTTTCAAACATTCAAACTTTGAAAACGCGTCCGATTCATACTTAAACATTCCGGAATGATGCCAAACTTTACAAATAAGTCACAAATCACGATACGAACCTATCCCAAGACTCGGAACCTCAAACGGACATCGATAACATCAAAGTCCACTTCAAACCTAACTTAAGGAATTCTTAAACTTTCAAAACGTCAGCTTTCCTAATAAGCGCCGAAATACTCCCGGACCACCCCATACTCAAACCAAACACACGCCCAAGTCCGAAAGCATCATACGAACCAATTGGAACTTTCAAATCCCGAATCTGAGGCCGTTTACTCAAAAGTCAAACCTTAATCAACTCTTCTAACTTAAAGCTCCGGAATTTAGAATTTTTCTTCCGAAATAACTCCGAACTTGCCGAAATTCAATTCCGACCACACGTATAAGTCATAAAACATGAAGTGAAGCTACTCATGGCCTCAAACCGCTAAACGACGCACTAGAGCTCAAAATGACCGGTCAGGTCGTTACACTTACCTCAAAACACGCTAACTCAATCCACTAGTAAGCCTTTCCCATGATTATCCAACTATGAACGGCTCGAATACACATACCATAAATACAAGCCATAGGAAGATGTTCCGAATAATAAAGTTGAAATCTTTAAAGAGAAACAAAAAGTCAACTCAAAAAGTCAACCCCCTAGTTCATATCTCAGCACCCGACCAAACTTATAAAATCCGAACACTCATTCAATAATGAGTCCGACCATACAATAAGTACTCAAATTTGACTTCAAATCGCCTTTCTAATCTCCAAAATTTGGTCTAAGAAGTTTCACAATTTCCCCCCAAATTTTCCAACTCAAATCACTAATTAAATGACGAAAATAACAATGGATTCATGTATAATATCCAAATCCAAGTTAGAATCACTTACCCTGATGATTTCCTTGAAAATCCCTCGAAAAATTGCCACAAACCGAGCTCTCTTGGTCAAAAGATGAAAAATGAAATAAACCCTCGTCTCAAGCCTTTTCTGCCCATCGATATTTCCTTCTGCAGTCAAACAGTCGCACCTGCGACCCCTCACCTGCAGAAAAATCCATCGCGGGTGCGATTCCCACTAACAGCCAATTCCGCTTCTGCGGAGAATATCGCGCACCTGCGCTTCCACTCCTGCGGATCATGGGTGCACCTGAGCACCCGCGCCTGCGGAGGGTCTCTACTTCCGCGACCCCAGTCCTGGCTAGCCCTTTCCGCTTCTGTGATGCTTCTCTCGCACCAGCGAGTCCGTACCTGTGGCCATTCCCACCGCATGTGCGATGACACAAGAACAACAGTCCCTCAACAAACAGCTAAGTCAAAACTTAGCCCGATTTCAATCCGATTCACACTCGGGGGCCCCGGGACCCCGTCCGAATATACCAACAAGTTCCAAAACATATAGCGGACCTACTCGTGGACAAAAATCACATCAAACAACATCGATTCTACGAATCGCAACCCAATTCAAGCCTATTGAAATTATGAACATCCAACTTCCAAAACTAACGCCGAATCATACCAAAATAACTTCGATTGACCTCAAATTTTGCACACAAGTCAAAAATGACATGATGGACCTATTCCAACTTTCAGAATTAGAATCCGACCTCAATATCAATAAAGACAACTCCCAGCCAAATTTCTCAATCTTCCAAACCTTCTACTTTCTAACTTTCGCCAATTCAAGCAGAAAGGACCTGCGGACTTCTAAATCAATATCCGAACATGCTCCTAAGTCCAAAATTACCATACGGAGCTATTGGAACAGTCAAAATCCATTTTGTAACCGTCTACACAAAAGTCAAACTACGGTCGACTTTCTCAACTTAAACTTCCAACTTAGGGACTATGTATCCCATTTCACTCCGAAACTCACCCGAAGCCAAACCAACTATTCCGGCAAGTCACATAATCATAATATAACATAGATGAGGTAATAAATAGGGGAACAAGGCTAAAATACTCAAAACGACCAGCCGGATTGTTACAAATTCCCTCCCCAAATCGCCTCCTACCGCGTCTAGGGTTCTAAATGTAGGGCCGCTAGCCACCCGATAAGATATCGGGCGGATTGGTATTGGTTAGCTCTTATCTGGCGGTTATCGGGCGGTTTATCGGCCTAATTCAATCTATACTGTGTGCATTAATCTATATTGCATGCATTACATCCTAAAGTAGACTACATCAACGCCTACTGTTAACGCCTAACATATGCCCACTGTTAATGCCTATACATCACCGTTAGAGTCTTAGAGACACAAATGGATTCTAATTTAATCCTAGAAAACACAATACATGAAAGACAAGTTGTAGTAGCCTCATAATGCTTACTTCAGAAGTTAGCACTAATATACATTTTTATTGTTGTGTATTTTAACACAAAATCCAGTTAGACTTAATAGGAAATAAGCAAATACACTGGAAGTTCATAGCTCTAGACTTTAATCTAGGACCATCAAAGAGACTGAATTTGGTAGAAGAATCATTGTGTATTTTATATATATATATATATATATATATATATATATATATATATATATATATATATATATATATATATATATATATATATAGAGAGAGAGAGAGAGAGAGAGAGAGAGAGAGAGAAAATTAAATAATCCGCCACCAAACCGATAAGTCGTTAATAAAAAAAATTCAATCCGTTTCCTGTCCGTTAAACCGTTAACCCGATACCAATAATCCATTAAGCTTCGGTTTCGCTTCGGTTTTCGGTTTCGATTCGATTTTGAACACCCATACAAAAAATGAGAGAATATGATGAAAAATCCCGACTCTCACCCTTTTGTTCACTGCAGATGTCGCATTTGTGGCACAGATGCGAACCCTTGCAATTGCGAATCAGGGATAGCAATTGCGTGTCCCGACCCAAGATCACGTGACCGGCACCCAACACACTATCCAACGCGGGCGAACCAAACCATACAAGAATTCTCACTTATATGTAAAATAAAATCATGCGGAACCCTTTTTGAAAACACAATCATTTTAAATGATAAAACCATACATGAAAAAAAAATTAATCCATCATTTTTCAATAATTGAAAAATACAAAACAATAATAATATTTCTTTAATGCATGCTATATGAACAAATCTTTATTACAACTTCAAAAGAATAACACCTGTCTATAGAATCTCTAAGACACAAGTATGAAATAAATACTTGGGACAAACTGTCACGACCCTAACCCCGAATCCGATCGTGATGGCGCCTCTCGTGAAGACAAGGCCAGCCAGTCCAACCCAATTCATCTTTTAAAACAGTTAACCAACACATAGTAGTTTAAAACATGAGCTACTAACACTGGATAGCGGAAATAATAATAAAAATGCGGAAATCTAACCCGACACAGCCCTAACCGGGGTATCACAAGTCACGAGCATCTATGAACCACAATATAGTCTGCTAAAGTCGTAAACTACTACATTTGTTGGAAAGAACAGGAAAGATAGAGAAATAGAGACACGGGGCTGCAGACTTCAACAACTACCTCGTAATCTCCGAAGAAGCTCGCCTGGAACTGGAGGAAATCAACACTCCGGAGCGGAACCTGATATGCTTGAATCTGCACACAGGGTGCAGGAAGTAAAGTGAGTACTCCAACTCAGTGAGTAATAACTGTAAATAATGACTGAAAGTAAGAAATCACGCAAGGCACAAAGCATTCTATGATGAAGCAGTAAAATCATTTAAAGCAGTAAAACCAGTGAAAATTCCAGTAAAATCCTCTTTCAACAAGTAAACAGGTAAATGACAGATAATTAAGGTACGGTAAATAAATAAAAGCTCGCCCCTCGGGCACAGTATCACCACATCCGTCCCTCGGGCAATAACTCAGAACAATAACAGCCCATCGGGCTCAATCTCACATCAACTGGGTAATCGCGCTCATTGGGGGTGTGCAGACTCCGGGAGGGCCCCCTTTACGGCCCAAGCGCAATAACAAGCAATCTCGTGGCATCACAACTAGGCCCTCAGCCTCATATCAATCAAGCCACCTCGTGGCGTACATATCTCAGGCCCTCGACCTCAAATCAGTATCGATGTTTCCTCATAACATAGGCCCTCGGCCTTACTCAGTCAAAAATACTCACAAACCCCTCGGGCAATAGTAAAAGAGTGTGTCTCAGCCCAAAACATCATTTAAAATATCATTTAAGTCTCAAAACTGAGTAAAAACCGACTGAGTAGTAAAACAGTGGAAAAAACATGACTGAGTTCAAGTAATAGTTTCAAACAGTGAGGAAATATCAAGAAAAAGCCCCGAAGGGTTCAAATAATTGACACGAAGCCCAAATAAGACATTCAGCCCAAATCATAGTGATAACAAATAAGTTTCAACCAAATACGTGGTAAAATCATCAACCGGGACGGACCAAGTCACAATCCCCAACAGTGTACGACCCCACGCTCGTCAACAGGCGTGTGTCTCACCTCAACATAGCACTACAATGTGCAATCCGGGGTTTCAAACCCTCAGAACATCATTTACAAGCATTACTCACCTCGAACCGGCTAAATCCCTAGCTCGTGACGCCTTTGCCCTTCGAATTGGCCTCCACGCGCGTCGAATATCCAAAAGCGGAACAAATATGTCACAATATGCTAAGGGAACAAGACCCAAGCGAAAACAATCAAAAAATACTAAAAAATCCCGAAATTAGCAAAACCCGAGCCCCGAGCCCACTTCTCGAAACTCAAAATTTTTTACATCAACGGGTTTCTTATCTCCCCACGAGTTCATACATACCAAAAACTTCAAAATCCGTCCATAAATGACCCCTCAACTCCCAAATCAAAATTCCAAAATTCCAAGCCCTAGTTCTTCCATTTTTAGTTCAAGTTCCCATGAATTTCTAGGTAGATTTCACAATATAATCAAGTTTTAGGTCCGAAATTCTTACCTCCAAACGTTTCTCCTTGAATCCCTCTTTAATTCCCTTCAAAAAGCTCTCAAAAAGATCAACAATGGAGTGAATGAGCCCCAAAATCGCGGATGAAATGTTTTAAAACATTCTGCCCAGGTCTGACCCTTCCTTCTTCGCGAAGCGGTCAAACACTCGCGTTCGCAAAGCACAACCTTGCATTGACCCAATTTTACTCTATGCGAACGCGACACACTAGTCGCGAACGCGATGCCTCAGTTCCCAGACCTACGCGAACGCGGCAGACTCATGCGAACGCGAAGCACAAACTCTTAGCCTTCCGCGAACGCGAGCCCTCAAACGCGAACGCGAAGGCTTAAATTCCTGCCTTCCAAATTCCTTCTACGTGATCGTGATATACCCCACGCGATCGCGAAGGCTTAAATGTCTACAACACCTGAACCGAAAATCTGCAACTTTTCAACTTAGAAAATGGTCCGATTGACCACCTGAAACTCACCCGAGGCCCACGGGACCTCAACCAAAAGCACCAACACATCCTAAAACCTCATTCAAACTTGTTCCAATCATCAAAACACCTCAAACAACACCAAATCCACCAATTCACTTCGAATCCTAGCCTAAGTTTTCTAAAAACTTCCGAAATACGCTCTCGATCAAAAACCCAACCAAATCACGTCCGAATGACCTGAAATTTTGCACACACATCCCAAATGACATAACGAAACTACAGCAACTCTCGGAATTCCATTCCGACCCTCGGATCAAAATCTCACCTACCAACCGGAAATCGCCAAAATACCCACTTCGCCAATTCAAGCCTAATTCTACTCCGGACCTCCAAAACCAATTCTGATCACGCTCCTAAGTCACAAATCTCCTCCCGAAGCTAACCGAACCATCGGAACTCACATCCGAGCCCTCTAACACATAAGTCAACATCCGGTTGACTTTTCCAACTTAAACCTTCTTAAAAGAGACTAAGTGTCTCATTTCTTACCAAACCCACTCCGAACGCAAACTAATCGACTTGATCACATAAAACACGGATAACGAAGCATAAAGAAGCAGAAATAGGAGAAACGGAGCGGTAACTCATGAGACGACTGGCCGGGTCGTCACACAAACCCCAACCAAAAGTAAGTAAGATCAACATGAAGACTACCACGGAATCGAAGTAGTGCCTTGCTATATGCCTCAGAAAGAGAGTCATCCTGGCCCCTCTACTCATCATATAACACATCTCATCCTGAACATGTAAAATAAGTGGGACCCTGGAGAGGGGCCCCTGAGGGCTGAGTACACCACGACGGTACTCAATGAGTGTCATAGACTCTCTCTAACTCAAGTTCCTGGGACTAAGCTTTACAAAAATAATGCAGCCAACATTTGATATTGAATGATAACAATTATATCAATTCATGCTCTTTATCATTTTAAATGAAAAGACTAGAAAAATGTAAATCATGATACAAACATTTAAAAAATTTATATCAACCCTTGATCCTAATAAGAATCATGCAAAACTATTTCAACTTCATTAAGTCACTAAAATCACTTTCTTCTCCTTAGGCCTAAACATAACAAAATTATCTTTTACCTTTTTATCGGAAGTACTATACCAACATCGACATAATAAATAACTACTAGGTGATCGATCTAGCAACAAGTATTTGACCCTACTTGTCTGGGCGGCTTCCCGCAGTATCATATGAGTCGGCTTAACCTCATTACTTGAAGTAATGATCATTTGCCCTCACAATTGGGCACTTTATCTGACAAACTTTGGCTTGACCTTGGAATATTTCCCTACACCGGCACGTGTAGTTCCATGTTAACGAACTCAATATTCGAATCAATCTCGGTGGTCACCACTAGTAACTCCGAAAATATTTGATATTTCAAAAATAGATTCATAGCATATTATCCTCAAAGGATCTATTTTTATCAATTCATTGCTCATGGCCAAACTAAACCATTTGAATAAAACAATCAAACATATTATCTTCTTCATATTAAAGACTTTAGCAATTTAACATCCATCTTCAGAGATACAACGAGTGCTATCCATTAATCAAGTTTCAAAGAAATACTTTTCATAAAATATATCTTTAGCACTCAAATATTTTGTATTCTTTCCAATACACAAGTTTAAATTAAACTTATAACATTTTTCTCAAGCATCATTTGACATCAAATTTTTAGAAATAATATTTTTTAATTATAAAACAACAAGACTTTCTTTATGCAACACAACTCAAAATACATGGTGACATCCTTTCCCGCTTGTTCTCACTGTGAGCACGTGATTTTTGCCCTATATGAATTACTCCCATAAATTCAAAACAAAACAACTCCTTTTCATTATTTGCAGTTTACGGATTTTGGTGGCATTTCTTGTTAATTGTTTGCATTTGTTTGTGCACGTTTATTATTGTTTAAATCATGAAAAATACAAAACATACTTGGCATTCGTTTAGGATTTAGTTTCATATCTTAGGATTAATTAGTAGTTAAGGGAAAAGTAAATAAAATAACAAATATGGTCTTTTGCATTTTTAGTTTTAATTTGCCTTAATTTGTGGAATTGGAATTTAAGAGATATAATTTTAGGGTCAATTTGGTTTTGGTTTTTAATTTAGCATTTCATAAAAATCAGAAAAAAATAAAAAATAGTGAATAAAATAAATACAAAATAAACAAAAGAAAGAAAGAAAAGAAAAGAAAATCATTAAAAGAGTAGTCTTGATAAATGCCCGAATTGGGCCATGTAATTAAATCCCACCCAGCCCAAACATATCCCGGTCCACAGCCCAAACCCCCGTCCCTAACCCGGTCCATTTTTTCTTGTAACCAAACGACGTCGTTTCCTGGAATTGATCATGGCCCTTGATTATTGATCTAATGGACGGGAACATCCTAGGTTAATTGATATATAATTGTCCGAAAACTCTACCCCTCCCCCCCTTTCTATCGCCGTCTCCATGCATCCACAGACCAGGCCCTGTAACGCCGCCGTCGGAAATCGCCCACGGCGGCGGCCCATCTCCAGATCACCCCAAATCTACACCCTGAAATCCCCTTGTCCCCCTCTCTCCAAATCTGCAAATAGTTTCCCTCAAACATACCCGGAACCCGTCGAATATTCGATTGAAGTTTTTCCGGCCAAGACTCAAGGTCCTCCAAACCACTTCAAATTAACACTATAAGACCGCCGTGACCTCCTCTATCAAAACCCCAAAGCCTCGTCCCTCGAATCTGACTGGAACCCTTCGAATACTAAATTGAAGTTTTCCCGCCAAAATCCTAATTACTCCAAACTACTCCAAATTGATACCACATGGTCCCCTGGCTTCCCTCATGAGGAATTAAGCGTCAACATCACTCAATTCCCATCGGAGATGGCCGGATTTGAACTTTGAGAGTTAGTCGGAGTTTTGAAGTCGAGTCAGTGAGTTCCCCGATTTTCTGCTCTTTTTCCTTTTTCTGGCGTTAATTTATTTGTCATGACTGTTTGGCTTCTTGATTACATACTAATTTTGGTGGTTAATAATTGCTAATCCGAAAATCAATAAGTCCTCTTCAATTCTGTTTCAGTTCCGTTCAATAGTTGTTTCATTCTGATCTTATCATTGTTTTAGTTTCTAGTTTAGTTTTGTTTGATTGGTTTAAACTTGCCTTGGTAATTCTAGGTGTTAGCTTAATTGTTGTTTGAATCCGTCCTAATACATGTTACAGTTTATAATTCTAATTGATTTTGTCTGGCCATTGTCTGATTTTAATCTGGATTGTTTGATTTGCTAGTTTTGATCAGTCAGTATTAATTTAGTTTAAATTCATTAGTTGCATTAGTAATTCCATACTCAAGGATTAGTTTAAGTTTTGTTAGTGTTCTTGTTTAGCTCCTTAGGCTCAGTAATTTCAGATAGATAAGGGGTAGTTTAGGCATTTCTGACAAAGGAATATTGTAGTAATTGAGAATGAACTTCCTAGAAGCTTCTAAATGGGGGCTTTTAGGTAAATTACAAAAGATAAGTGTATTAACTTGGGTAACAAGTTAATAACTAGAGGATTAAACTGAAAATAAGTGAGGGACTAATATGTAAAACTAAAATCTGAGGGTTGCCCTCACTTTTGCCTATAAAAGGCAGTGGATACTGCCTTGTTGAACAAGTTTACAGACCCTGAAAATTCCAAAAAAGTTTTGAACCTCACAATTCCCCCCAAAAAACTAGTCCATAGTCTCCAGAATTCAAATTTGAATTTCAGATTCAAACTCCAGATCTGAAATTTTGAAGTCTCTCTCCCATCCTAAAATCTCAGAAATAAAATATACAAAAGCTACAGAAAATTCAAAAAAAAGTACTGTTCCATTCAGTTTCCTAGGTTAATTTCGGTTTTAGTGGTTGATTTGGGATCAGTTTGGGTGCTGTGTTGCTGGGTTCATTTTGGAGGTCATTTAGGTTTAGTCAAATTTGTTTTGGCTTGATCTGTTGACCCTGTTGGTTTTAAAGCATTTCTTGACTCCTGACTCATTTCTGGGTTGAAGCTGAGTGTGATTGTTGCTGTTTGAACTCCACACATTGTTGCCTGCTTTGCTGTTGCTAACTTCTTCTCCTTCTCACTACATTCTGTTCTCCAGGTACACAATTGTATCTCTGATGACTATGAGCTAGAAATGTGAAGAAATGAATCTTTGTGAAGAATGGAAGCATAAGTTTGATTTAGTTTACTTCCAGATCCTTGCTTATTTATGTATTAATTGGACTGTATTAATTGCTATTTCTCGAGTTTGTGTGAGCTTCATGAGTCGAACATTAGTCGTATTTAATTTTACAGTCGTTTGATAGAATAATTTCATGACTAGCTGTAGTTAATTTCCTGTCTGCTACCTCACGCATCTGTCTAGGAAGTGGCCCAGTAAGGAGATAATTCCGCCTCATGCTTATATAAATTGTTTAGAATTGCTAGAATTGAATCAGTTTAGGCTCAATAACAATGATAGTAGGTGTTAATCCGAAATCGGAGGTTAATCATGGCTGTGTATATAAATCTAGTTCTGCTCAAATTTCATGTCATAAAGTCTATGAATCCACTAGTGTTGCATGAATCTGAGTTTGAGATATTCATTATTCACATTCAACATGACTGTATCTTAGTCACCTGTATAAGCGTTCAAACTAGAATAAACTCGAATTGCATTGCCTATTGAATCAAGTCGTCCACTTAGTTAATTTGAATTATAGTATTTAAGCGATTAGCCATTGCATTTTTTTTCTTTGTGTCATCGGGCCCAAATGCCAAGCCCAGTTGGAAATAAACCACTCCATGGCTGAAGTCCTTATAGCTGCATGCCTTGGGCCTGACCCCCTCAATAATGGGCCCAGTAGTATAATCAAAATGAGACCATATCTTTGGGGTCCCCAACGGCATGTTCCAGGCCTGTGCTTAAATATCTTTAATCAACTCACATGAATAAGGAAGCCCAATTTATTGAAAACCAACCTTGGGCTGCCTCCATTGATTTTCAGTTAATAATACCAATTAATTAGAGCCTCTTCTTTTATTTTTAGAGACAATTAAATAGAAAATCTTAGTTTGCTTTAGGTTAGCCTTTAAATAATAAATGAGGTGCGCTCCGCCAAACAAAAATGCATAAATTGCGGGGCCCTCTTTAAATGGTTATATTAAGATACTTAGAATTCGGGGCGTGCCGTTTAGCGAATTTCACGGCTTTCCCCAAAGATAACAACGCGCTAGTCGCTTTAGGCGCGTATTTTAATAACATTACCTTCCTAAACTCAGGTGCACATTTATGTGACCCAAATTCAAATCTCAGCGAAGTCGAAATGTGTCAACAACCACGGGTGCATTTATGTGACGTGGTTCGAGACACATTTTCACAACGTTGCAATTCTCGTTAAAATAATAATAAAAGCGGTTTACGGTTAAAAAGCACATAAGCTAAAACATGTTTTGAAATCAGATAAATCCTAATATAACAGTTGAGCGACCGTGCTAGAACCACGGAACCCGGGAATGCCTAACACCTTCTCCCGGGTTAACAGAATTCCTTACTCGGATTTCTGGTTCGCGGACTGTTAACAGAGTCATAATTTCCTCGGTTCGGGATTCAACCGGTGACTTGGGACACCATTAATCTCCCAAGTGGCGACTCTGAATCTTAATAATAAATCCCGTTCCGATTGTCCTTTAAGTGGGAAAACTCCTTTACACCCTTGCGGGTGTAGTGAAAAGGAGGTGTGATACTCACAATTACGGATGCACATTTACAAACAAACTCACGTAATAACTCAAATATGATTTTAGAGAAATTCTCTCAAGAAGAGTAAGTTTTAATCAACTTACCTCAAGTCCAAGATTCAAACTATTACTACGATGCTCCAATTTGTTTAAAATTCCCAAACGCCATCACAAGTCGATATCTACATTTATGAGTTCACATATATCATTAACGTGCCACAAAAATACCAATTAAGCGTCTAGCACTTAGGTCCAACTTCACAACTTTCATAAAATCCTTATTTCACCATTTAAAGGTCAATCTTTGAATGTTAACTCCAATTCATCCATTAAATTTTTTATGGAATCTAGTCGTTCCATTAGAAACTCAAAAACGACGCCGTTCAAATAAACCCAATACTATTTGTCTGCAAATGGCAAGAACTGATCCAAGGAGCGCTCAAAATCTATGAAGCATGCACGTAGCACATCCTCTAAGATCTGAATGGTGCGCTCGGGCTACCCGTCCGTCTGGGGGTAAAATGTTGTACTCAACTCAACCCATGTGCCTAACTCACACTGCACGACTCTCTAGAAATGCGATGTGAACTGCGTGCCTCGATCAGAGATAATGGATACCGGCATACCGTGGAGACGAATAATCCACGGATATAGATCTGAGCCAATTGCTCGGAAAAGTAGGCAGTCACCACCGGAATGAAATGAGCCGACTTGGTCAACCTGTCCACAATCACCCATATTGCGTCAAATTTCTTCAAAGTCTGCGGGATCCCAACAATGAAATCCATGGTAACACGCTCCATTTCCACTCGGGAATCTCAAGTCTCTAAAGCAAACCGACCGGCCTCTGATGCTCATACTTCACCTGCTGACAATTCAGGCATCGAGCCACATACTCCACTTTATCTTTCTTCATTTTCCTCCACCAATAGTGCTGCCTCAAATCTTGATACATGTTAGCGGCACCCGGATGAATAGAGTATCGCGAACTGTGGGCCTCTTCAAGGATCAACTCACGCAACCCATCCACATTGGGCACACATAATTGGCCCTGCATGCACAACACCCCATCATCTCCAATAGAAACCTCCTTGGCATTACCTAGTCCTTAAGGACAAGCAAATGGGGGTCTTCATACTGATGCACTCACAAAAGGAAGACCGAGAAACCATGCAAGCCAGAACTCGGCTGGGCTCCAAAACATCCAATCTAATAAACTGATTAGCCTAGGCCTCTCTATCACTGGTAGATATGCCAAACTGCCCAAACTCTCCGCCTTTCTACTCAAGGCATCGGCCACCACGTTGGCCTTCCTGAGTGATATAGAATAGTGATATCATTGTGTTCAAGTAACTCTAACCAGCTCTGCTGCCGCAAGTTAAGATCTTTCTACTTGAACAGATGCTGGAGACTCCGGTGGTCGGTATATACCTCACATGGGACACAGTACAGATAATGCCTCCAAATCTTCAATGCATGAACAATAGCTGCCAATTTCAAGTCGTGGACCGGATAATTCTTCTCATGAACCTTCAGCTACCGAGAAGCGTAGGCAATGACCCTACCGTCTTGCATTAACACCGTGCCAAGCCCAATATGCGACGCATCACAATACATAGTGTAAGACCCCAAACCCGTAGGCAACACCACCACTGGAGCTGCAGTCAAAGCAATCTTGAGATTTTAAAAGCTCGTCTCACACTCCTAAGACCATCTGAAAGGAGCACCCTTCTAGGTCAATCTAGTCAAAGGTGCAACAATGGATGCGATATTCGGCCAAACCAAGAAAACTCCGACTCTCAGTAGTTGAAGACGGTCTGGGCCAACTCTGAACTGCTTCAATCTTCTTTGGATCTACCTTGATCCCCTCACTAGAAACCACATGACCCAACAACGCCACCAAATGAAGCCAGAATTCACACTTTGAGAATTCTGCATATAACTTTTTCTCCCTCAAGGTCTGGAGCACGATCCTCAAATGTTGCTCATGATCCTCCCGGTTACGGGAGTACACCAAGATGTCGTCAATAAACACCATGATTAATGAGTCAATATATGGCTGGAATACATTGTTCATCAGATGCATAAATACTTCTGGGGCGTTGATCCATCCAAATGACATCACTAGAAACTCGTAATGACCATACCGAGTCTTAAAGGCAGTCTTCGGAATATCCGGATCCCGAATATTCAGCTAATGATACCCTGATCTCAAACCAATCTCTGAGAATATTCTGGCACCCTGAAGCTGGTCAAATAAGTCATCAATGTGTGGTAATGGGTACATGTTCTTCACTATATCCTTGTTCAACTGTCTATAATCAATACACTTCTGCATCGACCCATTCTTCATCTTTACAAAATAGAACCGGAGCACCCCAAGGTGACACACTAATCCAGATGAAATCCTTATTAAGCAACACTTGTAGTTGTTCCTTTAACTCCTTCAACTCTGTTGGTGCCATACGATATGGTGGAATAGAAATGGGTTGAGCGCCTGGCAACAAGTCAATACCAAAATCTATATCTCTATCGGGTGGCATGCCCGATAAGTCTGCTAGAATACATCGGGGAAATCTCTCACTACCAGAACTGACTCAACGATAAGAGTATCAGCACTCACATCCCTCACAAAGGCTAAATATGCCTTACACCCCTTCTCAACCATCTACTATGCCTTAAGGAAGGACACAACCATGCTAGGGATGTAGTTCGATGTACCCCTCCACTCCAATCGCGGCAAACCTGACATAGCTAGTGTCACAGTCTTGGCGTGACAATCCAGAATAGCGTGATAGGGCGACAACAGTCTATGCTCAAAATCAGATCAAAGTCTACCATATTGAGTAACAATATATCAACTCTGGTCTCAAAACCACCAATAATAACTAAATATGACTGATACACACGGTCCACAATAATAGAATCTCCTACAGGCATGGACACATATACAGGAGAACTCAAAGAATTACGAGATATATCTAAATATGATCAAAGTAAGATGACACATATGAATAAGTGGATCCTAGATCAAATAAAAATGAGGCATCCCTATGAAAAACTGGAACCATACATGTGATGACAACATCCGATGCAACCAACTCTATCCTACCTGAAAAAGCATAGAATCTGGCCTGGCCTCCCCCTCTAGGGCGACCTCTGCCCGCCTGACCTCCACCCCTAGCTGGATGTGCAGGTGGAGTAGCAACTGGAGCAGCAGCCATGGTGTCACGACCCCAGTTCACCCTCCATTAAACATGTCGTGATGGCACTTAGTTCCTACAACTAGGTAAACCTAACAATGCGGAAATAACAACTTAACTTGCGAAATGGTTAAATAAAGCTAAACATATTAAAATAATAATTGCATATAAGGCCGCTCGGCCTATACAACTCAAAAGAAATGCGGAAGTCTATAACTCAATCCCAGAACCCAGAAACTCACGGGAACCACGAGCTAATAGAAATACTGTAAATGCTCTAATCTCCAAAATGTCTACATCAAAAGTATGATAGAATCTAAACACTACAGATAGAATAAGGAAGGAGACTCTTCGGTCTGCGGACGCTGCAGATATACCTCGAAGTCTCCGTAGCTCTCTTCGCCTCAAGGATAGTGCGCCTGAGTGGAGGTACCTGGATCTGCACATGAAAAACATGCGCAGGAAGGGCATGAGTACACCACAGCGGTACTCAGTAAGTGCCAAGCCTAACCTCTGTTGGGTAGTGGCGAGGAAGGTCAGGGCCCTACTGAGATAAAATATAATAATAAATTAACAGTATGAAAAACTGACAATAATAATGAGTACAACAGTGAGATAAGACAGGTTAAACAAGGCAATATCAAATACACAAAGAACGGAACAACCACGGAATAAGTACAGCTCAATACCAAGGGTAGCAATGAGGATCTCCCAGGATACCGTCCTGTAGTCCTTTTCTCAACTATCCAGTGGATCTTCCGGAATACCGTCCCGTAGTCCAACTCATGTGCCAAACCGAAAGGATCTCCCGGGATACCGTCCCGTAGTCCAACCATCAATGTGTAGGGAGATCTATCAGGAATCTAACCCGCAGTCCCAAAGTAAAAGTGCAGGGGGATCTATCGGGAATCTAACCCGCAGTCCCAAAGTAAATGTGCAGGGGGATCTATCGGGAATCGGACCCGCAGTCCCAAAGTAAACAAACAAGGGGGGAGCTACCGGAATCCCACATCCGTAGTCCCAATGTAAATGCGCAACCACAACCAGAAGATATTCAGAAATGAAGTACAAAAGACAAGCAACAGATAATACTAGCCTAGCATGCTTCACGTAGTACAGTCAAGGCAACTTAAGCAATTAAGCGGGTCAAATCAACTAAACATGCTTCTCTAATCTAGCACAGGTTATAATTACAGGTAGAGTAAAGCAAATATGAAAGGACTCGATCTCAATGTCTTAAGTAAAATCAGGATTTTCAACAGTCGGCCCAAGTACGCGCTCGTCACCTCACGTACAAGGCACTCAAATACAAATAACAAGTCCTAAGGGGAAAGGTCCCCCACACAAGGTTAGACAAGCCACTTACCTCGAACCGGCTCAAAATAACCTAGAAATCACACCCTTGCCACGAGTATCCGACTCTAAATGGCCCAAATCTATTCAATTCAATTACACATTGTAAATAACATCGTAAACAACTGGTTTTGCTATTTAATTCAAAGCTACGACGTGAAATTAGGTAAAATGACCAAAATGCCCTTTAGGCCAACGTCTCGGAATCGAATAATTTTCACATTTTCAGAACCCTCGTACCCTCACGAGTCTAACCATATAAAAGTCTCCCAAACGGAGGTCAAATGCTCACTCAAAACTCAATAGTTTAGCCTATGAAGTTTTACCCAATTTCTTCCAAATTTTGATCCCAAATTCGAATTTTAATGATGGATTTAACTACAAAATGATGAAATATAACTAGAAGGGATTAAAGAAACGTTACCCAATAGTCTTCTCTTCAAAACCCTCTGAAAATCGCCCTTACCCGAGCTCAATTTGGTTTTTCTAACTTATGAAATCAAACCCTCGAATTTTCTATATCAGAACAGGCATTTCCGCTTCTACGGACAAGGGACCGCTTCTGCCGACCAAGCGCCGCTTTTGCGTTTTCACTAAGAGGCCAGGGACCGCATCTGCGATAAAGGGGGTCGCAGGTGCGAAACCGCATCTGCGGGGGAACTTTCGCTTTTGCGGAAAACTAAGGAAACGCTGGAGCCGCATCTGCGATGCCTGAGCCGCTTCTGCGGCTCCGCTTATGCGGGAATAGCACCGCCTTCTGCGGTTTCTGAGGGAAAGGAGCAAAGCCGCTTCTTCGGCGCCGCATCTGCGGTTCCCAAGCCGCAGATGCGAGAATACCAGAAGCAGCAATGGTTCAGCTGCTGCAACACTTCAAAAATTCTTCTGTTAACCACCTGAAATCATCCCGAGGCCCCCGGGACCTCAACCAAAAGCACCAAAAATACCTAATACCTCATTCAAACTTGTACCAATCCTTAAACCACCTAAAACAACGTCGGAAACTCGATTAATTCAAGGATTTGAGCCTAAGAACTTCAAATTCCATCAAAATACAATTTCGATTAAAAACCCAACCAAAACACGTACGAATGACCTGAAATTTTGCACACACATCCCAAATGACACGACGGAGCTACTGCAACTTCCGGAATTCCATTCTGGCCCTCGGGTAAAAAATTCACTATCGGACCGGAAACTTCAAAAATTCAACCTTCGGCATTTCAAGCCTAAATGAGCTACGGACTTCCAAAATATATTCCGAACACGCTCCCAACCCCGAAATCACCTAACAGAGCTAACGGGACCATCAGATTTCCATTCCGAGAATCGTCTTCACACTGTTCCGACTACGGATCACTTTTCCACACTTAAGCTCTCATTTAGGGACTAAGTGTACCAAAACTCTCCGAAACTCAACACCGAACGTCCCGGCAAACCAAAATAGCAGAAATGAACTTAGGGGAAGCAGTTAATGGGGGATCGAGGCGTAAATTCTTAAGACGGCCGGTCGGGTCGTCACACATGGCCTGTGAAGTCTGTGGACCAGGTGGAGTCCGGGGAGCTTGAGTAGTCTGTGGAGGTGCACCCCTCCTAAGTCTGGGGCAGTCCTTCACTATATGTTTGGTGTTGCCACACTCAAAACAAGCTCTCAGTGGGCGTGGCTGCTAAAGCTGACTCAGGCCTCGTCGGCTTGACTGACTGCTGAAGGCACCCCGTGCAGAAGGTGCACCAGATAGTGGCTGAGAAAAATGGGCAACCTGGGACCTCAAAATAGCCGGAGCACCACTAGAAGCTGGAAGTGCTGAATGAACTGGACGGCTTACATAGCCCCTGCCATGACGGGCTGCAGCTGGGGTGCGGGCACCACTATATCCTCCAGAATCTCGAGGTCTCTTAGACTCCCTGTCCTCTCTCTCTCTCACGGCCAGGTATACCCTACAACCTTCACGTGATCTATACCACCTACTAATACGGAGTATCCATCCCCAATTCTCGAGCCATGGTGAATTTAATACCATAGCTGAGCCCCTCGATGAATCTATGGACTCGCTCTCTGACTGTAGAAACCAAGGAAGGTTCATGTCGGGACAACTCACTGAATTTGATAGCATACTCTGACACTAACATGGCACCCTGGCACATCTGCTCAAACTGCATGCACCACGCGTCTCGAAGGGTCTGGGAACAAACTTTCTCAAGAACATCTCTGAAAACTGAGCCCGAGTGAGATAAGCTGCATCGGTTGGGATACCCTCCTCGTAAGCCTTCCACCACTGATACGCTGCTCCTGATAGTTGGAATGTAGTAAAAGCAACTTCGCTCGTCTCCACAGTACCCATGGTGTAGAGAATACGATGGCATTTCTTTAGTAAAACATGTTATGACAATTTAATTAAAGGCATGAAAAGAGTCTAAATAACCTAAACCAGTCAAATACCACATATAGCCCGTCTACGCACTCGTTACCTCGCGTACACGTCTTTCACATAACACAAATAGCACAATCAACCCAAACCTTAAGGGGTAGTTCCCCCATAAGAATTTAGACAAGATATTTAACTCAACTAGGCCAACTCAACCCTCGAAAATAACTTTTCCCCTAAATTTTGCCTCCACACGGCTCAAATCTAACCAAAAATGACTTATTATCTTCAAACAATGCAAGGGAAATCAATTATAAACGATAAAGCTTTGATCTTTACAAAATTCCCAAAAAGTAAACACAAGTCAATCCCAGGCGTGTCCGGTCAAAACGCGGGTCCAAGGATAGATTACATCTACTCATAACCCCACGAGTCCATATATGTGTTTTATTTTCAAATCCGAGTCCAAATCGACTCTCAAAACTCAAATCTTCATTTTACAAAAACTTCGACAAAAATCCCCAATTTTCCCTTTGATTCTCATAAATTTGATGTCAAAACTAAGATATAATCATGAAATATAGTTGAAAATTTATTAGAATGTGGATGAAAATTCCCTCTCCAAATCGCCTCCTACAGAGTCTAGGGTTCTAAAATGAGAGAATATGATGAATAATCCCGACTCCTAGCCCTTTTTTCAGCTGCAGATGTCACATTTATGACATAGGGTGCGCATTTGCTAACCATCGCAATTTCGAATCAGGGATAGCAATTGTGAACCCTGACAACCTCAACAGAAGTCGTAATTGCGACAAAGGCTTCGCAATTGCGAAGTTGACTCCCATCGCAAAAGCGACCAAATGGTCGCAAATGTGACCCAAACCCAGGTCTCCTGACTTTGCAAATGCAAAGGAAAAAAGTCGCAATTGCGACATCAGACCGCCCCCTGCCCACTTCACAATGGCGAGGCCGGTGCTCGCAATTGCGACATCAGAGCACCATCACGCCAACAAATTCTAGTTTCAGTCTAAATCATTTTGAATCATGTCCGAAACTCATCCGAGTCCTCGGGGCTACAAACCAAATATGCACACAAGTATAAACAACATATGAACTCGCTCGCGTGATCAAAACACAAAACTATCATCTAGAGCAAAAAACTGGACATCAAAATGCATGAAATTCAAAGAAAAGTTCAAGAACTTCTAAAATTGCAACCAAGCATCCGAATACTATCAAATCAACTCCAAATGACATCAAATTTTGCAGACAAGTTCTAAATAGCATAACAGATCTATTCCAAGTCCCAAAAGTAAATTCTGACCTCGATAGCCTAAATTCAACCTACTATCAAACTTCTAAACCTCAATTTGCCAATTTTTGGTAAAACAATACAAATCAACCTACGGACTTCTGAATTCGATTTCGGGCATGCGCCCAAGTCCAATATCACGATACGAAGCTATTAGAGCCATCAAAATACCATTTTGGGGTCATTTTTACAAAATTCAAACATTGGTCAACATAATCAACCTAGCTTCCAAGCCAAGAACCATAGGGTCCAAATCAATCCATCACCTTCCCGGAACAAAACTAATTGACCCCGCAAGTCATAAAACCAAAACTACAAATGTGTGAAGCATCAAAAGGGAAAACGAGGCGCAAATACACAAAACGACCGGTCGAGTTATTACATTTAGATTCATTTTCTATAACTGATTGACCTACCGGGACACCAACTCGAATTGGAGCATTTGCAGCTGAAATATGAGATTTAGTAATCCTTGGTAGGTTGGAAGTTGACTTGCAATACTTTGCAAATGAATTATCTTTTCAAACTCCAATTCACATTGATTTTTATGGGGATCTAAATAAGATGGTGACAATGCATTCCAGTCTATCTCCTTTTTTAGCTGCTTATTCTCTCCCCCTAATTTTGTGAAAGTTGATTCATCAAAATGGAAATCAACAAATCTTGTCGTAGTATATCTCCAGTCATGGGTTCCACCTATTTAATAATAGAAGGATGTTCAACCCAAGATATATCCCCAACCTTCTTTGAGGACCCATCTTTGTGCGTTGTGGTGGAACAATGGGAAAATATACAGCACATCTAAATTCTATGATGAAAATATTTGGATGCTGACCATAAGCCAATTGTGATGGGGAGATTTTATGATAACTCGTTAGCCAGACATGCACAAGTGTTGCTCCATGCAAAATAACATGACCCCATATCGAAATAGAAAGTTTTGTTCTCATAACCAATGGTCTAGCAATTAATTGGAGGCGTTTGATAAATGATTCTGCCAGACCATTTTGAGAATGAACATGAGAAACAAGATGTTCAACGGCTTGGGATGTAAATTCACCAGCATTATCAAGACGGATTATCTTAATTGCATAATCTGGAAATTGTGCTCTTAATCTTATTATTTGAGCCAACAACCTCGCAAATGCCAGATTACGAGTTGATAATAAGCACATATGAGGCCATCTTGTAGATGAATCTATTAAAACCATATAATATTTTAATGGTCTACATGGTGGGTGAATGAGCCCACATATATCACCATGTATACGTTCCAAAAATGCTGAGGATTCAATCCCAACTTTAGTTACTAATGTCTTAGTAATAAATTTACCTTGAGAACATGCAACACAAGAGAATTCCTTAAATCGAAGAATATTTTGACTCTTCAATACATGTCCATGTGTCCATGTGAATTCTCAATTATTTTGCGCACCATATTAGAACCGGAACGGCCCAACCGATCATGCCAAATAATAAAATCATTTGGATTAGTAAACTTCTGGTTTACTATGACATGTATTTCAATCCTGCTAATATTTGTGTAGTACAAGCCGGAGAAAAGAGCGGGTAATTTTTCAAGCACATATTTCTTACTGACTTTATTGTAGTAATAAAAAGATCTTTAATCTTATCATCATTTGTAGTCTCAATGTGATATCCATTTTGGCGAATATCTTTGAAACTTAGTAAGCTTCTTTGAGACTTATTACAATATAATGCTTCATTAATAGCCAAATTTGTTCCTCCGGGTAGTAATAAATTTGCTCTCCCAGAGCCTTCAATTAATATTTTACTACCAGATATTGTATTAACATTGGCTTCTTTCATCACCAAATAAGAGAAATATCTCTTATCTCTTAAAATAGTATGTGTTGTAGCACTATCCAAAAGACATATATCATCTTTATTGATCTTGGATCTAACTGAATACTGAGAAATTTCTATACTATGAAGGATCGAAAATAAACCTTAAAATGGTAATAGAAATTATTAGAGTTTCGTGTTGATCACGTGTTATGAAATAAAAGCAATATAACAAGAGCTATGTAATTAACTAGAACTTAACATAAGGAGGGAATAATAATATTAGAAGAGAGGATTTCTTCTATTTTCAATTGTATCGAATAGATTCATCAGTGACCTATTTATAGAAATATTTCATTGTTAACAAACCAATTCAAAAGCCTGTTATGAATAAAGAACCATTCCAAAATTTGTTATGAATATATAACCATTCCAAAACCTCTTATGAAGACATCCATCGTTGCAAGTGAATCCACTTGCAGGATTTATAACAGATCATTTTATTCTGTCTTTTTAAAAGTGGGAATGATAACGCTTCGTTCAATATTTTGGTGAGAAGAAAGTCTAACATTTCATTAGCCTAATCAATTATTTATGATATCATAAAATCTAAAAAATAGTTTTAGATTAGTATAACTTTTTTTGATCCAATTAAAAGAAAAATATCTTACTGAGCTCCAATTAAAAGAAAAACATCTCAAGGAGCTTTGTCTAACACCTCACCCCCTTAGATCTTAAAAAAGTTTGAGTGAAATAAATATGTCTGGCCACGAAACCATCTTAGCTGTTATAAATAGAATTGTATTCTAGGTGAATGTCTATCTTTTAGAGAGCTTGTTATTATGTGGCTAAGTCATTTTTCCTATAAATAGATGGGTTTTACCCTATTATAATTCATCTCAAAATCATTAGAATTCTCTCCCCCCCCTCTCTCTCTCTCTCTCTCTCTCTCTCTCTCTCTCTCTCTGCTTTTCTCTACATTACTCTTCTTCTTCTTTTATTATTTTATAACACGTTATCAGCACGAGACTCTACCATTTCAAGAAGCTCTTTGAGAAGACTAAGCAAATATGGATATCTCTCAAAGTAAACTTGGATCAAAGTTCAATTATAAAAATATTTGTTTAATTGATTCATGTACGACGCATACAATATTCAAAGAAAAGAAATATTTCTCTCATTTAAATATGTGTAAGGCAGATATTACTATAACTTTTAGTAGTAGTAATTTAATTGAAGGCTCTGGAAGAGCTAGTATAACTTTGCCCAAGGGAACAATACTTATCATAGATAATGCAATATTCTTCTCCAAGTCTAGGAGGATCTTGTTGAGTTTTAAAGATATCCGTCGTAATGGATATCATATTGAGACAATAGATGAGAATAATTTTGAATATCTCATTGTTACCAAGAATATCTCTGACCAGAAAAGAATTATTGAGAAGTTATTATCTTTGTCTTGTGACCTGTATAAGACAAGAATGGGCACAATTAAGGTCTATCATAAACCAAAAGGTTACTGATTCCAATACTTTTGTACTTTGGCATGATCGATTGGGACATCCTGGATCAATTATAATGAGACGCAATATAAAAAACTCAAATGGTCATCCATTAAAGAATTTAAAGATTCTTTTAAATAAAGAATTTTCTTTCACTTCTTGTTATCAAGGCAAGTTAATTATTAGACCACCAACAATAAAGGTTGGGATTGAGTCCCATGCGTTTTTGGAACGTATACAAGGGGATATTTGTGGACCTATCCACCCATCTAGTAGGCCATTTTGGATATTTTATGGTCTTAATAGATGCATATTCTAGATGGTCTCATGTGTGCCTATTGTCATCTTGCAACCCGCATTTGCAAAATTAATGACACAAATAATTTGATTACGGGCACAATTTCCCAATAATCCAATTAAGTCATTAGACTTGATAATGTTGCTGATTATTCATCCCAAGCATTTAATGATTATTGCTTATCAATTGGGATAAAAGTGAAACATTCTGTAGCTCATGTTCACACTCAAAATGGCCTTGTAGAGACTTTGATTAAACGTCTGCAATTGAAAGAAAGATCATTACTCATAAAAACGAGGTTGCCCACTTCTGCTTGGGGTCATGCCATTTTGCATGCAGCAATGTTAGTTCGTCTCAGACTGACAAATTATCATAAATATTCCCTGTTCCAATTAGTTTTAGGTCATGAACCTAATATATCTCATATAAGAATTTTTGAATGCGCATTATATGTGCCTGTAGCACTGCCATATCGCACCAAGATGGGTCCCCAAAGACGGTTAGGAATATATGTTGGCCTTGAATTGTAACGACCCGACCGGTCGTTTTGAGCTCTAGCGCGTCGTTCGGCGGTTTGAGGCCTTGAGCAGCTTCACTTAAGGTATAATGACTTGTATACGTGGCCGGAATTGAAATTCGGGAAGTTCTGAGTGGATTTGGAAAAAGAATTCTCTTTTCGGAAACTTTAAGTTGGAAGAATTGACTAAGGTTGATGTTGAGTAAACGACCTCGAAATCGGAATTTGAAGGTTCCAGCAGGTTCGTATGATGATTTCAGACTTGGGCGTATGTTCGGATCGGGTTTTTGATGACCCGAGGACGTTTCGACGTCTATTGTGAAAGTTAGCATTTTGGAAGAATTTCATAAATTTGGGTTGAAGTGCATCTCAATGTAATCGATGTCCGTTTGGGATTCCGAGTCTGGGAATAGCTCCGTATGGTGATTATGGTGTTGGGAGCGCGTCCGGATGTGGATTTGGAGGTCTGTATGTCATTTCGGAGTCGTTTGGAAAAAATTAGAAAATTTGAAGGTTTTTGAGAAGTTTGACCGGAAGTAGACTTTCTGATATCGGGGTCGGATTATGATTCTGGAAGTTGGTGTCCGTAATGTCGAATGTGACTTGTGTGCAAAATTTGAGGTAAATCGGACGTGATTTGATAGGTTTCGGCATCGAATGTATAAGTTTGAAATTCTAAAGTTCATTAAGCTTGGAATGAGGTGCAATCCATGAATTCTATGGTGTTTGATGTGATTTGAAGGCTCGACGAAGTTCGTAATGTGTTTTGGGACGTGTTGGTATAATTGGTTAAGGTCCCCGGGTCCTCGGGTGTGTTTCGGGGTGGTTGCGGGTCATTTAGTGTTGTTCTGGAACTGCTGATTCTGGTGTCTGGTTTCCTTCTTCACGAACGCGAAGGAAGTCCTGCGTTCGCGAAGAAGAAATTTTGGGCGTGCTGGATTTGGCCTTCCCAAACGCGAAGCAGGGGATGCGAACGCGAGGCAATAACTGCTCAAGCTTGCGCGAACGCGAAGAAGGAAGGGAGTTGGGCTGGAAGTTCTTAGCCTTCGCGAACGCGGCTGTGGGACCGCAAACGCGAAGAGGAATTTGAGGCAGCTGGGTTTTTGGCCTTCGCGAACGCGAGGTGGAGCTCGTAAACGCAAAGAAGGGCCTGGCCTGGGCAGATTGTTTTAAAGACGGGATTTGGCAATTTTTCCTCCATTTTTCATTTGGTTGGGCGATTTTTGGAGCTCTTGGAAGGGAGATTTCCATCATCTATATCAGGGTAAGTGATTCCCACTTATTACAAGTTAAATACATGGTTTGTATCAGGATTTAATCATGGAAATTAGTAAAATTTGGGGTTTTCTAAGAAAAACCTAGAAGTTATTTTTTTGGATTTTGACCACGAAATTGGACATGAAATTTGGAATAAATTATATATTCGAGTTCATGGTGTCATGGGTAAAGTTTATCTTCGAAGATCCGGGCACGTGGGCTGAGGGTGATTTTATCAACTTTTCGATTGGGGTTGGAAATTGTTATAAATGATTATAATGAGTATTTGAGTATATATTAATGGATTTGCATAATTATTGGCCAGTCTTGGAGCGTTGGGCATCAGATTGAGTCGTCAGAAGGGATTGGGAGCCGAATATGGAACTTCGGAGCGAGGTAAGTCTCCTTTCTAACCTTGTAAGAGGGAATTTACCCCATAGGTAAAATAAATCAATATGTGCTCCTATTTGTGGGGGATACGTACGCACGAGGTGACGAGAGTCCGTGCGTAGCTACTATTATGCTTAAGTCCGGGTAGTCTAGGACCCAAAAGCATGTTTTACTTGTAATATTCGCAACCTTATTATTAACCTAAAATGCTTAAATCATATCGAACTTGGTAAATATATTTCTAAGAGGCTAAACATCATTTTCTTGACTGTTAAAAGAGAAATTGCCATTTTCTTGGATAACTGTTCCCTGATGAATTCTTGATTGACTGTTTGTATGTGTTTATCTTTGTGGAACGGGCCGAACGCCTCGGCAGATTAAATAGATGCATCTATGGTTCGCGTCATTCGACCCTCTGGCAGTGCAGAGTTTAAATATTATGTTGGATCGGGTCGTACGACATTGGCATGATTTGCGCATGCTTGTGTACCTTGCGTTGTAATTTATAAATAATGATATTGCCTCCCTGGTCCGAGATAAATTGATAAATGATGAAAATGAATTTGGAAATCCCTTGTTATCAAAAGGATTGTTTACTTGCTTCATGATTTTCTTAAGATGACTGTTGTTTTTAATAAAATCCATGACTAATTGTATTATTAGTACATTACTGTTGGATCACTAGTAAGTGTCGGAGTCGTCCTCTCATCATTACTTTTTCGAGATTAGATTGGATACTTACTGGGTACGTGTTGTTTGCGTGCTCATACTACACTTGTTGTACATTTTGTTGTACAGGCACATGTATGTCTAGTGGCCTTGTGGGCGCAGTGGCATGGTTGATACGGGGACTTAGGTGAGCTGCATCTTATGAGACGATTCGCAGCTAGCAGAGTCTCCTTAAGAGTATTTACATTTTTCTTTCCTGTCCAAATTTGTATTCCGTACAGATGCTGTATTTTATTTATTTTCCCAATTAATGTTCATGCACTTGTGACACCGAGTTATAGGATGATTATGGATTATTCATTGATGACATAGTTAAAATACTATTATTTATTTTGAAATCTCATCTTTTACTATGAAATTTAAGAAAAATCATTGTTTAAAAAAATACTAAAACGAGAACCAAATTAAGTATTTATGGTTGGCTTGTCTGACAGCGGTGTCCGGCGCCATCACGACCTTTATTGGATTTTGGGTCGTGACAACATGGTATCAGAGCAATAGGTTCACTAGGTCTCACGAGTCACGAGCGAGTCTAGTACAGTCTTGCGGATCGGTACATAGACGTCTGTACTTATCTTCGAGAGGCTACAGGGATGTTAGGAGAACTCCCTTTCTTGATTCCTCATCGTGCGATTTGGTTCCTTTGAGTCATATGCCTTTGTTTCTTTCCTATTCAATCTTATGCGACTGTGGGTGCAGCGACGTGGTTGATACGGGGACTTAGGTAGATGCATCTTATGAGATGATTCGCAGCCAGCAAAGTCTCCTTTAGAGTATTTACATTTTTCTTTCTTGTCCAAATTTGTATTCCGGACAGATGCTGTATTTTATTTATTTTTCCTAATTGATGCTCATGCACTTGTGACACTGGGTTCTGGGATGATTATGGATTATTCATTGATGACATAGTTAAAATACTATTACTTATTCTGAATCTCATCTTTTACTATTAAATTGAAGAAAAATCATTATTTCAAAAATACTAAAACGATGGCTTGTCTGACAGCGGTGTCCGGCGCCATCACAACCTTTATTGGATTTTGGGTCGTGACAACATGGTATCAGAGCAATAGGTTCACTTAGGTCTCACGAGCGAGTCTAGTAGAGTCTTGCCGATCGGTACAGAGACGTCCGTACTTATCTTCGAGAGGCTACAGGTCTGTTAGGAGAACTCCCTTCTTGATTCCTCATCGTGCAATCTTATGCGACGCGAAGCGCTTGTTATAACTTGGGAATTCAGGAATTGTAATGGTACTATAAATGTGGTGCAGGATGTTTCTCCCTACGTATTTGATTGAGCTATTGTCGTCGCCTTGCGAAAGGCTGTTCTATCATTTTAGCTCAGTATCAGTATTACCTAAAGTTTTGATATTTGGCATTGATTGTTATGATGATTCGTGCGTTGCTAGCGCACAGTGTGGCATAATGGTAGGATGCTTGTCTATGCTTCGAAGCAGTGAATGACTTGGAAGGATGTTTACTCAGTGCAAGATTTAGAGATACGGTATTTTATTTTTGGCGGAGGAAAGACAACCGGACTATGATTCGGGTATGGTTGATGGAGTAATGATACTTGGTATTTTCGAGCGTGGTGGAATCTTCATTTGTGATATGGTGTCATCATCCTTGATTGAATATAGAGTGTTAAGTTCGCCAGTGTTATGGTTTTCTTCACTTCGCCTTTGGAACAGAGTATTGTGAAAGGTGTGGGGGAAGCGGTTGTCAGAGATCACAGTGTGCGGTGGTTCAGGATCGAATCAGTGTTCCTAGTATTGATGGCTCGAGAAAGATGATTTTCGAAAGGGTTTAGAGCTGGTGGCGATCTGTTAGTTCAAGTGCTACAGAGATGGATTTTGACTTAAGGCAACAACTGGGCAGCGAAGGACGAGGAAGAACATGTGGGAGGTGTCTTGCGTTGGTTAAACTTCTAGAAGGACAAGTGTGAGAAGCAGGAGTCGAGTAGTTGCTTAAAGGATGAGTTTGACCAAAGTGGGAGAGTGACGGAGTAGCATATGGGCTCTGTGGTAGGATGACTACACGCCTTAAGAAAAGTGTAGAGAGATTTGGGATTCATGGTGGACAGTGACTAGGTCTACGGACTTAATTTAGAATATTGGCTATTATACGGGGGAGATTGGATACGACAGGAAGGAGTTGCATGATATGAAGAAGGATACAACATGACTTTGGATTCGAATGTGTCGTCACACCTTTAGTTGATGTCAACGGGGAGTGAACAGGTTTGTATAGCTGGTGAATGGGCACGAACCCGGGATGGTTTATTGGTTTCGTAGTGATTGTGCTTGGTGCATCATCGTTGGAAGGTTTCGAGGAATTTGGCAGGTCGATGGCGCGAGGTCATGTTAGAGATGAAGAATGAACTTTGGTGGTTTCCAGAGTTAGGCAATGGAAGCTTCGAGCTAAGTGGGAGAGGCCCACCGCCTACGATTGGATTGCATAGTTATCTACTTGTGATGTTTCTGGTCATTGGTGTATTGGTGGGTTATTACGACTAAGGGAAAGGAAACATCAGTGGTGATTTGAGCAAAGGATTGAGGAATGTGTGCTATATTGGGCCTTATCAGTTCATGTGCTAGCAGAGCCTTGGAGTTGATTATTTTCGGGACCAAGTCAGAGTGGGTGACTCTTAGCAACGGTCCTAGTGAATTCAAAAGTTAAAAGGCGGTGCTTAAGGATTTCAAGCCCACAATATGGTTAAGAATCGAGCTTTTGCAGCTGATTATGAAAAAAAGAGCGTGAGTGTTCTATGTTATCTTCGGCTTGCAGTGTAGCATTTGAAGGAATGAGGGAAAATGACTTCGGATTCGTAGAGGAATTTTCAGAATGGGTGTATCGGTTGAGGATGTGAATATGCGCGCAAGGAGGGTATGAGATGGTTCGTGGGATTTGAGACAGCATGGTCTTGTGATATAAGGTCACTCAGGATGAGTGCGGATTTGGGTTCGTGATGTTTTGAATGAAGCTAAATTATTCCTAAGGCAAGTCTAGAGTAAATTAGAAGAAGTCAGATTGGTTAGTAATAGCTGGATTGGCATGATGGTGGCAATGATCAGTTCCTTCAGCGTGTTGAGTTACACATGTGCTTTGTGGCGGTACATGCGAGGCTTGACGGCCGCCGTAATTGATTTTATTTGGAGGCATTCGAGTATTATGGCTTGTTATGTGTAGATGGATCCTGGAAGAGTTATGGTGGTTTAGACCACTACTTGATGTCGGTATTTTCTATGGATATGAGAATTCAGTCACGTGTTGCCATGGTTCTCTTGAAATGAGTTGAGCAAAAGGTTTCTATATGATGAAATGTTTACCCTATTAGTGGTTCAGGAGTTATGATGCAATTCTTGTACTTTTGCGCATTGGCATGATTAAGTCATCGAGTAGCATGGGATTTGGAAGTTGATGATCAAGGTTGCAGTTTGGTGTTGACAAGAATTTCACTAGCTCAGACGAGAAGGGAAAAAGGATTCAGATGATTAGAGTGAGCGGGTATTGTCTCCAGCATCACCTGAGATCGGTATCATGTGTCAGAGGCTTCGCGTATCGATTTGTGGATCCTTGATTTGCTTTACAGCATTAGTATGGCCGGTGGTATGGAGGTGCAGACTTGTTAACCGGTGTATAAGTTCATGGGAGCATATCCCACGGGAAGATTGTGTCAGTGTGACATGTAGTCACTTGATTGAGTGAAGGATTGAAACCAAGTATGGAGATTGTGGTTCTATCGTTCATGTGAGAAGTTATGCCTGAAGGACGCTCAGTTCATTTGGTTGTGGACTGTGGAAGTTTGTTCCGAATCGACGACTGTTCTTGTGTGTCATGGGAAAAAAGGGTTATTATGGACCCTTGAAAGGTTATTAGCCTAGTACGGTGCGATTAGAATCGGCTTGAGGTCCGTGGATGGATTTAGATATGAATATGGGCTCTATGTCTGGCCGGATGTGTTCACTTCAGCATAGCGCTCCTTATGGAGGAGTATTCAGACATTGGGTGCTATTGCATCGTCGGCTATTTCAGGTAATACTATATTGTGTCGTGTGAGTGGTGGAATGGCTTGATAAATTTCTTATATGCTTAGGTTCCGCATAGCTATGGTATTATGTGAGTAGGATAGCTCTCGAGATTCAGATCATATAACGCACCTTAGTTGTGCTTGAGTTTTGTAGCGTATGGCGCTATCTTGTCTCCCCAGGGATAGTATTATGCACTTAGTGTGCTCGTGGCCGATATTCGGGTATTTTGTAGTAATGAGCATTCTAGCTCGGTAAGTACCTCCTTATATAAATTTTACGTATGGATCGGGTGGCACGCCGCCACGGGTATGTTGTTTAGATCGGGTTGCACGTCGCAACAATGTGATGTTGAGTACAGTCCCCAATATCTATTTTTGTGTATTTTGTTTCCCATTTTCTAAGGAAGGTTCATAACACCTTTTCGGTTGTCTGATTAGTTATGTGGGTTGTGTAGTCCCTTCTAGAGTTCATTTTCCTTATGTATCACGTTCGAGTTTGTAGCTTATTGGCACATTATGGCATCACACAAGACTTTTGGCAGTGTCTGAGGTGTCTTATTGCCTGAATAACTTATACTCGGTGAGATGAGATTATTGGATCTGGGATCAGTGCGATCAGATTATATGAAGTGTATTAAAGAGCAAATACCATTATTTGGTTCATAATGGGGTGATGACTCTAGTCAAGAGTAGAGATTCAATGATTTGATGACTCTGCAGCTGGTTATGCATTTCTACACATCTCTTCCGTCATGGCGATATTGCAAGAGTTGAAACAAGACTTATATATGTCATGAGGTGCATTGTGAGCATCAGATTCGTGGGATGCCGGCTGTTATTATCAAAGAATGTTATTATGGTCATGTGAATTATGCAGTGCATGGTGTTAATTCAGCAAAGGCATGCAATAATGTTTTGGTACATCGTATGGTGATTGATACGATGTTCGTATGTTGGAAACAGGCCTGGTAGAGAATTCCGGGTGTTGGAATTTGGCTCCAAGGCTTATTCGGCTAAGTAAAAAAGGAGAATCTTCACATTTGTTCGAGCAAATGTGCTCAACTGAGTTGTGGTAGCACGAGTAGGTGCACGAGGTGTTAAACAGTGATTTCAGACAACCCCAGAGCAGTTCTTAGCACGTTCGAGGACGAACATATGTTTAAGTGGGAGAGAATGTAACGACCCGATCGGTCGTTTTGAGCTCTAACGCATCATTTGGCGGTTTGAGGGCCATGAGCAGCTTCACTTCATGTATTATGACTTGTATGCGTGGTCGGAATTGAAATTTGGAAAGTTCGGAGTGAATTTGGAAAAAGAATTCTCATTTCGGAAACTTTAAGTTGGAAGAATTGATGAAGGTTGGATTTTTGAGTAAACGACATCGAAATCATGATTTGAAGGTTCCAGCAGGTTCATATGATGATTTCGGACTTGGGCATATGCTCGGATAGGGTTTTGGATGACCCAAGGACGTTTCAGAGTCTATTGTGGAAGTTAGCATTTTGGAAGAATTTCATAAATTTGGGTTGAAGTGCATCTAAATATAATCGATGTCCGTTTGGGATTCCGAGTTTGGGAATAGCTCTGTATGGTGATTCTGGTGTTGGGAGCGCGTCCGAATGTGGATTTGGAGGTCCGTAGGTCATTTCGGAGTCTTTGGCAAAAGCTAGGAAATTTGAAGGTTTTTGAGAAGTTTGACCGGAAGTGGACTTTTTGATATCGGGGTCGGATTCCGATTCCGGAAGTTGGAGTAGGTCCGTAATGCCGAATGTGACTTTTGTGCAAAATTTGAGGAAAATCGGACGTGATTTGATAGGTTTCGGCGTCGAATGTAGAAGTTTGAAATTCTAAAGTTCATTAAGCTTGGAATGAGGTGCAATCCATGAACTCGACGTTTTTTGATGTGCTTTGAAGGCTCGACTAAGTTCGTAATGTGTTTTGGGACGTGTTGGTATAATTGGTTAAGGTCCCGGAGAGCCTCGGGTGTGTTTCGGGGTGGTGACGGATCATTTGGAGTTATTTTGGAACTGCTGATTCTGGTGTCTGGTTTCCTTCTTCGCGAACGCGAAGGAAGTCCCGCGTTCACGAAGAAGAAATTTTGGGGGTGCTGGATTTGGCCTTCCCGAACGCGAAGCAGGGGACGCTAACGATAGGCAAGAACTAGTCAAGCTTGCGCGAAAGCGATGCAGTGGTCGCGAAGAAGGAAGGGAGCTGGGCTGAAAGTTCTTAGCCTTCGCGAACGCGGCTGTGGGACCGCGAACGCAAAGAGGAAATTGAGGCAGTTGGGTTTTTGGCCTTCGCGAACGCGAGGCGAAGATCGCGAACGCGAAGAAGCGCCTGGCCTGGGAGATTGTTTTAATGACGGGATTTGGCACTTTTTCCTCCATTTTTCATTTGGTTGGGCGATTTTTGGAGCTCTTGGAAGGGAGATTTTCATCATCCATATCAAGGTAAGTGATTCCCACTTATTACAAGTTAAATACATGGTTTGTATCAGGATTTAATCATGGAAATTAGTAAAATTTGGGGGGTTTGAAGGAAAACCTAGAAGTATTTTTTTTGGATTTTGACCACAAAATTGGGCATGAAATTTGGAATAAATTATATATTCGAGTTCATGGTGTCATGGGTAAAGTTTATCTTCAAAATTTTTTGGAATCCGGGCACGTGGACCTAAGGGTGATTTTATCGACTTTTTGACCGGAGTTGGAAATTGTTATAAATTGGATTGTAATGAATATTTGAGTATATATTAATGGGTTTGCATAATTATTGGCTAGTCTTGGAGCGTTGGGCATCGGATTGAGTCGTCAGAGGGGCTTGGGAGCCGAATATGGAACTTCGGAGCGAGGTTAGTCTCCTTTCTAACCTTGTAAGAGGGAATTTACCTCGTAGGTGAAATAAATCAATATGTGCTCCTATTTGTGGGGGATACGTACTCACGAGGTGACGAGAGTCCGTGCATAGCTACTATTATGCTTAAGTCGGGTAGTCTAGGACCCAAAATCATACTTTACTTGTAATATTTGCAACCTTATTATTAACCTAAAATGCTTAACTCATATCGAACTTGGTAAATATATTTCTAAAAGGCTAAACATCATTTTCTTGATTATTAAAAGAGAAATTGCCATTTCCTTGGATAACTGTTCCCTGATGAATTCTTGATTGACTGTTTGAATGTGTTTATCTTTGTGGAACGGGTCGAACGCCTTGGCAGATTAAATAGATGCATCTATGGTTCGTGCCATTCGACCCTCTGGCAGTGCACAGTTTAAATATTATATTGGATCGGGCCGTACGACACTGGCATGATTTGTGCATGCTTGTGTACCTAGCCTTGAAATTTATAAATAATGATATTGCCTCCTTGGTCCGAGATAAATTGATAAATGATGAAAATGAATTTGGAAATCCCTTGTTATCAAAAGGGTTGTTTACTTGCTTCATGATTTCCTTAAGATGATTGTTGTTTTTAATAAAATCCACGACTAATTATATTATTAGTACATTACTGTTGGACCACTAGTAAGTGTCAAAGTCGACCTCTCGTCACTACTTCTTTGAGATTAGACTGGATACTTACTTGGTACGTATTGTTTGAGTGCTCATACTAAACTTGCTGTACATTTTGTTGTACAGGCACATGTATGTCTAGTGGCCTTGTGGGCGCAGCGGCGTGGTTGATATGGGGACTTAGGTGAGCTGCATTTTATGAGACGATTCGCAGCCAACAGAGTCTCCTTTAGATTATTTACATTTTTCTTTCCTGTCCAAATTTGTATTCCGGACAGATGCTGTATTTTATTTATTTTTCCTAGTTGATACTCATGCACTTGTGACACCGGGTTCATTGATGATTAAGGATTATTCATTGATGACATAGTTAAAATACTATTATTTATTATGAAATCTCATCTTTTACTATTAAATTGAAGAAAAATCATGGTTTCAAAAATACTAAAACGAGAACCAAATTAAGTATTTATGATTGGTTTGCCTGGCAGCGATGACCGGCGCCATCACGACCTTTATTGGATTTTGGATCGTGACATGAATCGCCCTCCATTATTTGCTACCTCAAAACATTAATGGGAGATTTGTTCGTTGCTCTATTTGCAGATTGTCGATTTGATGAGGTATTTTTTTCAAAAATTAGGGGGGGGGGGGAGGGGAGAAAATGGTGAAACCAAACGAGAAATATTATGAAAAAATCCATCATTGACTCATCTTGATCCACGTGCCTCTGTTTGTGAAAAAGATGTGCAAACGATTATTCATTTACATCAAATAGCAAATCAAATGCCAGATACATTTACGGAGCTGAAAAGGATCACAAAAATCACAAATCGCTTAAGGTAATGTTCCAATCCGTAATGATGTCACTATTGGAAAATCTTCTAGTGTCATAGATAATGAGTCAAAAGCACGCATAAAGCGTGGCAGACCATTGGGTTCTATAATGACCCGACCGGTCGTTTTGATTTGAAGAACCCCGTTCCCCTAAATAAGACTTCTCGTACTTGCTTTTACTGATTTATGATTTGCGGGGATGGGTAGTTCAGAATTTGGAAGAGTTTGGGTTGAAATATTATATTGGATCGGGTCATACGACCTTAGAATAATTTACGCATGATAATTATTTGGAACTCTCCATGATTTATATTGCTTAAATACCTTGAAATGTAAGCCGTTAAATGATATGACTGAAATTGAATCATATTTATGAAAGAAGAACTTATCACTTTCTGCTATTGAGCTTTCAGTATTATTCATGATATCCATGCTTAGCATAACTCTTTAATTATATTATTGTTAGACCATAGTAAGTGTCTAAGTCGACCCCTCGTCACTACCTCTTCGAGGTTAGACTGGATACTTACTGGGTACATGTTGTTTATGTACTCATACTACACTTCTATACTTAATTGTATAGGATCTGAGGCAGGTGCGTCTAGTTACCCGTCCGGCGCGTGTAGTTGATTTCCACTTTGAGACTTCACGGTGAGCTGCCTTCCGAGCTGTCCTGTAGCAGCTGGAGTCTTTTATGTTTTACTTTTCTGTTTATTTCCTCTCAGACAGTAGGCTAGCAGTATTCTTTTGTATATTCTACTAGATTGCCCACACACTTGTGACACTAGGTCTTAGCATACTCACTAGTAGACTTATGATTTTGGGTTTGCTTACATGATTCTGGTTGGTACTTATTGCTTCTGCTTATTTATGTTACACCTGCAAATTTCTAAATCTTCTTAACAAATAAGGAAATGCTACTACTTAATAATTTATTTAAACGAGAAACCACTAGTTAGCGATGTTGGCTTGCCCAACAACGATGTTGGGCGCCATCACGGTCTATAATGGAATTGGGTCATGATAACGTGGTATCAGAGCACTAGGTTCACGTAGGTCTCACAAGTTATGGGCAAACCTAATTGAGTATTGCGGATCGGTACGGAGACGTCTGTAATTATCTTCGAGAGGCTATGGGGTCTTAGGAAACTACTCTTTATTCACCTTCTATCGTGCAGTTGATACTATACTAAATTCTCTCCCTTATTCTCTCAGATGGTGAGAACGCTCGAAGCAGACGTTCCGGACCCGGGAGGAGCTGCTCCCCCCATTGCTAGAGGCCGGGGCAGAGGCCGAGGGAGGGCACCGGTCCGAGGTAGGGGACGAGGACGGCCCAGAGTTGCCCCAATTGCACCACCAGCGGATCCAGTAGAGGATCCCATCATTGAGGAGCAGGGCGAGGTGCCCGTAGCAGAGCCTGCCCCGGTAGATTTCATGACAGCACCGGGCTTTCAAGAGGTCATGGGTCGTATGCTTCGGTTCATGGATTCTATGACCCAGACTGTTTATTTCCAGCAGACCCAGCCACATCCCAGGCGGGAGGGGGAGTACAGACCCCTACTGCTCAGGCTTCTGGGCATGCAGTTGTAGTGTATCAGAATCCGGGTACACTACCCGCGGACGGGGCTCATCCAGTTGCAGCGGTTAGAGCTGTCAAAACGGGCTATCCCAGCCCAATCCTAGTGGGCTTTTAAATTTGGTGGGCTAGGGCGGGCCGACCCTCAATCTATATGGGCCTTAAAATGGTCAGCCCAGCCCTAAGAGGGTCGCAGGCTAGGGCTGGCCAGCCCTTCAATTTTTTTAGAAAAGAATATTTCTCCAAATCTTTAGATATTTTTTCGTGATATAATCTCTTGATCATATGAACGACTTCTATTTATTTAGAGTGTACAAGAATCTTGATATTTGACAAGGAATCTCGTAATTAAAATACAAATTCTCTATATCTCTAGCTCTTCTTTTTTTAACGTTACATGAATACTTTTTAGTACTTTTCTTTCACTTTCCTTAGGTTCAGGAATTTCTTCAACAAGTTTATATGTTAAGGTTTTTTAATTTAGGTTTAACATTATTTGTCGATTTCATCATTATAGTCCATGAAATTTTTAAAATTTATGATATTTGCTAGTATTGTCAATTTTTTGGGGTATTAAAACCTAACCTTTTTCTATACTGAAGAGCAATTTAATAATTAATAATATATTAAAGTAACCAAACTGATCATTGGCCACTTAAAATAATATTTTCTTTTGAAAAAATATTATTGGCCACTTAAAACTTTCCTAGTTCGTTGTTAATTAAGCAAAAGAAAAACTAATCTTGTCATACTACATGCATATCAAAAATATAAATTCTAGTTGATATGGAAGGGTAAATGAGCAATCTAAGGTTGGAAAATGGTGATTATAGTTGATATTTTTTTTTAGCTTTTACTTTTTAAAAATATTTAAATTTGAATATAATTAATTTTTGGCCCACGGGCCGGCCCAGGCCCAGCCTCGGTCAAGCCTCAAGGGCTAGTTGGCTGACTTGGGCCGGGCTTATAAGCCTCAATTTTAAATGGGCTAAAAAAATCCCAACCCATCCCTACCCAAGTAGCGGGCTGGGTTGGGCTGGCCTCAGGGGCCAAGCCCATTTTGACGGCTTTAGCAGCGGTTGTGCCTGAGCCTAGACCAGCTGCGGACGGCGAGCCGCAGAAGTTATTGGACAGATGGACTAGGCTACACCCTCCTGTTTTCGGAGGCGAGTGTCGTGAGGATGCCCGGGACTTCATTGATAGGTGTAGGGACAGACTGCACAACATGAGGATATTGGAGTCTCATGGAGTGGATTTCACTACTTTCCAGCTGGAGGGCAGGGCTCGTAGATGGTGGCAGTATTATCTTCTTGGTAGACCAGCAGGTTCTCCTCCCATGACTTGGGGTTAGTTCACACAGCTTTTCTTGGATAGGTATATTCCACCCTCCGAGAGGGAAGAGTTGCGGTATCAGTTTCAGCAGCTCGAGCAAGGTCAGATGTCAGTGACCGATTATGTGATGAGGTTTTCTGAGTTGTCTCGCCATCCACTTATGATACTTCCTACTGACATAGAGAGAGTGCGGAGGTTTGTTGTGGGGTTTCACTCCGGTATTAGGGACAATATGGCCCGAGAGGTTGAGATGGACTTCTTATCAGTTGGTAGTGGAGATTGCTCGGAGAATTGAGGGCTACAGTCAGAAGGGTAGAGAGCAGATGCAGAAGGACAAGAGGGCCCGTTTCTCTGAAGAGTTTAGAGGTGCCCCGGATAGGGGTAGAGGTCAGTTTGGAAGGGGTCAGCCTAGCAGACCCCCATATTCAGCACCACCACCGCCTCGAGGTACTCCAGCGCGCCCCTATTTTAGTGCCATGCCAGAGAGTTTTACCGCCCACCAGCCATCCAAGGTTCTTCCAGTGGGTACTCAGGCCACCAGGGTTTTTCCAGCTCCCATTTCAATGCCATGCCAGAGAGTTATACCGCCCACCGGCTATTCAGGCTTCTTCCAGTAGGTCTACAAGCCATCAGGGTCATACATCAGGGCAGCAGATCACCGCACCGAGGGGCTATTTCGAGTGCGGATATCTCAGTCACATGAGGAAATTTTGCCCCAGGCTTTGGGGCAAGGCAGTGCAGGGGGTCAGGAGCCCATGATTACAGCACTAACTGTCCGGCTGCCCAGAGGCGGAGGGCAGGCTGGTAGGGTCCATCCTAGAGGTGGAGGCCAGGCAGGGGGGAGTCTGACAGCTATTGTTCAGTCAGGCGGAGGCCAGCCAACCGGTGCTCCAGCCAAATTCTATGCTTTTTCGGCCAGACCAGATGCATTGGCCTCAGATGCCGTGATCATAGGTATTATTTCTGTCTGTGGTAGGGATGCTTTGGTGTTGTTTGATCCAGATCTACCTATTCATATGTATCCTCTCTATTTGCTCATTTACTGGATATTCCTTGTGAATCCTTGGGTACTCCTGTTTATGTGTCCACTCCTGTGGGCGATTCTGTAGTTGTGGATTGGATCAATCGGTCCTCTGTGGTCACATTCTATGGTTACGAGACTAGAGCGGACCTTCTATTACTCGATATGACCGACTTTGAGGAAATCTTGGGCATGGACTGGTTATCCCCATATTACACCATCCTCGATTGCCATGCCAAGACTGTTACTTTAGCGATGCTAGAGTTGCCGAGATTGGAGTGGAAGGGTTCCTCCGTTAGTACAGCGAGTCGGGTCACCTCTTTTCTGAAGGCTCAGCATATCTTCGAGAAGGGTTATTTGGCTTATCTAGCTTATGTTTGGGACACTATCGCAGATCTCCGACGATTGATTCAGTGCTAGTAGTTGGGGAATTTGCCGATGTGTTTCCTTCTGACCTTCTAAGCATGCCACCAGATCGTGATATTGATTTCTATATTGACTTGGATCTAGGTACCCAGCCTATATCTATCCCACCATACCGCATGACTCCAAAAGATTTGAAAGAGTTGAAGGAGCAGCTTGAGGAGTTGTTAGCAAAGGGGTTTGTGAGACCAAGTGTATCACCTTGGGGTGCACCGGTGTTATTTGTGAAGAAGAAATATGGGACTATGCGAATGTGCATTGATTACCTCCGGTTGAACAAAGTTACCATCAAGAACAAGTACCCGTTGCCACGCATTGATGATTTGTTTGTCCAGTTGCAGGGTGCTAGGGTGTTCTCTAAGATCGACTTGAGATCAGGGTATCATCAACTGAAGATTCAGGACTCAGATGTCCCGAATACTGCTTTCCGTACTAGATATGGCCATTATGAGTTTCTGGTGATGTCCTTCGGCTTGACTAATGCCCCAGCAACGTTTATGGATTTGATGAACAGGGTGTTTAGGCCTTATATTGATTCGTTCGTCATTGTCTTTATTGATGACATTTGATCTACTCACGTAGCCTGGGGGAGCACGAGCAACATTTGAGAGTGGTGCTTCAGACCTTGAGGGAACATAAGTTGTATGCTAAGTTCTTCAAGTGTGAGTTTTGGCTAGAGTCTGTGGCATTCTTGGAGCATGTTGTATCAGGCGAGGGTATTAAGGTGGATCCCAAGAAGATTTAGGCAGTTCAGAGTTGGCCTCGTCCCACTTTGGTAACTGAGATCAGGAGTTTCCTGAGGTTAGCAGATTATTATCGCCGGTTTGTGCAGGGGTTTTCATCCATTGCAGCACCTCCGACCAGATTGACCCAAAAGGGTGCTCCGTTCCGTTGGTCCGATGATTGTGAGGCGAGCTTTCAGAAGCTCAAGACAACTTTGACTATAGCACCGGTTCTAGTGTTGCCTTCTGGTTCGGGAATGTATACAGTGTATCGTGACGCTTCACGCGTTGGCTTGGTTGTGTATTGATGCAGGAGGGGCGAGTTATTGCATATGCGTCGTGTCAGCTGAAGATTCATGAGAAGAATTACCCTATGCACAACCTAGAGTTAGCCGCGATTGTTCATGCTCTTCAGATTTGTAGGCATTATCTTTTATGGGGTGTCATGTGAGGTTTACACTAATCATCGCAGCTTACAACATTTGTTCAAGCAAAGGGATCTCAATTTGAGGCAGCGTAGATGGCTTGAGTTACTGGAGGATTATGACATCACCATTTTTATCATCCGGGTAAGGCAAATGTGGTTGCGGATGCCTTAAGCAGGAAGGCCGAGAGTGTGGGTAGCTTGGCATTCATTTCAGTAGAGGAGAGGCCACTAGCCTTGGACATTCATTCCCTAGCTAACAGAATTGTGAGGTTGGACATTTCAGAGCCCAGCCGAGTTCTTGCATGTGTTGTTGCCCAGTCTTCACTATTGGAGCAGATAAAGGCTCAACAGTTTGATTATCCGCACTTGGTAGTCCTCAGAGAGATGGTACTACAGGGTGGTGCCAGGGAGGTTTCTATGGCGAGGATGGTGTTCTGCGACTCCAAGGTCGTCTATATGTTCCCAATGTCGATGGCTTGAGGGAGAGGATTCTAGAGGAGGCACACAGTTCTCGGTATTCTATTCATCCAGGTGCTACGAAGATGTATCGTGACCTGAGACAACATTATTGGTGGTGGCGGATGAAGAAAGACATAGTGGAGTATGTAGATAGGTGCCAAATTGCCAGCAGGTCAAGTATGAGCACCAGAGGCCAGGTGGCCTACTTCGGCAGATGACTATACCATAGTGGAAATGGGAGCGCATTACTATAGACTTCGTAGTTGGGTTGCCGCGGACCTTGCGGAAGTTTGATGCAGCTTGGATCATTGTCTACAGGTTGACCAAGTCGGCACACTTTATTCCGGTTGTGACTACATATACTTCAGAGAGGTTGGCCCAGATTTATATTCAGGAGATAGTTGGGTTGCATGGTGTGCCTGTTTTCATCATATCAGATAGAGGGCCTCAGTTTACTTCATATTTCTGGAGATCCGTACAGAGTGAGTTGGGGACCTGTGTAGAGCTCAGCACAGCATCATCCACAGACCAACGGGCAGTCGGAGCGGACAGTTCAGATCCTGGAGGACATGCTAAGAGCATGTGTGATTGACTTTGGAGGGTAGTGGGATCGATTTTTACCCTTGGCCGAGTTTGCTTACAACAACAGTTATCAGTCCAGCATCGAGATGGATCCATTTGAGGCTTTATATGGTCGGCAATGTCGTTCTCTCATCGGGGGGTTTGAGCTCGACGAGGCTAAGTTATATGGTACTGATTTGGTAAAGGATGTCTTGGAAAAGGTAAAGTTGATCCAGGAGCGACTTTGCACAGCACAGTCCAGACAGAAGAGTTACGCAGATTAGAAGGCGCATGATGTATCATTTATGGTCGACGAGAAGGTTCTCTTGAAAGTCTCGCCGATGAAGCGTATTATGAGATTCGGGAAGAAGGGCAAGTTAAGCCCCGGGTTTATAGGCCCATTTGAGGTGTTGAGGCGAGTTGGGGAGGTTGCTTATGAGCTTGTTTTACCTCCTAGCCTATCAGGGGTTAATCCGGTATTTCACGTGTCTATGCTCCGTAGGTATCGCGCCGACTTGTCACATGTGTTGGACTTAGGGGTGTGCATTCGATTTATCGATTCGATTTTGACCCTTATCGATAATTACTTATCGATTATCGATTTGTACATATGCTTATCGTTATCGTTTCAATAAGGTTTCGATTTTTCGATTTCGATTTATCGATTTTGGGGGCTTAACGATTCGGTTATCGATTACACCAATAAGAAAATTTGCGGGAGTCCACGGAAAGTATATCGTTATAAACGCGCCTAACTAATATGGACAAAAAGAAGCTAAAATAAGACGAACACTATTTATAATATAAAAGTTGTGTCAACAAGCACATGCAACAAAACTAAAGTAAGGGATCAAATGTATGCCACCAACACTCCAACGGTATAAAAAAACAAAACAAAACAAAACACATCATCACGGCTAATTCTGTTTTCCATTAATTTGAACTTCATTCCCTTGATCTTTAAATATGATGATTCCTTAAATGTGGTAGAGGAAATAATAGGGTAAGGGACTTAGGGTAAAGGAAAAGGTATAGATTAGGGAAAATAATATTGTATAACCGCTTTCAAAACCTTAAGTTACCCCGTCGGGTAAGTTAGTACCTTTAGTACCCTACCCTTACCGTACGTTAACGTTGGTTTACTTAATTTAAGTCCTTACCCGTAACGGTAAAATTACGGGTAACGTTACCCGTACCTTAGTTTTAACCAAACGTAGTTCGTACGTGTCTACAGTCTAGGGGTGTGCATTCGATTTATCGATTCGATTTTGACCCTTATCGATAATTACTTATCGATTATCGATTTGTATATATGCTTATCGTTATCGTTTCAATAAGGTTTCGATTTTTTCGATTTCGATTTCGATAACAAATAATGGATTCGATTTATCGATAAACCGATTCGAATGCACACCCCTAGTTGGACTTGGACTTTAGCACTATTCAGTTAGATGAGAGCCTGGGTTATGAGGAGGAGCCAGTTGCCATTGTTGCTAGACAGGATCACCAGTTGAGGTCCAAAAGGATTTCTATGGTAAAGGCTTAGTGGAGGGGACAGCCAGTCGAGGAGGCGACCTGGGAGTCCCAGCAGGACATGCGGAGCAGATATCCACACTTATTCAGCACTTCAGGTACGAATCTAAACCCGTTTGAGGACGAACGTTTGTTTAAGAGGTGGAGAATGTAACGACCCGACCGGTCGTTTTGCTTTCTAGAGCACCGTTCCCCTAAATAAGACTTCCCGTACTTGCTTTTACTGATTTATGACTTGCGGGGATGGGTAGTTCGCAATATGGAAGAGTTTGGGTTGAAATCGGAACACTTGGTTCCTTAAGCATGACTGAAAAGGCCAAGTTTGACTTCAGTCAACATTTTGATTAAACGGCCTCGGAATCGGGATTTGACGGTTCCATTAGGTTCGTATGATAATTTCGGACTTGGGCGTATGTTCGGATTGGGTTTTGGATGACCCGGGAGCCTTTCGGCGCCTAATAGTGAAAGTTGGTTCTTGAAGGTTTTGAAAGTTCTTTAAATTTGGTTTGGAGCAGGTTTTGGTGATATCGAGGTCCAAAATGGAATTCCGAGATCGAGAATAGTTTCTTAATGTCATTTAAGACTTGCACACAAAATTTGGTGTCCTTCCGAGTAGCATAAGTACGTTTTGGTGCATTGGAAGCAAATTGAAGAACTTGAAATTCATAAGTTGGATTCAATTGGTTTTATGGTGTGATTCTTAGTTTGAATGTTGTTTCGGGCGTTCCGCGAGTTTAAGCGAGTCCATTTCATGATTTCAAACTTGTTGGTATGTTCGAGCGAGGCCCCGGGGGCCCCGAGCGTCAATCGGACAAGGCTCAGACCAAGTTGGAAATTTGGAGCAGGAGCTGAAGCTCAAGCTGTTGTCATAATCGCACATGCGCTTGGCCAGCCGCATAAGCGAGCTCGGAGAAGCGAGCCAAAGAACGCAGAAGCGGCTCAACATGGGCTGCCTAGTCATCGCAGATACGGAAGAGGGACCGCACCTGCAAAAGCGCAGGTGCGTTGGCAGAGATCGCAGAAGCGACTTTTTAGCCGCAGAAGCGGGACCACACCCGCAGAAGCGAAACCAGCCAGCCTTAGGCTCCTCCGCAAAGCAGACCTTTGACCGCAGAAGCGGTCTCGCAGAAGCAGAAGTCCCTCCGCAGGTGCGGAAATCGCAGAAGGCAGAACCTTCATTTAATACGGGACTTAGGCATTTTTGACTCATTTTCATACTTGGGCGATTGGAGAGCTTTTAAGGAGGGGATTTCGACCTAGCTTTTGGATGTAAGTAATTTCTCCCAAATGTGAGTCAAATACTTAGATTATGTGTAGATTAACATGTAAAAATTAGTGAAAATCAAGGGTTTAGAGGAAAACCTAGGTTTTAATAAAAACACGATTTGACCACGAAATTGATTATGAAACTTAGTGAAAATCATATATTTATGTTCCTAAGGTGATGGGTAGCAACTTTCTTCGAAAATTTTCGGAATCCGAGCATGTGGTTCTGGGGGTGAATTTTTAGGAATCTTGCAATTTGATTGGGTAATCACTTTAATAGTGGAAATATGAACGTTTGAGCATATATTGATTAGTTTATATAATGTTTGATTAGTTTCGAGTCGTTTGGCATTGAATTTGGAGGTTTGAGCGCAATTCTTGAATTGGGAATTAGGTTTTGAGACGAGGCAAGTCTCCTTTCTAACCTTGTAATAGGGAATTAACCCCATAGGTGAATTAAATAAATATTTGTACCTATTTGTGGGGGCTACGTACGTACGAGGTGACGAGAGTCCGTACGTAGCTACTATTATGTTAATTTCCCGGTATTTTAGGACCCATATCATGCTATATTTGAAATGTTTGCGTCCTTACTTGCTAATATAATCACTTAAGTCATGTTAGGGATTGATAAAAAGAATTGTATAAGGTTGAACTCACTTACTTGAAGATTTGCATGAGGTACTTGACTGTAAATGAGAAATTTGTGTTTTCTTAAAAATAATTGTTATTTGTGGATCGGGTCGAGCGCCTCGGTAGTAAATAAATGCATCTATAGTACGCGCCGTTCGACCCTCCGACAGTGCACAGTTTAATATTATGTTGGATCGGGCCGTACGACCTCGACATAATTTGCGCATGATAATTATTTGGAATTCTCCATGATTTATACTTCTTAAATGCCTTAAAATGTAAGCCGTTAAATGATATGACTGAAATTGAATCATATTTGTGAAAGAAGAACTTATCACTTTCTGTTATTGAGCTTTCAGTATTATTCATGATATCCATGCTTAGAATAACTCTTTAATTATATTATTTTTAGCTCATAATAGGTGTCTAAGTCGACCCCTCGTCACTACTTCTTCGAGGTTCGACTGGATACTTACTGGGTACATGTTGTTTATGTACTCATACTACACTTCTGTACTTAATTGTACAGGATCTGAGGCAAGTGCATCTAGTTACCCGTCTGGCGCGCGTAGTTGATCCCCACTTCGAGACTTCACGGTGAGCTACCTTCCGAGCCGTTCTACAGCAGCTAGAGTCTTCCTTATGTTTTACTTTTCCATCTATTTCCTCTTAGACAGTAGGCTAGTAGTATTCTTTTGTATATTCTACTAGATTGCCCACACACTTGTGACACCAGGTCTTGGCACACTCACTAGTAGACTTATGATTTTGGGTTTACTTATATGATTCTTATTGGTACTTATTGCTTCCGCTTATTTATGTTACACCTGCAAATTTCTAAATCTTCTTAACAAATAAGGAAATGTTACTACTTAATAATTTATTTAAACGGAAAACCACTAGTTGATCGGTGTTGGCTTGCCTAACAACGGTGTTGGGCGTCATCACGGCCTATAATGGAATTGGGTCGTGATAGGTTCTAAGGATTGAAATCCTAGAAAAATAAAAATAAATGATCAAGATGACACCACGAAAGAGTCTCAAAGAAATCCATGATTTAACCAATACTGAGATTCATGAGGAAATCACTGAGCCTGAGACTCAAGAAAATAAGGAACTATCAATAAATCCAATCGATATTGAGACGAATTTGAATCGATCTGATATAGTGATGGATTATGTCTTTTCATATAATGTTGCATCTAGCATTATGCAACATAGTGAGGATCTTGAACCTCAATCTGTTGGCGAATGTCGACAAAGACGTGATTGGCCAAAATGGCAAGAAGCAATCTTATTCGAGTTGGATTCACTTGCGAAACATTAAGTTTTTGGGTCTGTAGTCCAAACACCTAATGGTGTTAATCCTGTTGGCTATAAATGGGTCTTTATACTATAAGGCCTGCCTTGTTGCACAAGGACTTTCACAAAGGCATGGTGTCGATTATGAAGAGACATATTCTCCTATTATGGATGCAATAACATTTTGTTATCTCATTAATTTTGTTGTCCGTAAAAAGCTTAACATGTATTTAACGGATGTGGTTACAACCTACCTTTATGGCTCACTTGATAATGAGATATACATTAAATATCCCGAAGAATTTAAAATGCCTGACACACATAATTCAAAGTCCCGAAAAATATTTTTAATCAAATCGCAAAGATATTTGTGTGGTTTAAAGCAATCAGGACAAATGTGGTATAATCCCCTTAGTGAGTATTTATTAATGGAAGGTTATATAAATGATGTCATTTGTCCATGTATTTTTATAAAGAAAACAACATCGGAGTTTGTTGTACTTGACGTATATGTTGATGACATAAACCTTATTGGAACTCCTATAGAACTCCAAAAGAAAATTGATTATTTAAAGAAGGAATTAGAGATGAAAGATCTCGGAAAGACAAAATTATGTCTCAGTTTGCAAATTAAACATTTGGCAAATGAGATTTTTGTTCATCAATCTGCCTACACAAAAAAGGTATTGAAACAGTTTTACATAGATGGAGCACATCCATTAAGTACTCCAATGGTTGTTCGATCACTTGATGTGAATAAGGATCCGTCCCGACCCCAAGAAAAGAATGGAGAGCTTTTTGGTCCTGAATAGAGATGGCAAAATGATTAAAAGAAAATATTTAACCACCCATATTATCCACTAAAAAGTGGGTTGAATAATGAACTTTTTAAAAATGGGTCAAATATGGATAAGAACCATATTATCCATTCAGAAGATGGATAACCAATAGGTCTAACTTTTACATTTGTAAAGCCTCAAGTTGGGGGTTCTTCAAGTTAGGAAGACTAAGAATTCTCCCAAAAGTGATCATATGCAAGAAGTCATGGATAATATGGTTACCCAATTATCCACCGGTTAACCCGCTTTTTATCCGTATTAAATATGGGTCGGGTCGGAGAATTTATCCATTTTTATTATCCGTTTTCGATCCGAACCATATCCAACTTGACCCGCCTGTTTTCCATTCCTAGTCCAGAAGTACCATATCTTACTGCAATTGGTGCACTAATGTATCTTGCTAATACAACAAGGCCCGACATAACCTTTTCAGTTAATGTCTTATCAAGATGTAGCTTCGCTCCTACAAGGAGACATTGGAATGGAATCAAACACATATTGCGGTATCTAAGAGAGAATACCGATATGGGCTTATTTTATGGCAACGATTGCAGTCCCGATCTTGTTGGTTATGCCGATGCTGGGTATTTATCTGACCCACACAAGGCTCGATCTCAAATAGACTATGTGTTTACATGTGGAGGCACTGCCATATCTTAGCGATCGACCAAGTAACCAATTATGGCTACTTCATCTAATCATGCTAAGATAATTGTTATTCATGAACCAAGTCGAGAATGTGTGTGGTTGAGGTCTATAATACGTATTATTCGAGAAAAATGTGGTTTGAAGTGTGACAAACTACCCACGATTTTATATGAAGACAATGCAACATGCATAGCCCAAGAATGGAGGATTCATTAAAGGAGATAGGACAAAGCACATTTCACCAAAGTTATTTTTCACACATGATCTTCAAAAGAATGGTGATATCAACGTGCAACAGATTCGTTCAAGTGATAATATGGCTGATTTGTTCACCAAATCTCTACCGACGTCAACTTTCAAGAAGCTAGTGTACAAGATTGGGATGCGAAGGCTCAAAGATGTGAATTGATGCTCTCGTCGTGGGGAGTTAATACGCGTTGTGCTCTTTTTTTCTTACAAGGTTTTGTCCCACTGAGTTTTTCCTGCAAGGTTTTTTACGAGGCAACCAAAAGGCGTATTTCTAAACCTGTGTACTCTTTTTCATTCACTAGAATTTTTTCTCATTGTGTTTTATTTTAGTTAAGGTTTTGACGAGGCACATTATTTGTTGAATAGACATTCAAGGGTGATTGTTATAAACAGAATTGTATTTTAGGTTAATACCTATCATTTAGAGAGTTTGTTACTTTGTGGATAAGTCATTTTTCTCCTATAAATAGAGAGGTTTTATCCCATTGTAATTCATCTCAAAATCAATAGAATTATCTCTCTACTTTTCTCTTCAATACTTTCTTTTATTATTTTATAATAACATTAGCATTATACAACACAAATATGAACAATCAACAAGATATTCAATCAAACAAATAAGAAGATACTATTTTTTTTTCTTTTATTTGTTTCAATCTCCAAACAACAAATTAGGAGAGAAAAGGAAAAAAAAACACACACACACCTAGTCGTTTTTCGCTCCTGGGAATGTAAACCCTTGGTACCCATGTCCCCCGAGTCCTGAAGAAGCTACTACGCGATGAAGGACTAAACATAGAATGAAGAAACAGTGTATGTTGAAACCTCTATCCACAATCCTAATCCAAATATCCCACGCTCCGATCACCTCTTTCACTACGCACCGCCGCGCCCTCTCTTCCTCTTCTTCCTCTTCCTTCGCGCTCAAGAATGTTACCAAATCCAACTTCGAATCAGCTCTCAAGGACCTACGAGGTCTTGTACGCGACGCCGATTTCGTCGCTGTCGATTTGGAAATGACCGGAGTAACCAGTGCTCCTTGGAGAGATTCCTTCGAATTCGACCGATATGATATTCGTTACCTCAAAGTTAAGGACTCCGCCGAGAAGTTCGCCGTTGTTCAGTTCGGCATTTGTCCTTTCCGTTGGGACTCTCACAAGCAATCCTTTCTCGCGCATCCGTAAGTCTTCGTTCTTTCATTTCTATTAAGTTAATTACATGTAATTGAGTTTAAGTTATGTGCACTGAAAGCGTAAAATTTTTTTTACAAGATTAAGTTAATTACATGTAATTTTTATGATATGCATTAATTGGTAAACTAATAGACATTGTAATTAACGCTATAGTGATAGGGTATATTACTTCAATCCTTTGATTTTTTTGTGAGTGTTTTCAGTATCTTCAGAATGCAAAGTTCGTTTCTTTGAATGATAATAGATAAGGTATTGTATTAAAATATGCTCTAAGCTAGTGATTCAAAATAGTAGCTACACGTTTGTTTCATTTGCTTTTGGTGAAATGCAAGGTTTGTTTCTTTTGCTTTTGGTGAAATATAGATTATCACCTAATTGAGCAGCGACCTACCTTGTTTGACTTAGAGATGTTGCATATTGCATTTTCTATATCAATTCAGCTCTACTTGGGCTCACATTGCGATACTGTTAAATAATACTTGTTTTTTAAAAGAAGGAAAAAGAGAAAAATGTGTTCTTTAAGGGGGGAAAAGCAGCGAAGATTGTCTTCATCAGTTAATATTATATTCCACCTCTCAGATCTGATGCTTTGATTTCTCTTTGGCAGACATAACTTTTATATATTCCCACGGCAAGAAATCCCTGGTAGCAACCAATCCTATGAGTTCCTTTGCCAGACAGCCTCACTTGATTTCCTGGCAAAATACCAGTTTGATTTCAATGTGTGCGTACGTGAAGGTAATTCCTTAACACCTTGTTTTCTTCTCTTGGACAACTTAATGAGATTATAGCATGTTTTGCGATTCGGAAACTTTATAATAACTGCTAGTCAGCCTTGTTCAAAAAATATGGTTCTGCAGCGGCTTGTCTGAGTCATATGAGGTGAGTCACACGAGTTACACAAGGATAGTTGGAACATTAGTGTACTGACTGAACCTATACCTTTCTCGGCCTTTGTCTAAGATCATGTACTGACTGAACTTGGCTCTGACTGAAGTTGCGGCAGTGATCCTGAGTTTTTTAGTATACAAAATCATACTAGGTTTTTTACTATCTTTTGGCTTTTAACTTTATCAACTTACTAGATTTTCATTGGCTGGAACTTGAAAGAAAGGTATAAACTGTAAACCATTAAATCATGATGTTGAGTTGTCCCACGTCGGTGGGAGTTGAGGTCCTTGGTCTCCTTATATGGCTTGGGCAATCCTCACCTCACAAGCTAGCTTTTGGGGTTGAGTTAGGCCCAATGTCCATTCTTATCATGGTATTAGAGCCAGGCCCATCCCAATTATTTTTAAATGTTAGCGATAATTCGTATTTTACCCAGAAGAACAACAACGTATAGGATTCATTTATTGGATAAAGTTCCTTTGATGCATCCAGCATCAGGATACATTCTTTAAAAGTTTGTGACGGAACGTAAGGACTGCAAACTTAGGAGTTGTCTATTGAGATATCAGTTCCCACCCCCTCATTATATAAGTAGTTTGACTTACCTATGATGGGCTGTCTCTTTGAGTGTCATTGTTTTTCTCTTGCAATTTGGATACATTATGTTACATCTTGCACTGGAAGCATTCTATAGAATTGGCTTTATCAAATAGAACGTTTTACATTTTAGTCTCTTTGCTACCATTGTAAGTGGTAAGCTGCAAATGTCATTAGTTTCATCTCCAAGTAGGTGAACTGATGTGACGGTTTTGGTTGGTGAGCTGTTATACTTTGTTAAGTTTGATTTTAAATTTTCAGAGACTTAGTCACTGTTTAGATTTATATTAGAGTTATGCACCCAATGAATTTCTTTTTAGCTAGCTCAGTTATCTCTTCATTGCTTTCATTTTTGAGATTTTACACATCTATGTAATCTCAGGAGTCTCTTATTTATCCAGAAGCCAAGAAGAGGAAGCAGTGGAACGTATAAATTCAACATTCATGGATGAATCATCGGATTCCGTGTATGGCTTGAGAGAAGATGCAGAGTTTCCATTGGTTAGGATGGCAGATGTTCTATTTGCTGAAAGAATGAAGAACACAATAAGGGAATGGCATGCTAGTTTGTTAAGTAAGGGAAGCAGTAGCTCTGAAATTAAACAAATGTCAACTGATCCAAACCAGAGATTTCAAATGGTTTTCTTCAAGACCCGTCCAGCCCTTGCCCTTAGTGGGTTTACTTCGCGCCAGCTAAGGGTGATTAAAGCGGTAACAAGCTCTTCTCTTCCATCTCATTCTTATCTTTTTGTACGAGGATCAACTTATGATGTGAGACTGCGAGCGCATCTTCTTTTTCCCAATGTTATCTAGTGTTTGTTTTTTGTCTAAAAGTTTGTATAAGAGGATGCATTCTTTTTATTTGACAGTATCAGTTATACCTTTTCTTTGTTCCTCGGCTATTCCCCAGAAATGAGAGGAGTGCTAAAGTATATAGTTATACTTACTGATATGCTATTGTCCTCTGACGATGATTGACTTTGTGAATTGGAAAATCCAGGTCACTAAAAAGCATTTCAAAGATCTAGCCTTTATCAGAGTAGCTGGCGAAGCAACATCTCCGCAGCAATTGATTGTCTATACAGATTCCAATGATGACAAGGATCTACTGATGGTAAGGCCTAAACGCTTTGAATCATAAAGAAAATTCTTGTTGAAACATCACATGTCATGATATGTACACATTGATTACATTTGTGACCATTGGGGTACGTTCCAGTTTTTGAAAGTCTATAAGTACTAGTTATAACCTTCTTTGTTTAGTTGCTGTTATTATTGGTATCATTTTTGCCAATATGAGGATCTATTCTCCTTATTAACTATTTATGATAATTTATCTAAATGGGGTGAGTAATTAAGTGGAAACCTTTGAGTAAATAATGTTTGAGATAATGATGAGAGAAAAAGAAAATAAGTGATTCCTTGTCTGATCAGTACCTTGACTGTATCTCATCATATCTATTCATGTCTTAACATCAAGTAGAAAGAGGTGAAGGAAGGCCTTCGTAAAGAAGCGGAAATAAAGGTCAAATCTGCTGTTGGATTTCGACATGTTATTGATCTTCTTTCCTCGGAGCGGAAGTTGATTGTCGGACACAATTGCTTTCTTGGTAAATAAATCTCTTCAGTTTATGGGAAAGCTACTTTTTCTATTGCATGTTTTGCTTATCACTTTTACACAATCAATGCAGATATGGCGCATATATACAGTAAATTCATTGGTCCACTACCTTTGACTGCTGAGGACTATGTGTCTTCCATTCAGAAGTACTTTCCTTGCATAATTGACACCAAAGTACTCTTGAATGCAAACGGTGTTTTTCAACAGAGTGTGAATAAAAGCAGCACATCACTATCCAGAGCGTTTGTCTCTATCTGTCCTCAAATTGCTTTAGGTGTCAAAACTTCTGGTTTGGCTGATAGACCGTGTGTAGAGGTGGAGGTTCAAGTAGATGAAAAAAGGTTTACTACCAATTCTACTCAACTCTTGGTACTGAATCAACATGATGCTCTTTTGTTACTTTATATGTGCTTACCATGTGCCTGGCTGTTTCTTGCTTCTTTTACACAATATCTTTAGCTCCTGCATGCATTTGACTCTCTGATGTTTCACTTGACCATTGATTTGCATCAACATTATCAACTGTGTTTGTTTTGCCTCTTTGGTATATTTCCTTAGCTTGTGAAGAAAATCTTTCGCTTCTTTCAGCACCCTTGTTGCTTAAATCTTTTGCACTGTATCTCAATTTATGAGATCAGAATGAATAATCCGTCTCTAATTTAAGTTAATTTGCAGATCCTTGAACTGGAACTCAGGGGCCAAGCATGAAGCTGGCTATGATGCATTTATGACTGGATGCATTTTTGCACAGGCGTGCAATCATCTAGGCATTGATTTTACCCTCCATGTGCTTGCTGGAGGTTTACCCAAGGAGACAAAGCTTCAGAATTATATCAATCGCCTTTACCTTAGCTGGGTTACTGGAGACATCATTGATCTAAGTACTGGGAAATGTACAACAGACACCTCAGCTTCGAGTAACCTCAAAAGTCGGTACCAGGAGATTTCCTTTCCTAGCATTGTTTTGTTGTGGGGATTACCATCAAAACTAAAAGCAAGGGAGATCAAAGCTTGTATAGTAAAAGTCTTTGGCCCAAATTCTATTTCCTCTGTCTACCATTTGGATGAAAGCGCTGTCTTTATTCAGTTTAGCAAGCCAGAACTGGTTTCTAAGTTTCTGGAAATAAAGGAAACTCTAAGTAGGAACAGCGATCCAATTTCAGTGTTGCATCCTCTTTCGGATATTCTGAATGCCGACTGCACTCATGCAGCTAACTATGATGTGTATCAACAAATATGCAGTTCACCCATCTCAAAGAAATTATTTGCAGATCAGGCTGAAGCTGTTGGTATCAAACACAAAACTGTATCATCCAGGGCAGAAGGGAAAAAAAAGGGAAACCAGGTATTTGGCAAAGAAAACGAAGTTAGGCTGTTTGATGAGAAAGTAGATGATATGATGAGTTCATCATATGGTTATTCTGAAACGGATAGATCTGCCGATTCTTCTTATCTCGATGAAGCTCTGGTGAGCAAATAGATTGTTTTCATAAATTTTTAGGCCCAAATTTACGTATATCTAGATCATTGTTGGCCAGATGTAGTGATCTGTTTTTCCAGATCCCTACAGCTTCATAGTGCTGTATTTTTGCTGATAATTCTGTAACATAATAGTGAGGTTGTAATGTAGATGTTGAAGAGCTACCTGTCAAGGAAAAAAGCGAGATTATCAAAGAGCTAAAGATCAATTTACCATTTTAATGCTTCTTCATGAGCAGATATCAATCTATTTCCCACTTCATTTATCTTGGGCCTATACAGTTTTGTATTAACACAAATTATGCATGAAAGTTTATAAATCTAAAGAGATACTAAAGAATCTATTAATGCTATCGTGTAAACGTATTATAATCTATATTGTTCCTAAAAATGATAAAAATAACAAACATCAAATACTATAAGTCGAGATGCGTGTAAGCTGGTCCGGGCACCGCAATTATAAAAATAAAAATAAAAAGTATTTTGTTTTCAACTTTAACCAAGTATTGTCCAAACCCCTAGTTACAGTTGAGAACAGAAAAACTCTGTTTCAGAATTGAATAATGTTCAGTCCTCGGATGCTTGAGTATCAAACCAAGTCATTATCTTAAAACCAGAAATAGCTAAGCATGACATCAATTGTGGCTTTGAAGGTTCATTATCATGAACACTTATTCCACGTAAATTCAGTATAATACAGGTTACTTCTGTCCAATGCTATAGCTGTAATAAATATACATGAAAAGGAATTTCCCTTCTCTTTGCCTTTTTTAGCTGATTCTCTAAATCCAAAGGAACCTCCAAATATTACCCCAACACAGAATTAAAGTACTCTTACAGTCTTCTCATTTTCTCTATAAATTTGCTATATGTAACTCATCATCTTCATGCCCCTCACTACTGCTACTAAGCTTATTTTCTTTTCTTCCTTTGTGCTTTTCCAATCTTCTCTCTTAGTCCAAGAGTTTGCTACCAACTCTTGTTTCTTTCTTCAACATCCCACATATTCATCACCAGCTCTTGTTTATTTGGATTTAAGTTAAACGCACTGATAGCGCAAACATTTTTCATACTAGCAGTGTAGTTTAACATGTGTTGTAGATTAATCACCATTTTACTTGTTATAACTGACCTGATTGTGTAACATATATTTTACACCGCCAGTACATGGAGCTTCCAGAAAACCAAACATCTTTTCTCATGCAAGAAACTAAACTAAATTTTTATATACTGTTTGTTTTGTCTTGTCTGTGGACATATCAGTTCAGATCATGCTTATAATTTTGGCTTTATTAAAGATTAAGCTGACAGAATAGTAGGAATGTGAAAAGATTAATCTTTGAGGATTCAAAGTGAGGAATTCTATTGACAGAAGAGAGAGAGCACAATCTGCCATCAGCAAAATGATGTTGTTGTTTGTTGGAATGTGCTCTCTCTTCTTCTGCCAATAGAAACTTAAATATCCTTTTTGGATCCTCAACAAAGATTACACATTTCCCATTCATAATGAATATAATTTGATGTGTTAAAAAATTAGCCTGGAGCGAAAAATATTTCAGATTGTTTACATCAAACTACAACACAAACCAGAAGTCATTACTGTATTGATGTTAGATGTTCTGTTTCTAGAGAGTAGATACATGTTCTGTAAATTAAATGAACATCTCTAACACTACACAAAAATGTTATTAGTCTAGCATTGGTAAAGAATGTGCTAGTAATGCTGAATAAGGATGTTACTGAAGATATTCTCTTATTTTTCATCCAAGCACAGATGCATAGTTTTCTTTGTTCAGCATATTTCTTCATCCTGTTATGGCTTGCTCAAAGTCCCATCAGGTACATAACTGAAAATGACATCTAGTTTGAAGAGTCATGCAAGTTTCTGTATCAGTTTTGCTTTTAAGCACATTTATTTGATCCTTCAGCAATTACACTGTAAATATTTTTATATAATGGAAGAGAGATTTTCAACTTGAGAAGATGGATACAATTGAAGAGAAACATGTTTTAGTATTTCACATGTCCAAAGATTGAGGTTAACATGGCATATTCTGGTAAACAATGATGAACTGAAAGTCATTACATTAATGAGAGGTCATGTGAACAAAATTTAGCTTTGCTTATAGAGTATTTTATTAACTAAAATTTGTAAAAAAGGAGGATGCCTTGAACTTTCCAAGTCATTGCAAGTACACAAATCAAATGTCATCCAAATACTAAGAAGAAGTCATTCTTCATCTGTCCAGCATAATCTTGAAGAACTCACTATTACATAAACAACTCTTCGCAGAATAAGCAGATATTCAAACATTGTTTTCGGCTAGTTCTACTTTCATAACTACTCTTAGCAGTTAAAGGAAAAAAAAAAAGAAGGTGCAGAAAATGAAACAAATGACATGTTAATCGGATAAGATTGAACAACTGAAAAAGTTCAGGAAAAGGGACAAGAGCATATGAGTTCAATATATTGGCTTTGAACTCAGGCTAGTTAGCTTCCCTCATTTCAAACATAGTGAAAACTATAGTATATATCAGCTCTCATTAAAATCGGACATGAAAAAATGAAAGAATTTTTAGCTATATATTGCAGAAAATTCACTAGACATTTACTTCAATCTACTCTGATTTCAAACTCAGGTTCTGGTGCTGCCTCATTGTCTTCGTCGTCTGAGAAAATGTCATTAATACTGAAAGGCAGACTAGTGGAGAAAGTTAGCGTTGGTTTCACTTTCGGAACAAAGATAGGCTCAGCTTCATTGTTGAGAATCTGAAATACTCTTCTCATACAAGGTCTTTCCATACTATCAGGATTTGCACAGCTTAAACCGACAAGTAGAAGCTTTCTCATCTCTTCCTCTTTGAAGTCACCATTTAGCCTTTTGTCTGCTGCTTCAATTATCCTACCTTCAGAGTAAAGCCTCCAAACCCAATCAACCAAATTCACCATTTCATGACCACTCCCTTCTCCCTCTATTGGCCTCCTCCCACAAGCCACTTCTAGTATAACCACGCCATAGCTGAAAACATCAGTTTTCTCGGTTGCCTTTCCATATTGAAGGTATTCAGGAGCAAGGTATCCCATTGTTCCAGCTGTAAGAGTCGAGACCGGACTCTTGTCATGATCCATAAGTCTTGCCAACCCAAAATCGCCAAGCCTCGCGTTATAGCTGACATCAAGCATAATATTGCTGGCTTTAATATCTCTGTGAATCACTTGCTGCTCACATTCTTGATGCAAATAAGTCAGAACAGAGGCCAAACCAACTGCTATATTATACCTATAAGGCCATTTCAGTGGATTCCCATTCTCAGATTCTTGGTATAGTACCTTATCAAGACTCCCATTAGGCATAAAGTCATAGACAAGAAGTAATTCTCCCTTCTCAATGCACCACCCTTGCAACTGAACTAAATTCTTGTGCCTTAAACATGCTATGATCGATAATTCAGCCCCGAACTCCGTTTTACTTTCGTGACTGTGCTTAGATCTTTTCACTGCAGCGATAGAGCTCGAATCCATGAAAAAGGCCTTGTAAACAGTACCAAAGGCGCCGTTGCCTATGATCCTACTTGAATGAAATCCTCTTGTAGCTGACCTCAGTTCCTTGTAGCTAAACTGCCTTGGTCCAGTAACAAGCTCAGCTGTCAAATTCTTCTCTGTGTTAAGGCCCCTCCATTTCTTGAAAGAAATCCAACCAAAAGCTACAAGAACAGCACAAAAGAAAGCTGGACCAGCAATTCCAAGACCCAAACCTAACCTCTTATGATGTTTATTGTCAGAATCTTCCTGAATAGTAGGGGGTTTCACTAACACAGAATTATCAGACACATTATGGGGATTATGCCTTGGCCTCATAGGACTAAATCCAAAAGTTTGAAAACTCCAATTCTCAATACAATGCAATTCAGTGCTTCCCTCAGTAGAAGCAGCAAACCCCACATACATAAACTCCTTTAGATAATCAGACAGGTCAATATCCACAGTCAAGAGTGGTTTTTTAGGCTTGTAACTTGAGTAACTCAAGAACACTAACAACTGCTTCTCCTCACTCTTGTAATCAATCCAAGAAGTAATCAAATTCCTACTTTTGAGATCAACACCAGCCAACTTTACATTAGCAGTCTTGATTGAGATAAGGCTATCTATATCAAGACCTACATGGTTATCATCAGGATCATTAAAGTGCAAATCTTGCCTAGTGTCAAACTCAACAGCAACAAACTTATTCTTGGTTAATTGTGATGAATTAACCAGACCCAAGAAACCACCTGGACTACCTAAAGTCTGATTATCAGGTGAAAGGAAAAAAGCCAAACCATCTCCAAATGAAGATGGATTGATGTTATTGACTGAAAAAGCAAATCTTGTGGAAAAAGAAACAGTCTTTTTAGATTCTGTATCAAAGAATGAAATGGGGTTGTTGTAAATGAGAGAACCAGAGCTTGAAGATGGAACTTGAAGCTCTCTTGTTAGACCCACAACCCCATTTCTGAGATAAGAATCTCCAAGAAGTGTGAAATTTCTCAGTGTAAAAGATTGCAAATCAAAGCTGCAATTTTGTGATGATACCAATAGTGCACAGTACAAGAAGCTTAAGAAAATGGAGCAATAAAAAAGCTTACTCATTGTTGACAACTGAAATAAAATCCAAGTGTTATCAAGAAATCTTGAATTTACACATATTAATGGGGTTATAGGAGAAAAAGTGGTGATTTAGTGGAGATAGATGGTGGGAATCTGAATGGGAAAATGGCGTATAAACGGTTAAGAAAATAGGCGCCTTTGGTCGGTTCTCTTAAGTTTGAAGAAAGATAGAAAACAAATTAATGAAATAAATATTTAAAAAAAAATTGAGAAAGAGAAAATGAAGAATATAAAAGAGGAGAATATAATAGAGCTTACTATAACGGTAATATAGGTAAAGCGGACGAATATTGGGAGTGAGGGGTCCCTACTGCATGTCTAGGATTTAGATATGTTTGTAATTATTATATAGAGACCCAGTTGTATTTATTCAATGTGAATCTATAAGGTCCCACTGATCTCTATCATTGGGACTTCATGAAATTCAAAACAAGCCCTTGGTTTGACCAATTCTTTCATGTTGTTTTTTTTTGGCTGTATAAATAAGAAATAAATTATGGAAAGAATAATTGTATACCCTACACACCTATATTCTCTTCGTGCATATTTCTCGAATTACTTATCATGGTTCATCTTTTTAAGGAAAACGAAAAGTATTTTGAATAGGTCAAGGAGCTTTGTTTTTTGGAATTATTTTTAAATAGTTAAAGTTTATATAAAAATGGAAAGAAAAACAAAATACAGTAACTTTTATAATCTTTAGAGATAAAAGAAGGGCATGAACTTTTTATATGTCGTATGTTAACTTTTTTTAATAAATATTTTTTGATGATTTTAGTAGACGGCGATGGAATTATTAGGCATAATATTCTTTTGAAAGGATAGAATCAAGAATAATGTTGAACAAGTATAACTGTAGAGTTCTACTGCAATGAATTCAAGGGCCAATTATAGTGATCCAGCTAGGTGAAAAAAAATTCTGGACATCCTCAATTAGGTGAAATTTTTACTTCTAACTTTCTTTTTTGTTTTTTTTTTGCGCAAATTGTTGCTTTAATTTAACAATAATGTGTAATAAAGTCATGCGCCTTAATAAGGGTAAAAAATATTAACAATCGATAGAGTATACCATTTTACCTAAAAGTATTATTTACTACTATTTTGTTTTATAATGAATTTACTTAGCAGAATTATAATTAATTTATTAGCAGATAAACTTAAAAGATGTTAATATAAGTAAACTCAATGGGTCGAAGCAATCAAACTCACAATCTTCGAATAGAAAAGTAGAAGTGATGAAACCTTAGAAAGTTGTGTCAGAGAATCACCAAAAGGTTGAGGAACAATGGCCTCGAGAATCAACAAAGACACTGAATACTATGAGATTATTGAATCGATTTTCCAATTAGTTTAATCCAAAGATTCTATAATACTACACGCATAGAGCCGTTGGAGCTCAATAAAAAAAATTATTTTTAGTTCTGCAAAAAATAACACAATCGGAGACACTTTCATTGAGCTCTTGCTCCAATTTTTGAGATGAAATGATTTCACGTGTAATGATCGTTATCCGATAACACAATGTAAGGAGCGTTACTGTTTTTGCCAACAACAACCAGGGGCAGATGATCCTCAAATAGTTCAGTCACTACTTTTAGTTTTAAGGCAAAATATATCGATAGCCTTTTTAACGTTTTCATACTTTTCACTTAGATATTTCATCTTAAGTCTATTTCATTTAAACATTGTAACCAGATTTTTACTATGTCATTTAGACACAATGTGTTGACATGGCAGGATACGTGTTTCTCACATTTTTTAAACGCGTGAAAATGGTCCCAAAAAAACAAACCTTTCATACATCTAGCCGAAACCTTTCATACATCTAGCCGGAAAGTGAATAATTTTTGCCGGAAAACTTTTTGGTCAATGTTTCTTTTAAATTTTTAGTTCTTTCACACTACTACTATCATCTCCTCTCCAAAATCTGAGCACACCACCACTGCCACTTTAAATTTGGTTACCACCATAAATTTGGAGATCTGAGAATGTTAAGAATCACAGCGAAAAAATCTCAAAAACTTTTAGTGTTGATCCTGCTGCCTTCTCGTCATGTTGCTGCCAAAGTTTCTCTTTTTTTCTCTTTCTAGGGAAAAAATGGAAGATTAAGAGGAGAAAAATAAGAATATCTTAGAAGGGAAAAGGGGGATAATGGAAAAAAAACGAGTCAAGTGGATAAAATTTCTGAAAGGGAGACTGATATATATATATATATATATATATATCACGGTGGTGCTGTTCCGATCACTGATCAACACTCTTTTACCTCTGTAAAAAGGCCTATGGTCTTGGGGAAGATGACAGACGGGTGGGATGGGATTTTCGTTTTTATAGTTTTATTTTTTAATTTTTTACAATTTATTTAAATTAAATCTACATGTCCTCGTCTTATTGGTCACTATGGTGTGTGAATTACACGCACCTTTTTTGTTTGGCTGACTATAAATTTTGTGTCTAAATGACACAGTAAAAGCATAGTTAAAGTGTTCAAATGGAACAGATTTAAAATAAAGTGTTTAAATGAAACATGTGGACAACTTTAAGGAAATGTTCATGTATTTTGCCTAGTTGTAATGAGCCCATTAGGGGCGTAAAAGTCAGAAAAAGTAGAAACAACTTTGTAACTAGGGCACCCACTGAGAAGTGAGCACCCCGCTCCCTGCATTACTTTCATAATATGCAAATTTCCACTTTTCGACCAAAAAAAAAAAAAAAAATGTAAGGAGCGTTACAGAACACCACAAGTTGGATCTGAACCAATGTAAATTCTTCCACTAATAAAATGAGCAAATTACAAACACTAATTGAATAAATTAAACTGGAATGAAAGGACTATTTAACACAATTCCGTAGCTAATTTTGTCTATTCTACTGTTCTTTAACTACTTTACCTAACCCAATTCACGCTTACGTGCTGCTAACCCGGGTTCCACACATTATTTACTAACTTCCCAAATGTGTCATCCGCGGCCATTTCATTCATAACAACTTGTGATTATCTTCTCGTTTCGAATAAATATGTCCAAAGAAGATATTAAAATTCTACAAAAGACAGCCAAGTACTGCGATTACTGTAGTCTGTTTTTAAATCATCTCAAGTTATGATGTACCAAAACTACTTGCCATATTACAAAAAATTTCAAGCCAACTTACATTGGAAAGGTTTTTGAATCACTGATACTGGAAGTGCACATTTCAAGGGGTAAAACAACAGCATGCACAGCCGTTAAAGCTTGTTTTGCCGAGCTGCATAGCAAGTCATCTTTCCATCTGTACAATTTATGTATACAATCCTGCAAATAAAAAATATACTCATAAATTCATGGGCTTTTGTCCTGGATATGAGATAAATGCATGGAAGAGAAATTTCTTGGATAAACAAACCACTGATGAAATCAGGCTATATTTACTGCATTCCGTTTTACGATTAAGATGATAACAGACGTGCACGATGTAAGTTAGGAAATTGCTTCTAGCAATGCCTTGAAATTTAGTGGCAGATTATCAGTCAACAACAACAACAACAACAACAACCCAGTGAGTTCCCACAGGTGGGGTCTGGGGAGGGTAGTGTGTACGCAGACCTTACCCCTACTCCGGAGGGTAGAGAGTCTATTTCCGAAAGACCCTCGGCTCAAAAAAACGAAAAGAAACAAGAGAGACAAAATGTTAGAACCATATGAGCAATAACAACAGCATAAGAACCAATAATAGATGAGAAAAAATAACAAAAACCAGTGAATAAAACCCGATACTATGAAAAACGAAAGAATAGTGGGGACACAACAATAATCAGTAGCAGCTTAGGACCCAACATTATCAGATCAGCCTCTCCCACGGACGAACTGTATCAACTACCTCCTATCCTAACACCCTAATGCTCGACCTCCACACCTTCCTATCAAGGGCTATGTCCTCGGAAATCTGAAGCCACGTTATGTCCTGCCTGATCACTTCTCCCCAATATTTCTTAGGCTGCCCTCTCCCTCTTCTCGAACCTGCCAAGGCCAACCGTTCACACCTCCTGACCGGGGCATCTGGACTTCTCCTTCGCATGTGCCCAAACCATCTAAACCTCGCTTCCCGCATCTTGTCATCCACAGGAGCCACACCCACCTTCTCCCTAATACCTTCATTCCTAATCTTATCCATCCTAGTGTGCCCGCACATCCACCTTAACATCTTCATTTCTGGTATTTTCTACTTTCATCTTCTTGATATGTGAGTTCTTAACTGACCAGCACTCTGCCCCATACAACATGGTCGGTCTGACCACCGCTCTATACAGATTATCAGTGAGATGGAAAAAGAAAAGATTACTAGTGAGGAGATAAAACCAGGTTCTGGAGATAATTAAATTTTGATGAAAATAACCTTTGGAGTTACATATAAAACTGATAGAAAATAATCGCAACTGGATGGAGTTGGGGAGCAGAATGGGAGAAATGGGCTAAGAAATCCATTTATTGGCCGTCTCACACAAGAACCTCATACAAGTCTTTTAGAAGCATAGATATGATCACATTTTCATAATTCACCTTAATTGTGAGAAAATTGGATTTTCAATTAAAAAAGAAAGGTTCTTTTTCCTCTAAAATTCTTGTTTGACCCCCAAGTTTAGTCTGGAAGGAAACAGCAACGAATGAGACAAATCAGCAGCTAAAATACAGATAAGAGATCAAATTCCTGTCTAATGTTTTAGGAAACGGATGATATAGTTTTTTTTGAAAAGGAAAACGGATGATATAGTTAACAGCATAAAAAGTGTATGGCACACAGGACAAGGAAACTTCTCCAAATTCACACCAGAAGTCAATTCTAGTATATGGTTATGACAAGCATAAACAAGAAACTATGAATGGGAAGTTAGCATGGGAAAGAAGAGACAACCTTGTCTTCGAGCAGAAGCACTAGCCTTGTATAAACAAGTTCTTGGAGTCTAGGAAAACATAATCAGATCGGCGTATGTCTCTTCTGTAACTTCCTGGGCACAAGTACTACAAAGAAAGAAAGTTGCTAATTGTGAAAACAATCAAAGAAATGAGATGTTAAATATAAGGGGCAAAAAGATACCTTCGTCCATACTGCAGAAACTTTCGGAGGGGAATATGGAATCAGGGTCAATTGCTTGCTGCAGAGGTAGGACATTAGCCACACTGAGTTTGCTGCATAAACAAGAAGAAACAACCAATTTTGGTTAAGAAGAATGTTAACAGGTACATAACAAGCTAAATATTACATATGCAGTGCAAAAGCAATGAGGATCTAAGACAGTTAAGGTTATTATTTTCTTTACTGTTTGTAACTATCGAACATAATGGTCAGCTTCCAATATAATGTAAAGGAAAACCTGAAGATTTATTGCTTCAGGTGCTAATAAAGAATTAATTTAATCACCTGGCCCATGAGGGAACAAATTTTCGAATGGGTAGATCTTCATCCTCATCCTCTTCATTATCGGAGCACTGATAAGGTGAGATCTCATATGATTTCTCTTGACTTCTCTTGGGAATGCACTCAGTGTTTGCATCAGGTTTCCCCAATACACATGTTACCTATGCAAATAAAATACATCCAAGTGTGAGGACTGAAAGCAAAACTCTATTTATGAACATTGGATCAGACAATATAAAACAAGCCTTCTTTCTATAATTAGTGAAATATAAAATTTTACCTAGGTAAGGCAAGTGTCCCAAATGGATTGTAACCTAACAACTTCAAAATTCTAAAGATAGAAAAACGGGCATGCCTAACAGATCCAAGAATACGATGAAAGTCTAGAAGTGGTTTGAGCAGTAGCAGCACAGTGCTTCTTTGTATCTTAATCAGGTAAGTTCTTTATATTTGGCACAATATTGAACTGTCACTAATTCTGTTAGCAGAAAGTGACTAAATAACATAGCCATTTTTTATAAGGACAAATAACATAGCCTTCTTCATCTAGTCATCTAGATTATGAACTTGCTATTGGATGCATTGTCTTTTAACTTTCTCCAGTGAAAGTTTCAGTAGAAAATAGAAAAAGGAAGAGGGCAGGACTAGAGTTCAGAGAATACAATAAAATGGCTAGGATTGTTTGGGCAGTAGCAGCACACAGCCCATTTGCATCACAGCAAGTAAGCTCCTTGCCTTTGGCACAATAATAAAAAGTCAACCAATTTTGTAGCATATATAAAAAACGGCCTCAGACCTAAGTCCACTCCTTGCTGAGCACTATTGGATTGTGCTTCCGTATGTCAACTAACTTCACTTTCAGAGTAGAATGACATATGTGAATTGCATATGCATCTCATACATAATATTTTGTGAATGTCTATTAGATAAAGCAAGATCTATCCTTGCAAAATGAACTGGAACTGGCTTCTCTATGGGATGTGTCTCTCTTTTTCTAATGATGCTTTGTTAGGTTGCTTCTTGACAAAAGTCATGCTGGACTACAGAGATTAAAGCCTGACCACTAGAGAAACTTAAAAATGAATTAGATAAATAGAGGAGTAGATACTAAAAGGTAGTGGAAGAGAAAGGAAGAAACAAGGACAAATGAGTATGTAAAGATTGTTGCTGTTTGGTTTACTGCTAATAAAGAAGGAGGCCTTTTCAAGCACACTGGATTCGTTATTGATGTATGTTTCTGCAGGAAACACTTGCTAGGGAGCACAGTCAGTGCTTTGAGAGTGCCTATTGAAGGACGGCATCTCAAAGTGATAGTTCAAGAAGACGTGTCAAAACAAAAGCCCCCTGGGATTTTGGAACTCAAATACACCAGTCAATGCAAACAGGGTTACAAGGTATAGATAGCCTAGTTCCTACAGATAGCAGCCAATCATAACTTTTTTCTTGGTGTGTGTGTGTGTGTGGGGGTGGGGGGGGGGGGTGGGGGGGAGTGGGTGGGGTGGGGGTGGGGGGGATAATATAGTGATGCTGCGGAGGAAAGCAAGTGTACATCGTGGACAATCAGAACTTGTACTGAACTTAGCTACTGATCAGCTACTAACTAAGACGTTTCTATGGAGATGCATTACCTTTTCATGATCAGTAGAATTGTCAGAAACGTGACATTTTCTTGGTGGTGTCGTTGCTTGAAATGAATCATTTCTCACAGGTTCCGCCGGCTTGGGTTCAGTCTCTAGCTTCTTGAAGGTCTTTCCTACTCTTTCTTTCTCTGTTTGACACTTTTCCACGTCACTATTACATTTCTTTTTACCTGTCATCTTGTCGTCCTATAGCAAAAGTAATCAATAATTAGTGCTAGCAGAACAAAACACAAGCAGAAAAGGCAGAATTTTAAACAAGAATGTTGCATACAATAGTGAGAATTCCTTTGCCTTTCTCCGCTCTTTTAGCATGAGTTTTATCCTCCTGCTCTCTCTGCTGTCGTCGTGCTTCTTCTACTCGCTTTCTTTTCTTTTCCTTGTCATTTTTCTCTTCTTCTTCCCTCAGCCTTTTCCTTGTTATTGCATCAGCCTCCTTTTTCTTCTTTTCCTCTTCCTTCTTTTTCTTGTGTAATTCCAATTGTTTTGAATTTTCTTGCTCCAACCGTGCCCGCTCATGCTTCATTGCTTCTTTCCTCATCTTACGCTCGTTCTCTTTTTTCTCTTCCAGGCGTTTTGCAGCTTCAGCAGCTTCCAGAGCCTTCACTTTGATGTCTCTCTTTACTGTGGAATAACAGAAAACTTAGTAATTACACCAGTACTATCAAAAGGCAGCCCTTGATCATGCACAAGCTTCATTTTGCATAATCTGACTTGGCATGCAGGAGAAAGGGTGGGTGGGAAAAGTTTGTATTACTGATCAAGATAAGCAAAGCTGCAAAGGTGGGGGTAGTAACACGTTGAATCTTCAAGATTGATTTTCTTTGGCTTGCAATATATCATCACAAGGGAATCCAATTCAGTGAAAGAAAACAAGAACTATGCCTCAATCCCATGCAAGCCGAGGTCGCTTGGGGTTGGGTATATCAATTTTCATGTTGCTCCATTAAGCTCATCTATATCCAATATTATACAAAACACAAATAAAAACAAAAGGGACTAAAAGTTCTCTTATTTTCTACTGGCATATAAATCTCTATTAGGACTCGAAGACTCCTAGTAATATTGGACCTATAGTACACATACTAACATGATTAAAACTTAATCCCAGCTAATTGGTGTCACCTAAATAGAGCTTTTTCGTCCATCATGTCCTACTTTTCCTGGAATTCAGTGAAAGAAAAAAGCACAAATTCTCACCACCTAGTTTTGATATCTCCAGTGTATCATCAACCAAATGTGATATTCTGATAAGAATCTTGTTTTAGTTTTTAAATCCTCATTTATGTTCCTGTAGAATGCAAACATTAAACATCACACTAAGTAAAGATTGCTATTAACTTCGAGCCCGTTTGGACATAAAAAAATATTTCCTTTTTTCCAAAAAAAATTCACTTCTTTCGAAATTAGCGTTTGTTCATAAAATTTACAATTTTCACTTGAAGATGCATTTTGGAAATTTTCGAAAATTTGAAAAACTCCAAAAAACTGTTTTTCAAAATTTTCACTCAAAACACTCACAAAACTTCAAAAACAACCCAAACTGAATTTTATGTCCAAGCACAACTCTAAATTTCAAATACCATTTTCACTTGAAAAAAAATTTCACCATTTTTTGGAATTTTATAAGTAATTCTTATGTCCAAACGCCTACTTCTTCCTATCACACAGTGAAATACCAAAAGCAATCTTTTTGGCAGAGAAAAAGAAGAAAGAAGAAGCTAGTAGCAATCTAGATTCATCCCCCATCAACCACCACGGCACAACCAAAATAAACAGCTGAAAGTGAGTAAATTCTGAGAATTATACAACGTGCTATTCTCTTACCAGAATAATGAGGTGCTATTATCACATAATCAAAGGCTAATCAGGTATTACCTTGAATACTTCTTGAAAGAGCCACTAAAGCTTCAAACTCTCAAATTTCAGGTATAACATACTCAACGGGAAAAAAAAGTATAACATGCCTAAGGCCTATGTTGCTCGGACTCTCCAAAAGTACTGCCGCACCCTTGTCGGATCCTCCAAAAATGCACTAAATTTGGAGGATCCGACACGCAGGCAACAATATTTTTGAAGAATCCGAGTAACATAGCCTAAGGCATAGTAGAAGCATGATACTCCATAGAAGAACACAGGAGATGCTACAATAAAAACCAAAGGCCAACGACCACTGGCCTTTTTCCGGAGGAAAAAAAAAAAGAAACCACTGAATTTTCCAATCTCCAAAATCAAAGTCCAGGGAGATCAGATTTATTGATGCAAAACACCACCAAAGTTAATTGTTTAAGTACCACGTTAAGTCATAACAGAAAACTTGATTCACTTGCATCAATATCCTACTATGCTAAGTTCTACCGAGATTAACAGATACTCCCTCCGGTCCACAATAAGTGACCAATTTGCCTTGGGCACACCCATTAAGGAAATACTAAATTCTAGACAAAAATAGTTAGTGTGACTAAACTACCATTAATTAAATGTTGCAGCATAATTTAATGTGAGGAGTAAAAGACTTTTTAGGGATACGTACATAAGGGTAATTTTGAAAGAACAAATGGTTTTTTTCTTGATTATAGACACTTATTTTGGACCAAAATAAAAAGGCAAATTGGTCACTTATTATGGATCGGAGGGAGTACCATTTAATGCTAGCAAGCAGTCCTGCCACAAAAGGTCACCAAGATTATTCACAAATTATTTTTTTCCTCTTTTTATTTTTATAAGGATAGTTCCAAATTTTGCTATAAAAGAAGGAAAAAAAAATGATATTTTACCTGTACATACAGCAGCTGCTTGTTTCTGTTGGACTAGTGGTATAAATGAAGTCGCATTTGAGACAATGTTGTTCTGTCTTGCCCCTTTTTCTGATAGGTTCTGCCTCTCGCTCTTAAAACTGGATTTAGATGATAACTTTTGCCTACTAGACCTCCTAAGGGATTCCTTACCTTGTTTAATTCCTTTTGCACCCATCAAAAAACTCTGTTTCACCTTTGCCCCACTCATATTTTTTAAGCTACTTCCAAGCTTTCTTTTGGCTTTATTATGATGCCCAGTGCAGCTAGCATCTGTCTTGAGAGAATCCAGACTTCCCCTAGCATGAGACCTCTCAGCTTCAGAGATTGAAGCAGGAGGATTCAGATATGAGTCAGCTACATCAGCAAGTGGTAGTCTTTTGACATGACTATTCACTACCGTTGAATCAAATTCATCACAGATTTTACCAGCCACCTCATCTGCAGCCTCATTCTCCTCACTACTATTGGGATCCTCCTCAATTGGGAAACACGTGAGCTCCGGGTTTGAGCTCAAACGCTTCTCTGAACTGGTAGAATGTGACGAGATCCTTTCCCAAAACTTTCCAACAGGAGACTGGTATTGGCTCCCTGACCTCCCTCCAAATTGACATTGGTAAGAAGATTGATAATCAGAACAAGGTATCTCCAGTTTATAATCTTTCACTTCATCCACACAGCTATAACTTGCCCTAAGCTGTTTGTTGACATCCTCCTCCGGAAAGAAGGTGCTCCTCAGATCCAGGTGCTCAAGAAGCCCATTAGGTAAAGATTGATATAGATTTTGAGTATGGTGCAACCCAAAAGCAGATGTGAGATGAGATAAGGGTGTATTTGCACTAGCTGATTTGCAGATGCGCTCCAGAAGGCTAGCACGCTGAATTGTTGTGCTTGGAAAGTTCAGGTTATCATCGCTGATCCCAAATTGGGCAATATCCATTTCCCCATCTGCTGTTGAGGCATCAATAATAAAACCCTCGAGCACAGGCTTAGATTGATCAGCATCTGTGATATCCAAGTCTTTATTTTGCGGAGAACTGCTAACACATGATTGGGAATATAGGCTCTGGTCTCCAGTATGAGATTTTCTCTCCAAACAAGTCACGTCTTTAGGATTATCCAACTTAACATTCTTTTCAAGGTGCAGCAAGTCTGAAATGTCTTGTTCATCAGAGAATTTTTCAGCATCAGAAAGGAGTTCATGTTCTTCTCCAGTTTCCAGTTCCTTTTCAGCTGGCTCTTTAAACAAACTTGAGACATGGGATACACGTAACAGTTTGTCATCAGAAGAGGAAGCAGACCCGAACTGTTTAAAATGTACCGCGTCCTGCAGATAAGTGACATGGCAGAAATTATGTCCTAGAGGAATTTAAGGTAGCCAGCTGAATCATGGCAAAAAGATCGCAATATTATTATAAGCAAAGAAAGGATTCTTAGTTTTTTATTTACAAGGTGCAATACAGTAGATGATCTTGGCAGTGGATCAGATTTAACAACTTGCCCTTGAAAAAATCAAACTAGACTTGAAGAAATTTGAGTCATCAAACAACCTGAACACATTAGTCCGCCAAATGGACTTCATGACAAGCAGAATATGGCAGGACTTTACATCTTTCATGCAGTCATTAATTTGCCCTTGAGGTCACAATTGCCAAAGCAAACACACTTAACATGGATAGCTGTTTTTCGGCGCATGGTACTCCTTCCCAGATCTTTCATTCCATACCCCCCCCCCCCACCCCCACAAAATAAAGATAATGGTCTGCTAAAATAAAATTGGGTCTTCCTCTGTTTCTTATCCTTTATTCTATTCTTTAATGAATCGATCTGACTTGAGCAAATATTTGTGTATTTCAAAACAATTTGTAGGTCGGCCAAACAAGAAAATATTGGTATAACTACAAAAGAGAGGTTTACTTGAAAGTCACGGCTATTATCAGCAATCAATGTGACATGTGCCCCAAACAAAAAACAGTAGATAATGTAAAGAAATGCATGCAAAAAACCTTTGCTGTAGGTCTGCCTATAATGGAAGAGTCACAACCATTACCAGAGTGAACATGTGCTTCAAGAAAATAGCAGTAAATGGTAATTAGAGACATGAAGAAATCTTTCACAGTAGTTCAATTTGTAGTACAAGATGGAACTTGCAAAATAAGATTTTGTTTCCCAGCTAAACAAATTGGAAAAAGGCAGTGCAATAGAAAATTCTTACTCCTAAACCTCGTTCCATTAAAATATTGTATACACCAATGAAGTCAACTTGTGTACACAGAAGAATGTGAATATCATTTTAAATATGCAAAGAATAAATTCAATTTAAGTACTGTACCACTTCATTTTGCAGCTTCAACAAGGAACTAATTCCTTCTCCCAAAGGACAATTTTTCTTCTTGGATATACACACATCAGAACTCTTGGCTCTGAAAGGTGTAAGTTCCAAAACACTGTCTGATTGCTCTTGAGTGGTGTTGGAGTTTAAGCTTATAGCATCCATCTGCATGTGGTAAAGCTCTGATATTTGAGAGTTTGGACAAACAGAAAAGCATTTAGTTTGCCTATCTTCAATTCTTCTCCTCTTAACTTGTGGCCACGAATCCAGCTTAGCAGATCTGAATCTTCCATCAAACAGCAAGGACTCCCTTGAATTTTCAATTTCACTTGATATGGAAAGATTGAGATTCTGCTCATCATTGCATCCAGATTGTTGAGGACTCCATGTAGGCATGTCATTCTCTTTCTGATGGGAATCCCTATCCATATCGCACTTGACACACAAATCTCCATGACTATTTTCACCATCAAAACAATATAAATTTGGATCATTTGGCATCCTAGACTCTCTCTTTGTATCTTGGGAAATGGAAGTCAGATCTTCAATTTCAAGTTCCTTCACCAAGCAATCCTCGGAATTGCTAGTCACCTTTTCGGCCAAAGTTGAGATGTTATGTGTCGCAGCAGTTTCAGTGTTGGCAACATAAGATGCAGGTAGACAAGCATTCCTGTCACAACTGTTACCTCCCTGTCCAACCATGAGGGAAAAGTTCCAGCCTCAGATAAGCTTATAAGCAATGCATAACTTTCTAAGCAAAAATTGAGTACTATGTCAACAAAACATTGTTCTGCCTGGATACCACAGAAATTTTGTAAATTCTGAGTGTTTACTACTTACAAAACATAGACTAAATAAAAGATCAAAAAATTTCATAGAAGGAACAACGATTGGACATGCATAATAAAGGAGCACGCACTAGTGTTTTTCTTACTGAAATAAAAGGCTGCATTGCAAGAAAAGCAGGTTTTAAGCTCAAACAGCTTCTTCACGTACCACTTCTTTTTGCAGCTTTGGCGAGGAAGGTGCTCCTTCTTTCAAATGACAGTTTATCTTCTCGGATATACCTCCATTAGAACTCTTGACTCTGAAAGGTGTATGTTCCACAACATTGTCTGATTTTTCTTGAATGGTATTGATGTTTAAGCTTATAGCATCCATATGTATCCGGTAAAGCTTTGACATTTCAGATTTTGGACAATCAGAAAAGCAGTTAGCCTGCTTATCTTCAATTTTTTTCCTCTTGACTTGTGGCCATGAATCCATCTTAGAAGACCTGAATCTGCCATCAAACAACGACAGCACCTTTGCATTTTCAATATCACTTGATACGGAGAGATTGAGATTCTCATTATCATTGTGACCAGATTGTAGGGGACTAGACGTATCCAAGTCATTCTCCTTCTGATGGGAATCGCTATCATTGTTGCACTTGATGGTAACATCTCCATCACTGTTTTCACCACTAAAACAAGTTAAATTTGGATCATTTGGCATGCAAGACTGTCTCTTCGCATCTTGGGAAATGAAAGTTGGATCTTCAATTTCAAAGTTCTTTGCCAAGCAATCCTGGGAATCTCCAGTCACCTTTTTAGTCAAACTTGAGATGTGAGGTGCTGCAGCAATTTTGGTGTTGGCAACATAAGATGCAGGTAGACACTGAGCATTCCTGTCACAACTGTAACATCCCTGTCCAGCCATGGGAGAAAAAGTTCAGACTCAGATAAGGCTGAAAGCAATGCTTAACTTTCCCTTGCTAACTAAAAATTGAGTTACACGTCAGCAGAGCATTGTTCTGCCTGGATACCACAAAATTGTGTAAATTTTGTGTGTTACTACTCAAAACAAATACAAACTACATAAAAGATCCAAAAATTTCATATAGGGAATAAATTGATTGTACTTGCATAATAGAGGAGCACGTGTTAGTGCTTTTCCTTCTGAAATAAAAAGTTGTAGTGCAAGAAAAGCAGGTTCTAAGCTCAAACAGCTTCTTCATGTAGCAGCCAAAAGAGGGGCCTACACCCCTAATATAAAGAAAGAGGGCAACCATCTACTTTTCTCCACTTGACTAAAAATTGGAAAGGACTCCAAGGTGTTGCCGAATTATAGAATATCAAGTCCCTATGAGTTAATGGAGTTCCTGCCCAAACTTTGAATGCAAACAATGATGCTAGTGCCACTATTAATTTCAGAGATGACTTACACATTGTTTCTTTGTGTATCAGTCATATATGAAGTACGCCAAAACCAGTACATATCTACCAGAAATATGGCTTGAGTGTAAGTGTTTGATCACATCATGATATAGATACTCTCTTTCAAGTCTTAAGTAAGTCATCCGAATTCAGAACAACCTAACAAACTCATAACTGAACATATTTATAAAGAAAAGACAAAGCAAAACACACAAAAATCACCTTAATTAACTAGTAGATGATCATCTTTTCCGAATTATTAAATCAAAGCTACTTAATCAGATTCAGAATCTGCAGGCATCCATAGGTTGGCAAAGTAAAACATATATGCCTGCTGAAATACATAGTTCTAAAATTAGGAGTAGCAAAAAGTTTATAAATGTCACTAAATAATATACATCAATCAATTGCAGATCTATCATAAGGACTTCCCGATGCCAAATCAAGAGATCCATACACCATAAAACTGTTAATACACTCCATGATATCCAAAAATAGATAATGAAGCTAAAAAATAAAAATGTAATAATAGATATTAGGAACATATTACTTTGTCATGCAGCTTTTACCAAGATAGCCTCAAGCCAAAGAAGAATGCATGTAAGAAAAACATAAGAGTGCAACATACCACCTCCGCGTGCAGTTCTACCACAGAATTATGTGATTCTTCTAAACTGAGTTTAACATGCTGAAGCTCTGCATCATAATGACCAACATCATTTGACAGTGTCTTATCATCATGCAGATAAGGAGATTGCCGAGAACATTGTCTGCCCATTGACTCATATATGGTATTCCCTGATGCACAGCCATTCATTCCGGTACCAGCAGGGTCTCTGATTCTCGAGGCAAAAGAACTCCCTGGAACGTCGTCTAACTTACTTGAAATTTCCTGCTCGGGTATTGACTGTTCCCAAGAAAATCTGTTATCTACAGGGCTGACAGACATCTTCTTTTGTGAGATTGGTTCTAGTGAGGTATTGGAAATATCATCTGTTAGTTTCAAGCTCTTCTCCTCAAAGTTAGGAGTAAAGCTCCTCTTCAGGTTACACTTTTCCATGTCATCAAAGTGAAGTTGTTTTGGCTTCATTGACATAAAACAATCAGGTGAAGGATTGGCAACCAGACATTCCACTCCCACTTCTGGGTCAGAATTGCTGGTTCTAGACCTAGAAGTGGGAGATCCTTCCGTTGCAGCTTCAGTGTTTCCTTGCTGATTATGGGTGTCACTGTTATCAGAGCAAGGGATGATCGATTTACTGCCTGTTGGACAATGAGTATCGTAATTTTCATTGGAAGACTTCTCTGAATCAGCAGATATAGAATGGGCACCTTCAGAACCAGCAACAGTGGAAGTTACAGGCTGTGTTGTGACTTCATTGCCAGTGTTATTTTGTCTCTTTTTGCTTTTCTTATCTGATCCAAGAGAAGGTTTAACTGACTTGAATGAACCAGAATTGTCAGATAACACTTCTGATGATCCACCAATTGCTGTAGCAAAAACATCAGTGCTCAACCCATCTGAGAATGCAGATATAGTGGCATGTGAATCATCAACCAGACAAGGCAATTGTTTGGCCATACTCTTGGATCTTGTGATCCTACCACAATAAATGTCATTCTTCTTCTTAGTTTTCAGGCAGCCTTTGACTATTGCCTTGTGAGTATTAGATGTATTAGTCTCTTCCAATGACCTACCTGACACACAACCTGTAGAGCGTGCTTGGGTATGATCATCGTTTTGAACTACGCCAGCAGAACCATCCACTTTAAGAGAATCATTTATGCAGTTCAGTTGTTTGGCATTACTTCTGGACCTTGTGACTCTATTTTCAATCCCCTCATGCTGGTGTACTTCTACAAATTCCTTTAACTTGATAGCTTCACTGCCAACAGGAAAAGATTCCAACAAGTGGTCTGACTTGTTGGAAAAATCAACTAGTTGAGAAGCAGAGGCAGACAAATTGATACCTTTAGAAGCAAAATTGCAGCTACGTTTGTGGCTTGAATGGCTTTTCTGAGCTGTAGCAAAAGAGTTATCCACTTTTTTTGTATGACTTTTCACACACTCAAGTTGCTTCGCAGATGTTTCATGCTTAGAACTCTCACCAGTATGTAAATTGATGTCCCTTTCTTGACCTTCATGATTTCTTTCAGCTGATTCCCTCAACCCGCCACTACCATAACTAACTACACAAGGTTCAGACAATATCTGCAACCCATAATTGAGATTAACTCGTTCAGGAGTAGAGAGACCAATCCCTATAGAGGCAGCATCACAATTTTTCTGCTGACTGGAGCAGCCCTCCACTTCCCCTTGTGCACTATTACGAAGCTGAAGAGCCTTTTGTCTAGACTTAGACCTTTGTATTCTAGCTAGTGACTGGTCTAGATCATTACAATTGTTCTGGAATCTTGTATCTGTCTGATCTAGGGGAGAGTTAACACTTACATCAAGCTCGGGAACACTTTTCAGAGCATATTCCTGGTTATTATCATGATCTACAGCTTTATTAGCTGTCCCATCTGCGTGATAAAGGCCTTTGTCGGAAGTATGAGTCTCTGAGAATGTTCCATGAGACAGATCTTCGTTGTCATCTGTGACAATTGGCCTCTTGTTCAATGAGCAACGAGCACTAGCATGGCGCACAGTAGGTGGCCGTGGTCGTGGAACTAAAATTTCAGAAATCAGCTCTTCTTTGTTCAGCTCTGGAAAAAAATGAGAGAGAAGAGAGATCTAAGTGTTCCTTCAACCAAGCCAAAACATGAAATTATCGAAGCGTAGAAATTAGCAATTGAAAGTTTCGAACGTAAATTTATTAAGGGAAAACAAGACATTTTTTGGTTAAACTGTGGTTCTCTTTATAATTTGTGTTTGAAAACCAGCAAGACCACAAAAAGGACATAGACAAGCACATTTTAGCTGTACCGAACAGTAGAAAAAAAGGAAGAGTGAAGAAACATGAAAAACCTTAACTTATATTTTTTGTGAGCGTGTGGGGCCAACTCTTAGGACCAACTACAGCCTTCGAAACTCGGGGATAATGGGACCGCTCCTCTAGCTTCTCCACTTAACTACCAGGCTCAGTTGGCATGGCGCAGGGCTCGAACCTGTGACCTAAGTCACAAGTCCCTCAACCTTGACCCCTTGAACTAAGCCCTGGGGGCACATGAAAATCCTTAACTCTTTGCTGTTCGAATTTCAAAAGTTCCATTTACAGCAGATAGATGAGGTAACTTATCAATCATTATATTTATCCGGAACAATAAATACTACGCTTTAACCAGGTCGTACAGTAAAAACGATTCTACTGCTGAATTTCCTACAAAAGAAAATTAATATTTTACTATGTATATAGAAGTCGAGCCAAAGGCAATGGTTAAACTGAATCCTATACTTGCATTCGCCTAACTGGGTCACAACGGAACCCTAGAAAAGTGGAACAGCAGAAATTGGCATATGTTACCTTGAGGATTTGACGACTGGTGATTATTCAAGAGCCATGGAGGAGGAGTAATTCCTTCGATTATAAGTTTAGAAGCGAGGTGTTGGCTATACAGGTCGGTTTGTTGCTTAACTTGTTCGATGATCCGATTCTTCCTCTCGAAGATTTGTACGAACAGATTCTCCACCGTCGACATGTTCATTCCAAACGACACCGCATTACCGTCGAATCTAAGCCGTCCGGTGACTTTGTGGAGGGGGGAGTGTAGAGAGTGAACGTTTCAGGAAGAGGAATGGGGCGAGATCACTTTGGCGTGAGCGCGGATGGCATTTTCAAATTTTGCTGGATATGAACGACGTCGTAGCCCTCAATTTTTTGAAGAGTAATAAATGGAATGCTTTCTACCAGTGGTATAGTTATAAACTTATAATTCCTTACACCTTGTTTGGATGGTTGTTGCTCATCCTTTCATAATATATCATTTTGTATTGCATTTTATTATAATGTAGTATTTATAAATATAATATCTAAATAGATTATATTGTTTAATATAATTTAATATTATTCAGTAATTGATAAGTTTTCTAAATATCCTTAATCGTTGTAAATATTTTATTTATTAATAGTTCTCATAAAAATAATTTAAGACAAAATACAATTAACTTTCTAATTAGGTTCCTTCAAATCGTCTTTATTATTATTTAAAAGAAAATATATTTTTTCTGCAAATAGGAGCGAAACAAAAGAATATGAACAGACAAATTCCTTATTTTTTGTATTTTTTTTTTCTCCAAGCAAAATAAGTTTCTTTCATATTAAGTTTCCGAAAATTGAAGAGCAAAAAAATATTTTTCTTCTTAAAAAACTATTATTTTCCACGAAGGTGAAAATATATAAATAAAACGATAAGATACCTTTTTTTTGTACATACAATAAAGATAGAAGACTATTTTGTTGGTAAATGCCACAAGAATACGAGAATATAATACTAACCAGAAATATAAGGTAGAGATGTCTATCATAGACAATAAGAGAAAAATATCAAATAGTAAGTATGGGCAGAAATTGAAGGAAAATATGATAACGATCCCACCACATCTAAATTGGCCGATTTAGAAAATAGGATTGTTTATTGTTACGTTTCAAAGAATGCAATAATACGATACAATAAATTTTAAGTAACAATCAAAATAAATATTATATTTATAATAATAATAATAATAATAATACAGTATGATACAATAGGTAACATTCATCCAAACAAGTTGTTAGACATTGATCCGCTCTTTGTTTAGTACCTGAAGTTTTAATTCATGGCATAATACCTAGGGTTTTTTCCTAAATTTGACACCATTTGTTCAATAAGCGTTTTAATTATATTTTAATTTAATTACACTCATATGGTTGGTTATTTGATAGTCTGACCAATCCCGTCTCACTTATATTAAAAGCAAAAAATCACTTAAATGAAATGTTGTTCATAATTTTTACCCTTTAAAAATATATTTTATATTGAACAAAATCGTATTTTTTTTTAAAACATCTATGACTTTAAAAACAACTAAAGTTTTCTTACTAAATCATTCATTATTTGAACTATGTAAAAAATCCTAAAATATTCAGAACTTAAAAATTAAATAAAAACTTACCTAAACAAACAAACGAAAATGGTATTTTAACTTTCTAAGGATATGAATCCTTGTGGTTCCAATTTGTCTTCAACACAGAATGACAGGAAGTTAGCACTCTTTGGAAAAAAACTAAAAGTTTATAATTCTTTTGAGCAGTTTCAATCTTTTTAAATTTTTTGAGGAAGTAAGGATATTTATATATTAATATTAAAGGTCCAAAAGATTACAACTAGCAAAATTGTCCCGTATGGTATTTTGATTAGCAAAAGTAGATACAACATTACTACCACTATCAGAGACGTCCCGTATGACATTATGACTACTGTATGCAGCTAGAACCTAGAACATTACAAAAATTTGCATCTAGATAAAAAGAGTTCCTCTTCGGCGGTCAGCTACTTTTGACAAAATATGGAGGTCGCGACATATACGTTAATTTTTATAATTTGGACTGGTTAAAAGCTTTCTTTTCTAGTAGAAGAGCTACTTTATTACGTCCCTGTATGAAGTTATGCATGATCGTCGGGTCCTTCAGCCACAACATTGGCAACCAACATTCACGAATAATGCCAATAAGTAGGGTTCCCTTGGTCTAGTAGTTTAATTACCTTTGTTGAATCATTTTCTGCTTTCAAGGGCATGTTTACCCTTAAAATTGGATAACAATTAAACTTATAAGTAGTTTTGGATATGTGATTTCACTTGACACAAACCGAGAAATATGAGATTTAATGTTAGAAATTAACTGTAAAATAAAGCAAACCAATATAATGAGCGGCTATGGCCTTTGAGCTAGATCGCCCTCGGACCAACAGAGTATGCTAATAAAAGTATGAACTGAACAGCAAAACTTAAGAGAGAAAATGCAATGTATTGCTTTGTTATGCGTGAATATGATCATTACAAAATGATTAGACCCCCTTTATATAATAAATGAATTCTACTTATGGTACAATTCTAAATATAGAAGGAAATCTCATGATTGGCTAAATGTCCTGTCTTGACTCGATACGTGCCGAGATTTCCGCCACGATCCTTGCCCGGTCACGGATATCTCGGCTTTCTGTTATTCGTTTTAGCATGCTTCCTTCGATCTCGCTTGGTTTCTATCTCGCTTCGGTCTTGAACACAGCTGGTCTCGATCTTAATCGATCATCGACTCATTAGCTTAATTAGCAACCCATTTCCGTGTCGTGGTTCAATGCAATGCGAGGCCAAGCCTTGGTCTGCCACCCCGGTTTCGATTAGCCATATAAAATTAAGGAAGCTCGATTCGAACCGTATATAGATAGTCCCCTCGTTTTTTGGAGTGTAATGACAAGAAACGAATTGAGTCTTCGAACCTCCCCTCGATTTACCATGACGCAACCGGTAGAGATGACCGAAACGTCCCGTCGGTTTAGTTTCCTAGGCATTTAATGCGCGTCGGTCGACAGTCAGCCACTACTAGTATTGAATCGTCGTTGCGAAACCAATAAATAGCCACCTTCTTCATTCTTACAAACTTTACTTTCAATTTCCTTCAACCTAATCTTCACAGTTCTTTGCTTTCTCCAGATCTTTGTGTTTCCAGTTTCCTGGGTTTCTTCACTTGTTTCTTCGCAAACTATCCAAGCGTTCCACCTTTGTTTTGTTCTACCCCATTTACAAAAATGGCTAAGACCTAAAAAGTTGTCTCACACAATGAAACTGCTTCTTCATCAATGTCTGCTGGCGTTGTAGCCGCGACAGATCCTCCCATAGAGGACTTTGTTCCAACAAAGCGCCCCACTGCTGCCGATTTTAAGGTAGAGAATACACCCTCGACACTTGGTCGATGTGAACCGATATCGAGATACATATGTACAATTACCAAAGGTCTCCTCGAGAAGGTGAAAGAGGAGTGCAACTGGGTAGGCAAAAATGTAGTAGTTCCTACCCCGAGGAATCTATCACAACTCATGTGGAGGGGTATCTAAGTGTCTATACTTACCTCTTCACGATAGGTCCCTTAGACCCAACCATCGTCGTACGATGTCACTCTTGGCAAATCCATCCATCATTTTGGGGGATCGTGATCTTCCTCCGATGATTTGTAAGCAAGATCGTGGGGCATTTTTTTTACCCTCTATCACCTTATGCTTCTCTACATCCCACAACTTTACCGTGGAGGCTTGATCAAGCTTTATCGTCGAGCCACCAAACTCCCGTTCTCGAGCATAGACGAGACCAAGACCGAGGTTGGATTGGCAGATTTGTCCGAATAAAGACTTCCGACCTAATCCTGGCCGAAGACATGTCGTTTCCCGAAAAATGGAACATGAATCGTAAGTATTGCTTCGCCTTGAATATCTAACTTTGCCATTTTTCTTCTTATCTTCCTTACTCATCTAAGCCTTTGTGTTGTAGCTTTGGCCGGTGTGCCGAAGGTGGTCCCCAATCTCGAGCAATGGGCCAGGGGCCTGGTATCGTAGAAGTCATACTCCAAGCGTGCTTAGATGGAAATATCGAAGGGCCAATGGGAGGCACGTAACCACGGTAATCTTCTTTTTTAATAACGGTTTCCATTCGGGCTTTGCATTGGACTTACTCATTTTTTTCCTTTTGTAGGCCTAGGGAAGGATGTAGCAATGAGGCCCCCTCTGCTGAAGAAGAGGCGCTTTCCCCTTCACCTGCTCCGAAGCAGACCAAGGAGAAGAAGAGAAAAGGGGCTCCGAGTTCTCCGGGCCCGGAAAGGAAAAAACCGGCGAGGAGGCCCCGTAAACCCAAGGGGAACGTCATGCGCCTAACTACAGAGTCAGTCAAACAGCTGAGGGATGAGGCTGAAGAGGACGAAGAAGAAGAAGAAGAAGACTCTAGGTTGGTGACCCATGTGCGAACTACATCGAAATGTAAAGAACTATTGGGCCGGCGGGAGCTGAAACTGCTTTGCCTCGTCTTAACGAAGTCCCCGAGTCAGAAAAGCTGAAGACGCTTCACCTCGAGGTGGGAAGGCTACCGAGGAGGCGGTCAAGCTGGTGGAGAAAGCATGCTCGATGTTTCCCGCGATGAAGGCGTAGCCCCAAAAGATTTACTTGGGGTAATAGAGATTGGAGATTCCCCCCTCATTGCCTTCGTTCTCTGATTCGACGATCAAGAACGCTCAGGAGATGGAGACTTGCCACAGTGAAGGGGTCTATGAAGCAGAAGACCCTTTCCATGGTTATTCTGTTGAAGTGGAAGATGCTACCGGTCTGGGTGACTTGGATGTACAGAAGAGCTCGAGTGAGGCTTCCTCGAATTTCAAACTGACCAATCAATTCTCGCCCCCAGTGTCGATCCCAGGCGTAAGCGGTCACTTATTATCTCGGTCCCGAAGGATGCTCGGGTTCTTTTTGCCCCAGTAGGGGTGGCTAGCTATCTCTAATGCTTGTTCACTAAAGAGGACCGAGCCAAGATAGATTAAGTAGAAGTTGCTTGCTTGTTTAATGAGGTCCAACATGCTCTAAATCGGTTAAGTTTGAGGGCCATTCCATCATCTTCTTTTTAAAACTTAGTTGTAGATGGTACTAGCACTTTCTTCCTTACTTGTAGTCTTGGGTGTTACATCACGAGGCCTTCCTTCGAATTCGGGAGGAGAGCAAGGCTGAGGTTCAGGGCCTTACTGAGAGATGTGATACCTATAGGCTTGTTAGTGAGAAACTTCAGGTAGATTTGGTGGCGGCTCGAGATGAGCATGCTGAGATGGCCGAGCAGGTATTTCGAGTGCTTCATGATAGTGAAAATGAGTTGGAGATAACAACTAACAATCCGATTCTACAGGGTTCGACAGAGGCTCAAACAGATCAAGGACCTCCAAAAGCAAATAGATAAAGTGCGAGCCGAGGCTGAAGAGTTCAAGGGGTGTATAGACATTTTGGCTGCACAAAAGGAGGTCGTTCAAGCAGAGCTGGATTTGGCCGAGTCTCATCTTCAGTCTGCAAGAGAGAATGCCTCGGTTCAGGCAAAGAAAGTCGAGGAGCTTGAGTCCAATTTAGCCAATTTGGCCAAAGAGCTCGAAGTGGCCAGATCTGAGGCGGTCGTGGGCAATATTAAGGCTCAGGCTAATGTGACCCAATACAAGGCCGATGTTGAAGCCACCCTAGCGCAGGCCAAAAGCATGATGGATCATGAGAAGTGGCAAGCTCGAAGGGAGGCCCTTGAGGGGGCCCATGATCAAAGCCTCGATATATCCACTAAAATCAAGGTTGCCAGGGCAGAGGAAACAAAGGCTCGAAAGCTGGCTCTTCCCAAGGAAGACTCCGAGGACTTGACTGAATCTGGCGATGGAGAAGATTCTGAAGGCAAAGATACTTCTACCAATAAGGATTATGCTGCTTAGGCTTTGTGTTTTTGTAATTTTTCGCTTTTATTTTGAGGCCGATCGGCCCTTGTGAAGAACTCGTAATCGGGACATACGGCCCTTGTAAAAAGATTATGATGAATATATGGAACTTTTTTTCTTCATGGCTTTCGAATATGTTGCCCCCTTTTTTGTTATCTCTTGTAAGGGTTGAAACGCCTTAGCATAATATTTTGAAGTTGTGTTTAAGGATTCGAGGTTCGGGATAGTGAAGACCGATAATAAGTCTTACCCTCGACCTTTTCCAATCGATGAACCCTGAATGATTATTCGAACTTGAATTTATGTAGCCCTTAAGCTTAATGGTCGAGTGAGGACCTGCTCTAACTCAAAATAAGGTAGCCCTTAGGCTTTCTAGTCGAGCGAGAATGATTTCTCGAACTCGAAGTGAAAGTAGCCCGTAGGCCTTTGTAAATTTTGTATTAGGTCAATCTAGCCTTTGTAAAATGATTGTTTATTTATATATATATATATATATATATATATATATATATATATATATATATATATATATATATATATATATATATATAAAAGGCTTTCTACCCTTTCGGCTTTCAAATTTTTCCTTTGCNTATATATATATATATATATATATATATATATATATATAAAAGGCTTTCTACCCTTTTCAGGTTTCAACATTTTTTCCTTTGTTTTATCGATCGTGTTCACAAAGGTTGTAATGCCTTAACATGAGATAATGAGGTTTTTCGAGGGTTTGAACAAAACCTTGCTTTTATTGCCTTTCTGGGTTAAGGCGTTATCGGGGTTCGGTGTTACCGAAGTTGTTTCTCGAAATGTTTTAGGTTTCAGATTTTGCCGAGGGTAGCATTTAGAACCGGTTGTGAAAGAATTTTTTCTTTTTCGAAGGCCTGTATTTGTTACGGATTTCAGATGTCTCAGAACCGTGTTAAATGGGCCGTAACCTTTTAATTCGGGTATAGCCCAGTGAGCTTGTTTTCCTGAGTTATCCAGGCTTGCCTAAGATAACAGTCCCAATGTGGGTATGGACGTGGCCTTTAACATTCGAGGGTTGCCTAAGAGTCTTATGCCCTCGATGCTCAATAGTTCGATCTGTTCGAGTTAATTTTTTGGACGGCAATCCCCGAGTGTTGGGGTGACTATCCGAACTCCGGTTGCAATCGACCCTTGGGCTCGTTCCATAATAGATCGAAAGCATGAGGTTGTAAAGTGGAGATTTTTCCAAGACATTAAATAGTTGCAAGGAAAGTACTTCTCTTTATTCTTGTCAAAAATAATCACACATGCGTACTTATTTTATGTCAGGGCTCAGGAAATCTATGTGGGCAAGGTTTGTTTTGTTGTTTGGCCCTTACAATAAATCCTACCTATTGAGACCCCTTCATTTTGAAATAAATTCCTTTCTAGAAAAATTCAATATCCGATTATAACCCTCCCCCCCCCCCAGTATTCGAGGTTGATTGTAGAGAAATCTCGGATACTATAAACACAACCTTTGATACTGATTCGTGGTCGGTCTTCAATTCTAAGGTAGCACGATCCACTATTTCCTAGTTAAAAACCTTGCCAAAAAACCATTTGTGACAGAAACGGTTCAAGGGAAAAAGAGTGCAACGCGTGCTCTCAGGCCTAAAGGCTTCGTATCGCTTTTCCTCGATAACCTGCAAGTGTTAGTCAAAAAATAGAAAGAATTGAAATGGGATTGTACCTTAGCAGTAATATCGTTTGAGATGACTTGTGTTTCGATTATTCGGTAACTAAGCTCTGTCAATCGTTCCGAGCTTATAGGATCTTTTTCCTGTGATTTCGAGAATCTGGTATGGCCCATCCTAGTTCGGACCCAATTTTCCTTCATATGGATTTTGGGTGTTTAGTGTACCTTCCTTATTACCAAGTCCCTTACATTAAAGTATCGAAGTATGGCCTTTCGATTGTAATACCTCTCGATTCGTTGTTTTTGGGTGGCCAATCGAACAAAGGCAGTTTCACGTCGTTCATCCAATAGTTCCAGGCTCGTATTCATGGCTTTGTTATTAGATTCCTTCATCGCATATCGGAATCTAATGCTCGGTTCTCCAACTTCGACTAGTATTAAAGCTTCGATGCCATAAACAAAAGAGAACGGGGTTGCCCCGGTACTGGACTTCGAAGTTGTGTGATACGCCCAAAGAACTTCTGGCAGGACTTCTCTCCATTTTCCTTTAGTGTCGGTCAACCTTTTCTTGAGGTTTTGTATTATGGTTTTGTTGGTTGATTCGGCTTGCCCATTTCCACTAGGGTGATAAGGTGTTGATAAGATCCTTTTGATCTTGAGGCCATCGAGAAATTTGGTCACCTTGCTGCTGACAAACTATTTTCCGTTGTCACACGCAATTTCGGATGGTATCCCTAATTGACATGCGATATGGTCCTGAATGCAATCGATGATTTCTTTTTCCCTGACCTTCTGGTAGGCCTGTGCTTTAACCCACTTAGAGAAATAGTCAGTCACAAATAAAACAAATTGAGCCTTACCTGGTGACGATGGAAGAGGGTCGACGATGTCCATCCCCCACTTCATGAACGACCATGGGGACAAAACCGAATATAGCAGCTTCCCGGGTTGATGAATCATTAGAGCATGCCTTTGACATTTATCACATTTTTGCACAAACTCCTTCACATCTTTTTTCATATCACTACAGTAATAGCCGGCTCGGATTACCTTTCGAACCAGCGATTTGGCGCATGAGTGGTTCCCACATGTGCCTTCGTGGACTTCCCTCAAAACATACTCGGTATCATCCAGTCCTAGACATATCGCTAGCGGTCCGTCGAACATTTTTCTGAGTAAGGTTCGATCTTCGGACAAGCTAAATCGGGCTGCCTTCGTTCGCAGGGCCCTCGATTCCTTTGGATTTGAAGGAAGTATTCTGTTCTTCAAATACTCTATATACTTGTTTCTCTAATCCCAAGTCAAGCTTGCGGAATTGATCTCGGCGTGGCCTTCTTCGACCACTGAACTCATGAGTTGTACGACAGCCCCCAAATTGAGTTCGTTGTCTTCGACTGACGAGCCTAGGTTTGCGAGGGCATCGACTTCGCTATTTTGATCTCGAGGCACATGTTACAAAGTCCATTCTTTGAACCGGTGTAGAGTTACTTGTAGCTTGTCCAAGTATCTTTACATTCGTTCCTCCCGAACTTCGAAGGTCCTGTTAACCTGATTCACAATGAGGAGGGAGTCGCATTTGGCTTCGATCACCTCTTCTCCCAAGCCTTTGGCTAGTTCGAGACCTGCAATCATGGCCTCATATTCGTCCTCGTTGTTAGTCAATTTTACAATTCTAATAGATTTTCTAACCACGTTGCCTGTGGGTGGTTTTAGCACGATGCCGAGTGCGGACCCTTTATGTTCGAAGCACCGTCCGTAAAGAGGGTACAGATCCCCGAAGATGTACCCGAGTTGACTAACGATTCTCTTTCAACCTCGGGTACTAGGGCCGGCGTGAAGTCAACCACGAAGTCTGTTAAGATTTGAGACTTGATGGTTGTTCGGGGTTGACACTCAATATCGTACCCGCTGAATTCCACGACCCATTTGGCCAATCACCTCGAAAGCTCGGGTTTATGCAAAATATTTCAAAGGGAATAAGTTGTTACAACATGGGATGACATTGAAAATATGGTTTTATTTTCCTAGAGGCGCTTATCAAAGCAAGCACTAATTTTCTAAATGAGGATACTTAGTTTCAGCCTCATCTAAGGTCCGACTAACATAATAGACTGGGAATTGCGTACCTTGTTCTTCTCGGACCAGGACTCCACTTACCGCTATCTCCGAGACTGCCAAGTACAATTAAAGTTAGTCGTCCACTTTCAGGGTATGAAGCAGCGACATGCTCGATAAGTACTGCTTTAGTTCCTCCAAGGCCTGCTGAGTGCTGGCATTCTGGGGTCCAGGAAAAATTGCTCTTCTTCCTAAGCAGTGAGAAGAATCGGTGACTCCTATCTGAAGATCTCGAAATGAATCACCCTAGGGCGGCTATGTGCCCCGCTTTGAACGGCCTTTACATTATCTACGACCGTGATATCCTCAATAGCTTTTATTTTATCGGGGTTGATCTCGATCCCTCGATTGGACACCATGAAGCTGAGAAACTTACCTGAGCCAACCCCGAACGCGCACTTTTCTGGGTTGAGTTTCATATTGTACTTCCTCATTATATCAAAAGTCTCCTGCAAATGCTTTAAATGGTCCTCTGCTCGCATGGACTTAACTAGCATGTCATCAATATAAACTTCCATAGATTTCCCTATTTCTCGTTCGAACATTCGATTTACTAGGTGTTGTTAGGTCGCACCAGCATTTTTTAGTTCGAATAGCATTATATCATAATAATAGGTGTCATACTTAGTGATAAACGAGGTCTTTTCCTAGTCCTCTGGGTTCATCTGTATTTGGTTGTCCCCGGAGTAGGCATCGAGAAAACTGAGAATCTCGTGGCTGGCCGTGGCATCGATCATGCGATCGATGTTAGGCAAAGGAAAAGAATACTTGGGGCATGCTTTATTTAGGTCTTTATAGTCCACGCACATCCTAAGTTTGTTTCCCTTTTTAGGGACAATTACTAGATTCGCTAACCATTCGGGATAATTTACTTCTCGGATGGATCTTATTTTGAGAAGTTTGGTTACCTAATAGTTGATGAAAGCGTGTTTTACCTCGGACTAAGGCCTCCTTTTTTGTTTCACTGTGCGCAACTTCGGGTCCAAGCTTAGTTTATGAGTAGTGATCTCCAGTGGGATCCCTTTCATATCGAGATGGGGCCAGACAAAACAATCCATATTAGCTTTAAGAAACTGAATAAGTTTTTTCATGAGCCCGGGAGTTAACCCCGTGCCCAGGTATACCTTTCGATTAGGTAGATGCTCGATCAGTATGATTTGTTCCAGCTCTTCGACCGTTGATTCTGTGTCGTCAAATCGTCGAGGATTATGAAGGATCGAGTTATCATTTAGTCATCATCCTCTTAAGTTCCCTGCTCTTCCGATTGGGTCGAGGCCGGTGACTGTGGTTGCTATTTGGCCTCCTGTTTTCCCTTTGAATCCGATCCCTTTGCTGATGAAAGTGCCGATACCGGTATCACTTCATCAATTGCAAGCATCTCCTTGGCGGCGGATTGTTCCCCGTACACTATTTTGACCCCTTCCGGTGTCAGGAACTTCAGATCATGGTGAAGGGTCGAGGGTACTGCCCTCATGTTATGGATCCAAGGCCTTCCGAGCAGTGTGTTGTACCTCATGACCCTCGATCACATGGAACTTTGTTTCTTAGATGGTCCCGGACACGTTTACTAGCAAAATAATTTCACCTTTGGTGGTTTCACTTGCCATGTTGAAGCTGTTAAGTACTCGGGCCGTGGGAACAATTGATCTTGTAGGCCGAGCTGTTCTACGATCCTTAATCGAATAAAGTTGGCCGAGCTACCTGGATCAATCAAAATACATTTAACTTGAATTTTACTCATAAGGACAGATATTACCAGTGCGTTGTTGTGGTGTTGTTCGATCCCTTTTGTATCCTTGTCATTGAAAGACAAGGTCCCTTCCGGTAAGTAGTCCCGACTTCGCTTCTCCCTTGTGATTGACACCTTGGTGCGTTTAAATATTGGTCCTTGAGGAATATCGACCCCTCCAATGATCATGTGGGTCACGTGCTGTGACTCCTTCTGCTCGATCTGCCTACTAGAATCTCTATTTTTGAAGTGATTCTTGGCCCGATCGCTTAAGAATTCTCGAAGATGCCCCTTATTGAATAATCGATCTAATTTCTTCCTCAGCTGCCTGCAATCTTATGTTTTATGACCATGGGTGCCATGATACTTGCATATTTTGTTGGGGTTTCTCTAGGCCGGATCGGTCTGCAAAGGTCGAGTCCATCTAGTATCCTTCATACGTCCGATGGCTGTCATGATGGCTGATGCATCTAGACTGAAATTATATTTTGACAATCATGGAGCTTCTTTTGGCCCAACATCCCTATTAAAACCATCCTTACTCATGAGTCCCCATGAATTTTGACCACGATCATTTCTTCTCTCATTCCGTGTAAAGTTTCATCCAAACACATTGCCTCTACGATCCCCGTTATACGATTGATATCAATCTCTATTCGACCTTGGCTCTCAGTCGATATCCCTCTTGATTCTGTCCACAAGCATGTTTGGATAAACAGACTCGGAAGGAGTCCCTAGTTGATCATCCTCGACCTTGATCTTAGACTCATATCGATTATGTACATCGGCCCAAGCGACGGCTGGGTACTCGATCAAATTTTACTTCAACTGTTGTGAAGCTATGGAACTCCGAGTGTTGAGACCTTGAGTAAAAGCTGGAATAACCCAGTCATCGGTGACCGAAGGCAAATCCATCCTCTCCGTTTGAAACTGAGATACGAATTCTCTAAGCATCTCGTTATCTTTCTGCCTTACCTTGAAAAGGTTCGACTTTCTTGTTGCAACCTTAATGGCTCCGGCGTGTGCCTTTACAAAAGGATCTACAAGCATAGCAAACGAATCAATAGAATTAGGTGGTAAGTTATGATACCATATCATGGCACCCTTCGATGGAGTCTCCGTGGATTTCTTCAACAATACAGATTCAATTTCGTCATCTTCCAAGTCATTTCCTTTGACGACTCACGTATACGAGGTGACGTGTTCATTTGGATCGGTCGTTCTGTTATACTTAGGAATCTCGGGCATACGAAACTTCTTGGGGATTTGGCTTTGGAGCCGCACTTGGGGGGGGGGGGGGGAAGGGTTTTTGCACAAACTTTTTAGAATCTAGTCCTTTAAATATCGGTGGTGCCCCCGGGATTTTGTCGACCCTGGAGTTATAGGTTTCCACCTTCTTATCATTTTCCTCGATCTTCTTTTCTCTTGTCTCGATTCACTGCCTCAACTCTTCGAGCATTTTTAGGGTAGCGGGATTTGTCTTCGATTCCTTCTCATTCGATTTTCTTGAAGTCGATTCGACCCTATGCATAACTTCTTGGGACGGCTCGAGTTCGACCCTGCTCGGCGTGTGGTTCTGATTTTGGAGCTGAGCTATTGCTTCCTGCTAGGCCTGCAACATCTCGAAGATCACCCGCAGGCTAATCCCACCATCTTTACCGTCATGCGCATTCTGAGTAGCTGATCGGGTACCCCCACGAACGCTGCTATCGGGATCGACGGCCACATTTCCATTGATGGCTACATGTGAACTGACATCGATTGGGTCTGCATCCGGAACTCCATCGAGGCCAGCTGACTGAGAGTTTTACATCTTTCAATCCTGTAACCAAAGACACTTCAAAGAACAAGCGTAAAATAGTGTGTGTTACGAAAATTTGTACCAAGCAATCACTATCATCCTTAGCCCCACGGTGGGCGCTAAACTGTTTTCCCTTAAAATGGGATAATAATTAAACTTATAAGTGGTTTTAAGGATATGTGATTTCACTTGGCACAAATTGAGAAATATGAGAACTAATGTTAGAAATTAACTGTAAAAAAAGCAAACCAATATAATGAGCGGTTATGGCCTTCGAGCTAGATCGCCCTCGAACCAACAGAGTATGCTAATAAAAGTATGAACTCAACAGCAGAGTTTAAGAGAGAAAATATAATATATTGCTTTATTATGCGTGAATATGATAATTACAAAATAATTAGAACCCCCTTTATATAGTAGAGGAATTCTACTTATGGTACGATTCTAAATACAGAAGGAAATCTCATGATTGGCTAAATGTCTGGTCTTGATTCGATACGTGCCGAGATTTCTGCCATGATCCTTGTCCGATCACGGATATCTCGGCTTTCTGTTATTCGGTTTAGCAGGTTTCCTTCGATCTCACTTGGTTTCTATCTCACTTCGGTCTCGATCATGTCTGGTCTCGATCTTGATCGATCATCGACTCGTGAGCTTAGCAACCCGTCTCCGTGCCGTGTTTCGATGCAATGCAAGGCCAAGGCTTGGTCTACCATCCCTGTTTCGATTAGCCATACAAAATTAGGAAAGACCGAGTCTGACCGTATACTAGGCATGATATTATGATCACAAGCCATTTGTAGACCTTGTCTCCATGCCAAAAATTCTGCATGCAAGGAAGAGCGTGCATTTGTGTACTTGTAGAAGACTATGTAGTCACCACAAATGTTACGAATTAAACATCCAATATCGTATTGCAATTTGCTAGAATTAAAGGCTGCATCAATTTTCAGTTTGCACCATCCCTTCCAAAGTTTATACCATGAAACTCTAATTGGATATTTATTTTTGATAATTGGTACTTTGGCGGTGCGCAGCTTGATCAACTCAAGGGCTACATTTATAATATAATTCCTACTCAGAGTCCTGACATTTTTGTTTTGATTATTCTTGTTTCGGATTAGCTAAAGGTTCCATATTACAAAGGCGAAAAGATCTTGATAACTTCAACTTGAAAAGAAAAACGAATAAAAAGAGAAAAATAGTTTTTTGGTGAATGAAAAAAAGAAGAATGTCAAATTTATTAGTGCTTCATTTTGAGTTTAACAAAGTAAAACATGTAAACTTTATTATTTAATTAATTACTGTATACGGGTAAAATCGGGCTCGAGGTACACCCTAGTCTCCGACATGATAAGTCAAGCTCGAGACATAATAACAAGGGGCCGAAGTCGAGGCAAAGGCCTTAGAGTTGAAGTCCGAGGGTATGACGCTCACCCTCAAGAATATCGGGGTCATGGTTCGGGATCGATCCTAGCCTTGAACGACTTCGAAGAACATTGTCGGGCAATCACGCACGACCAATAGAAGGCCGTGATATCCGCGACCGGCCGAATATCACGGCGGTGATCTCGGCACATATCGATGGGGAACCGACAATTAGTTAATCAGAAGATTTTTTACCTTTTATAAAGTTGTACCTAGAATGAGATTTCTCTACTATATAAAGGGGGTGTGATAATTCATAATGGAGGTTGTAACACGCATTCCAAAGCGATATATTATTATTTATCTTTGTCATTAGTGCCTTTTCTTGTTCATCACTACTGGCCATTGCAAGCCCGGATCGAGGGTGAATATTTCACTGAGACTAGAACTATCTGCCTCGTGTGGTTTGAGTTCATTTTATCTTCATTTATACATTCTAACTCAATTTATCACTTTGTATCAAATTAACCCATGTATCCTTAAACCACTTACAAATTTAATTGTTATCCAATTTTGAAGGTAAACAAGTATAAATAAGCACATTGTGCCATTTTGTTTTGTCACGATCCAAACCCTGCACTGGTCGTGATGGCCCCTCTCGTGGAGACGAGGCCAGCCAACTAACCCAACTTATCATTTTAGAATAGTTAACATTAATAAGCAGCTTTAATATATTTTAAATAACCACAGTCTATCAAAAGGTCTCTTTAATAAGTGCAGAATAAAACCCAAACACAGCTCAAACCGGGGTGTCACAAGTCACGAGCATCTATCAGAGTATACATACAACTACAAGACCTAAAATATACAAGCCGGAATAATGAACCAAAAGAGAGAAAAAAATGGTGCTGCGAACGCAGGCAGTCACCTCGCTACTCCTATAGCTCTGCCTCTAATCAGCCAAAACCCGCTACCGGGTGATCAATACCTGCATCTGCACGCGAGGTGCAGGGAGTAAAGGGAGTACTCCAACTCAGTGAGTAATAAGGGTAAATAACAACTGAGCAGTAAGAAATTACGTAAAGCAAACCATCATGCTATATAGGGACAGTGAAAAACCCTTTGAGAAAAGCAGTGAAGCTGTAAAACCTTTAGAAATATCTTAGCTCAGTTTAAAACCTCTTTTGAAAATGATCTTTTCAGCGGTAACGCAAATGAATGCCAAAAACAAATAGTGCAGATAAGCACAGAAGTCCGTCTCTCGGGCACCACACTCGGTTATCAGATAATACCAGAACAACAGGTAAATATTGCAAGAAGAAGAACAAACAACATATAATCGCAGACAAATGAAATAAGGTAAACACATCAAATAGTACTAGTACTGCTGCGGCGTGCAGCCCGCTCCACATATCGCTGTGGCGTGCAGCCCGATCCATTTATCGTCGACGGCGCTCACTGGGGGTGTGCAGACTCCGGGAGGGCCCCTTACGGCCCAAGCGCAATAATAAGCCATCTCGTGGCATCAACTAGGCCCTCGGCCTCATATCAACATCAATATCATACCGCCGCGGCGTGCAACCCGATCCCATGCTCAGTACAAAATCACATAAGCCCCTCGGGCACAATCATATAGAAATATTCAGCCCAAACTTCATTAAAAATATAAATTAAGTTTCAAGTTTAAGAAAAAGTAGGTACCAGGACTGAGTTCAATGATATGTAGAAATGGTAAGAAACCAGTAATAACAATCCCTGAAGGATTCAATCAATTGGCACGAAGCCCAAATATAGCAATCAGCTCAATTAAAATGATAATAAGTGAATTTCAGTCAAATACGCAGAATATTCATCTACCGGGACGGACCAGGTCACAATCCCCGATGGTGCTCTACCCCACGCTCGCTACCCGGCATGCAAGTCACCTCAATATAGCACTACGATGTGTAAATCCGGGGTTTCAAACCCTCAGGATGTCATTTACAATCATTACTCACCTCGAACCGGCGAAATCTCTAGATCGCGACGCCTTGCCCCTCAAATCGGCCTCCACGCGTGACGAATCTATCCAAAATCAGAGCGAATACATCACAATATGCTAAGGGAACAAAGCCCAAGCGAAAACAATCTATTACGGGCACAAACCCCGAAATTACCAAAATCCGAGCCCCGGGCCCACTTATCGAAACTCAAAAATTTTTACATTAGTAGATTCCTTATCTCCTCACGAGTTCATACATACCAAAAGTTCTCAAATCCGACCTCAAATGGTCCCTCAAATCCCCAAGTCAAATTTCAAATCCCTAGGCCCCAAACCTTCGGATTTCACCCCAAAAAGAAGTAATCTAGTCAGGATATTTGATGATAATCCCATATTATTGACTAACAATGACCGCAAGTGACTTATCTCTAGTTTTCACATGAATTCTTACTCAACAATCACCCAAAAACGAAATTGAAGATTAGGGTATAGAACCTTACCTCTTTGATGAAGTACTTGAGGGATTTCTTGTTGGATTTCAAGGATTGGACAATATTTTTTTGATGAACAAGGCACTTGAGCTTCTTCCTCTCTCTAGAATTGCTCTTTCCTCTCTCTAAAAGCTCCAGAAAACCCCAAAATAACAAACCCCAAATGAGTTAAATGAAATGGGGTTCGGGTCTTAAAAACCCCTTTTTGTACTGCCACGCCGCATGGGGCGCCGCGGTAGTGTAAAATTCTGCGCTACTTTTGGTAATTTGGTCATAACTTCTTGTAGGAGTGTCCGAATGACGAACGGTTTGAAGCGGTAGAAACTAGATTCGAAAATCTTTCATTTGATAGGCTGTTCATCACATAAATCCTTATATTTATTCAGATATTCTTGTCCAAAGTTTGGTCTTGTGCTGCTCATTCGAAACTTTCGTCTAAAATGAAACTTTTCAACTTGGCTTGGACTTAGGCCTCTCTTTAGACCCCAAATCACTTATAATATGCCCCGTACACTTATTATCATATCCAATTGATATCCATCATATTAATAGTCCTCGTTCGCAGACAAAATAATATAATTAGCGCACATCAATTTTCTTAATAACACTTTAAAAATTTTCCGGGGTGTTACATTCTCCCCCACTTAGGATCATTCATCCTCGAATGAGAAGTAGAGTCCGCTCCCAAACACATAACATCATTTAAGCTTGTTCCAATCATCAAAACACCTCAAACAACATCAAAACCATCAATTCACATCGAATTCAAACCTAAGTTCTTCTAAAATTTCCGAAACACGCATTTGATCAAAAACCCAACCAAATCACCTCCGAATGACCTGAAATTTTACACACACATCCCAAATCACATAACGAAGCCACAGCAACTTTCGTAATTCCATTCCGACCCTCGGATCAAAATCTCACCTATCAACCGGAAATCGCCAAAATACTAACTTCGCCAATTCATGCCTAATTCTACACCGGACTTCCAAAACCAATTCCGATCACGCTCCTAAGTCACAATTCACCTAACGAAGCTAACCAAATCATAAAAACTCCGATCCGAGCTCATATACAAATAAGTCAACTCTTGGTCAAACCTTTCAAATTCAAAGCTTTCAACTGAAACTGTTCTTTCGAATTCATTCCAAATTTTTCTGAAAACCAAAACCAACGATCTACATTTGTCATAATACATAACACAGGGCATGTCATGCCCGAGAACTGGCGATCAAAGTGCAAAAGCTCAAAACGACCGGCTGGGTCGTTACATCCTCCCCCACTTAAACACACGTTCATCCTCGAATGTACCCAGAGTTGTTCTAAAAGCCAACCAATCGCTGAATAACCTTACCATGCATATACCCAGGAGTGATCCCACGTCACCCTAACTCATATAGGTCCGATAACACATTTTAACCAAAATCACACAATCCAGTCTAGCCCATAAATCATAGAACCACATTTCACTATCATACACGAGATCAGAACCTCACATCTATATTCAGAATAAGTCTGAACCAGCTGTAATAACCCATACCTGCAACCTCAGGTGCAATTATATGATATACCACATAACTCAAACACTCGAAACGATAACTTCTATTCACATCAGCTGCACACAACACCCGAATACCGGTAGAAAACCTCTTATCAACTAAGGTCTTATTCCAATACTTCTATACACTGCCGACGATAAATGAAACACACAATAAACCGTAACCATTTCTCAAGTCAACCATTCATGAATGCACTCCCCTTTTGACTAATACCACAGCAGACTTCCGAGCCGAACCTTGACATTATCCTTCCAACATGCTGAAATCAAATCCGTTCGTATTCATTAATGACCCCAACGATCACCTCGAATCCAACACACCACTCTGGTGACATGACACATCAATACAGGCCTAAGCCACAACTTGCATAATTCGCGCACCAATAAGAAACGGTCTGAACATACTCAAATCATGAAAATGACCCAAACGAAAGAGTTGTACTCAAGATCCTCAGTACCATCACAACACAAAGCTGAGACCCCATCTCACATCATAGAAATAGAACACATGAATATACCCCGAAAGGTCATATCTCCACGTAGCCTCGCTACAATGTGTGATCCTATCCAAACACTGTTACACATGAAACACCTCCAGTCACTATGCTCAAAATCGACAGCCACGCACAATTTGATGTCCGGAACCAAAGCAAATCATTACACCCACGGTGAAACAAATAATATACGCCACGCAACCCGATAGGACATAACCGATACGCCATTCACTGAGCAACGCTCAATTACTCTTCCCACTTGAATTCCACTAAGAGACCCCAATTGAACCGCACCATATGTGCCTATAACCAACAAATCATAACATCTCACAACATAGAAAGGTAACTCATAGATATCCCAGATCTCTGATAATCTCAACAACGATCGAATCAATACCTCCCTCAACAATGCCATTCGGAGCCAACCAAGCCGACTCAAGATAGAACACTCACCCATATTGGCCTGCCAACGAACTCCGTATCAAGGAAACCTGAAGCTGCTCCTTCCACCTTTATAACTCTTCCGGTGCCATACGATACGATGCAAGGCACCAAATCAATACCGAAATCAACAACCTTGCCCGGCGACATGCCCAGCCGCAAGAAACACATCCGAGAAGTCCCTCGCCACCGGAACTGAATAAATATGAGAAGCCTTAGCACTGACACTCATCACAAGAGCCCGAAATAAGAAAGACAATTCCTTCCCAGTCGTCCACTAGGTCTTTGAAATATAAGACTCTCTCCAATAGGACATAATCTGACAAACATCGCCACTCAATCCGTGGAATTTTTCGGCATAGCCAAAAGCGTCGCCTTATCGCAATAGTCCAGAATAACACAATGCGGAAACAACCAGTTTGAACCCAATATCACATCCAAGATCTAATATCCCAAGCAACAAAAGGTCCGCTCGGGTCTCCAAACCCCGATAGCCTCTAAACAGTGCAGATGCACACGATCTACGACCACAACATAGCCTGGGTATGAGAATTTTTGGTCTCCAATTCCATGTAGCACACAAGTCACCATACCTGATACCAAATTTCGCCGTCCGAATACATATCGCACCTCAGGTACCCAGTCATTCCACGAAAGATATTCTAAAATTCCCCTGTGCCATATAAGCAACTCGAATATCAGCAGTCAATCCAGCCTGAAAGTGATGCAATACTACTGAAGTGACATCAACTTAATCACATTGCCCTTTTTCTTAAACCTATACTTTCGAATACTTAGTTTGAAGAACTTCCTGCGAATCCGAATTCCGTTACCTTTACTTTCCTGATACTAATACATAGAACCCCATAATTAACATAGAAATACCACAAATCTGAACCTCTTCCAATGAAAACAACAGCTTCTAACCACATATGCAACTTTAAAGCACTCAATTGATGTATACAGAATCTTGAACACATTAGAACTATTCTCGCAAGTCATTCACTCTTATTCAAAATGCAACTTACTGACCTAATGAACAGAACCACCCGTGCCTCATTGGCACTCCGATACCGCAAAATGAAGTCCTCATCCCAATACAACCAAGCAACTTCCTGCTCTATGCGCCGAGCATCCTTTATCAACAACACTCTAGACATTCCGTGATTCTCATACTCCATGAAGCATAATATGACCTTTGTCAAACTTTTTCTTTACTCTAGCCATAGCTAATTCACTCGCACGCCCCAAACTGGAACTAACATAGCACCTAACCGTGCAATCAACCGCTCACAGCAGACTCCCCCACTTGGCTCGAAGCCATAGATCAAGATACACTCAATAACTCATAACATTTTTTTTATTTTATTGATGCCACAATACCATAGTGAGATTAAACTCAAATCATTTATAAGTTTGTGAAAACACAGATCATCCAGTACTGTAAATCTTCTACAAATCTCGCATTCATCCCCGCAACAGTTAAGCCCACTCTCTTAAGCGACCCGAAATTTCAAATTTCAACACGTACCCTTCAATTACACATGAGATCTTCTAACATACACATAAGGATCACACCACTTTAGAACACTCCGCTGGAGATAACCCACGCGCGTCGCCTTAATATAATATTTTCGTATACCTTCCACCATCATACACATTACACAGCCAATTAGTCTTCCTGAGCCTGAACTCATACCACAACATGAAATTTACTTCACTCCCAACTAGGAGACACGAAAAGATTCTTCACGCGCCCATAACTCGGAGCTACACATCCAATCACAATGGAAATCATACACTTAATAGTTCATCTAACATCTCGCCGACCTTTCTCGTCATTTCCAAGTTACATAGATACATCTCGCAGTACTAACATACTCATCACATGGCTATCCAATCGTCGCTCTCGCTAAGAGGGACAATACAGAACGTATAATTTCAAAACACTTGCTCACACAATTAGCCCATCGGTGCTCAAGCCATAGGTATAGACCCGGCCTCAAGTCCTGCAGACTGGCCCAACATTAACCTTACAGAGATAACATCTCGCCCCTCGATCAGGGAAATAACAAGCCATCAAGGCACATCTGATACTGAGCGCTCATGCGCACATACGAACGCGTGGAAGGAATTTCAAGAGTTACTTTTCAAGCTGAATCAAGGACGCACAATGAGATTACAAGAAGGTGAAGTTTTCCTAAAGGTTCTGCAGCGTCCCGAGGATAAGTATAGACGTCTCTGTACCGATCCACGAGACTCTACTAAACCTGCTCATGACTCGTGAGACCTAGTAACCTAGGCTTTGATAACAACTTCTCACGACCCAAACCCCGCACTGGTGGTGATGGCGCCTCTCGTGAAGACGAGGCCAGCCAACTAACCCAACTTATCGTTTTAGAATAGTTAACATTAATAAGCAGCTTTAATATATTTTAAATAACCACAGTCTATCAAAATGTCTCTTTAATAAGTGCAGAATAAAACCCAAACACAACCCAAACTGGGGTCACAAGTCACGAGCATCTATCAGAGTATACATACAACTACAAGACCTAAAATATACAAGCCGGAATAATGAACCAAAAGAGAGAAAAAAATGGTGCTGCGAACGCAGGCAGTCACCTCGCTACTCCTATAGCTCTGCCTCTGATCAGCCAAAACCCGCTACCCGGTGATCAATACCTGCATCTGCACGTGAGGTGCAGGGAGTAAAGTGAGTACTCCAACTCAGTGAGTAATAAGGGTAAATAACAACTGAGCAGTAAGAAATCACGTAAAGCAAACCATCATGCTATATAGGGGCAGTGAAAAACCCTTTGAGAAAAGCAGTGAAGCTGTAAAACCTTTAGAAATATCTTAGCTCAGTTTAAAACCTCTTTTGAAAATGATCTTTTCAGCGGTAACGCAAATAAATGCCAAACAAATAGCGCAGATAAGCACAGAAGTCCGTCTCTCGGGCACCACACTCGGTTATCAGATAATACCAAAACAACAGGTAAATATTGCAAGAAGAAGCACAAACAACATATAATCGCAGACAAATGAAATAAGGTAAACACATCAAATAGTACTAGTACCGCTGCGGCGTGTAACCCGCTCCACATATCGCTGCGGCGTGCAGCCCGATCCATTTATCGTCGACGGCGCTCACTGGGGGTGTGCAGACTCCGGGAGGGGCCCCTTATGGCCCAAGCGCAATAATAAGCCATCTCGTGGCATCAACTAGGCCATCGGCCTCATATCAATATCAATATCATACCGCTGCGGCGTGCAGCCCGATCCCATGCTCAGTCCAAAATCACATAAGCCCCTCGGGCACAATCATATAGAAATATTCAGCCCAAACTTCATTAAAAATATAAATTAAGTTTCAAGTTTAAGAAAAAGTGGGTACCAGGACTGAGTTCAATGATATGTAAAAATGGTAAGAAACCAGTAATAACAATCCCTGAAGGATTCAATCAATTGGCACGAAGCCCAAATATAGCAATCAACTCAATTGAAATGATAATAAGTGAATTTCAGTGAAATACGTAGTATATTCATCTACCGGAACGGACCAGGTCACAATCCCCAACGGTGCTCTACCCCACGCTCGCTACCCGGCATGCAAGTCACCTCAATATAGCACTACGATGTGCAAATCCGGGGTTTCAAACCCTCAGGATGTCGTTTACAATCATTACTCACCTCGAACCGGCGAAATCTCTAGATCACGATGCCTTGCCCCTCAAATCGGCCTCCACGCGTGTCGAATCTATCCAAAATCAGAGCGAATACATCACAATATTCTAAGGGAACAAAGCCCAAGCGAAAACAATCAATTACGGGCACAAACCCCGAAATTACCAAAACCCGAGCCCCGGGCCCACTTATCGAAACTCAGAAATTTTCATATTTATAGATTCCTTATCTCCTCACGAGTTCATACATACCAAAAGTTCTCAAATCCGACCTCAAATGGTCCCTCAAATCCCCAAATCAAATTTCAAATCCCTAGGCCCCAAACCTTCGGATTTCATCCCAAAAACAAGTAATCTAGTGAGGATATTTGATGATAATCCCATATTATTGACTAACAATGACCGCAAGTGAATTATCTCTAGTTTTCACATGAATTCTTACTCAACAATCACCCAAAAACGAAATTGAAGATTAGGGTATAGAACCTTACCTCTTTGATGAAGAACTTGAGGGATTTCTTGTTGGATTTCAAGGATTGGACAACATTTTTTTGATGAACAAGGCACTTGAGCTTCTTCCTCTCTCTAGAATTGCTCTTCCCTCTCTCTAAAAGCTCCAGAAAACCCCAAAATAGCAAACCTCAAACGAGTTAAATGAAATGGGGTTCGGGTCTTAAAAACCCGTTTTTGTACTGCCACGCCGCATGGGGCACCGCATGGGGCGCCGCGGTAGTGGAAAATTCTGCGCTGCTTTTGGTAATTTGGTCATAAGTTCTTGTAGGAGTGTCCGAATGACGAACGGTTTGAAGCGGTAGAAACTAAATTCGAAAATCTTTCATTTGATAGGTTGTTCATCACATAAATTCTTATATTTATTCAGATATTCTTGTCCAAAGTTTGGTCTTGTGCTGCTCATTCGAAACTTTCGTCTAAAATGAAACTTTTCAACTTGGCTTGGACTTAGGACTCTCTTTAGACCCCAAATCACTTATAATATGCCCCTTACACTTATTATCATATCCAATTGATATCCATTATATTAATAGTCCTCGTTCGCAGACAAAATAATATAATTAGCGCACATCAATTTTCTTAATAGCACTTCAAAAAATTTCGGGGCGTTACATGTTTATACTCTAAAGCAAATGCAGAACCCATTGTGAGCACATAATTTTTTACTATATTTAAACTTTTTTAACCACTTTTTGGTAGTTAGATAGTTTTAAGTTCACTCTTTGTATTTAGTTTTTGTTTTACCATTTTATAGATTTTATTTGAGAAAATCAACACCCACAAAATGTTACCTACAAGACGAAGCAATTTGATGAAATAAAGGGGTAAACACCTTGATAAGTACATTTTACCTGATTTTAATATATCACCGTCCTCGCAAAAGTATAAAAATTATCATGTTTCTTTCACAAATTTAATTTGATTGTGCAGGAAATGCTACGAGAAGAATTGGTACAAAAGCAATAAAACTTCAATAAGAAAAAAAAAAGGAAGCAAGCTACGACAAAATATGAACTGCATAAAATCCATCTACCACAACAAAGTGGTCGTAACCAGATTCAAAAAATAAAAGAATCTTTCATAACCAAAACAAGTGGCTATAATCAAACCAACTTGTTATGGTTTGATTATAAAAGCATACGTTGGCAAATGGTGAAGGAGGAAGTGACGGGAGCTCAGCAGACAACAAAAATCCATTTCAGAGTCTTTCCTTTTCATTTCAGTCAGTTGTTCAGTTCTTTGAATTTTCGCCCAGTCATTAGAGTGGCTTTTGTTTCTAGTTCCTAATAAATCTTAAGCTTTGAAAATTACTCTATATCCTGCTTTTAATTAAATAGGGGGAATTATTCTTTCTGAATATTTCTTTCTATTTTCTTATCTAATGGACAAGAATATTTTTATTAGCGGTATTGGCTCCAATATGGAGTAACTTTTCTTGTTTTGGAAAAAATGACGGATCTTAATATTTTTATATAATAGTAGATATTATTCCTCAATTTCACATGTTTGAGCTGAAGCTTTTTATTTATTTATCTGCTTTATAGTCAGGTGTTATTTAATTTTGTTAACATCTATCTATTTCGTACCACATATTAACTTCTTACTAATTCTGTAATCGAAAGAGGCAGAAGAAGTAATAGTTAATTTTGGTATTGATAGATGTTAACCTATATTTAGTGACATCTAGCTCATATATGTTAAAATTGATTCTACACTTATTTGTAATCGAAAGAGGCATTTATACATTTATGAGAAATAGAAGTTGAAGGATAAAAGTATCTACTATATAATAAAAATATTAAGTGAAGTCAGGATCCCAACACCTTTTTATTATATCTGTGAAAAACAAAAAAAAATTCTATTGCTCCATTCGTGCATTTTTAGTCAGTTAATTTAAAACTCAACTCTTTCTGATTTTCTCAAATAGTAACTAAAACAAGAAACGTCTGTAGAATAGACAAACCAATCTCTGTGGGTTCGACATCTTTCTATACTATTATTTGACAGAGTACGAGTTAAAAATTTATATACGCTAGACACTCGTCACACCTACTTACGAAGAGAGAGAAAATATGAACTCTTATTTCAGATATGAGACTCTTACAGAGAATGAATAATGAATATCCTAGAACTATGTGTTTTATATACAACTAATAATATGGCTATCTCTATAAAAGAAAAGGCTACACTTGTAAGTTAACTTGTATGAACAACTAAGTATTTCAAGTTAGGCCTTCAGTTTTGTGTTGGGCCGCTGGACCACTTGTAACTTCAACACCCCCCCCCCCACCCCCCACCAAGATGGAATTGGGAACCAGGCCAAGCTTGAGAGGAAAGTACAATGTTAAACCCCTGGCAAAGACTTAGTAAACACATCAACCAATTGAGAAGTAGTGGAATTGGCATGCAAAATGATGAGACCGGGTTGAAGCTGCTCGCGCACAAAGTGACAATCTATTTCGATATGTTCAGTGCATTCATGAAATACAGGATTCCGAGCAATATGTATGGAAGAATGATTATCACAAAAGACAGAAACACGAGACAAAGAAGAGACCTCAAGCTCTCCAAGTAATATGACAATCCAAACAACCTCAGCAACCAACTGTCGGATAGCTCTATATTCTACTTCAGCAGAAAATAGACCAATGGTGTCTTGTTTCTTGGATTTCCAGGATATAGAACACCCACCCAATAATAAAACATAGCCACTGACAAACTTCCTTGAAACAGAGCATCTTGCCCAATCAGAATCACAATAACCAGTCAAGGCAAAGGAAGGAGAATCATTAAACAACAACCCCAAGTCAGATGTACCAACAAGGTACTGCAACACATGCAAAGCTGTCTCAAAATGTGGGACCCTCGGCTGTGCCATGAATTGACTAAGGTATTGCACACTATAAGAAATGTCAGGGCGAGTGTGTTGAAGGAAATTTAGTTTCCCAACTAACTTCCTGAACAAAGAAGGGTCAGGAATAATATCACCAGAATCAACAGAGAGTTTAAAATGAGCATCCAAAGGAGATACCATAGAAGTAACACATGAAGACAATTGAATTCAGCAAGTAAATCTAGGAGAAACTTTTGTTGAGTTACAAGGAGACCCTGAAGCTGCTTAATGATCTGTAGTCCCAGAAAGTAATGAGCCTCCCCTAGGTCTTTGATTTTGAATTGCTCATCCAGAAACTGCTTTAAGGCTTATATTTCACACAAATCATCACTAGTTAAAAAAATGTCATCTACATATACGACTACAATGGTAAGAGAAGAACCACACGCTTTAACAAATAAGGAATAATCATTTTTGCTAGAAACATAAAATTTAGATTGCACGGCATTGGATAGTTTGACATACCACTGTCTGGAAGCTTGTCCTAGTCCATAAAGAGACTTGTTAAGTTTACAAACTAGAGTGGAAGAAGAATCAGAAACTTGCAACCCAAGAGGAACTTTCATGTATACCTCCTCATCTAAATCACCATGCAAAAAGGCATTATTGACACGAAGTTGGAAAATAGGTCAGTGTCTCTTAAGAACAACACTTAGCAAACACTTAATGGTGGTGAGTTTCACAACTAGGGAAAATATTTTAGTGAAATCTATACCTTCACGTTGGGTGTCCCCCCCTATCACCAATCTAGCTTTATATCTCTCTATACTACCATCGACTTTCTCTTTGTTCTTATAAACCCACTTAGAAGATATAACTTTCTTACCAGGAGGCAATGGGACAATTGTCCAGGTATTGTTAGCCTCCAATGCTTGGAACTCTTTCAACATAGCATCCTACAAGGCAGGATTAGAAACTTCCTGATGATAGAATTGTGGTTCAAGCAAGCAACCTTCGGGAACAAAGTTAGTATCCTTAAAAATAAAAACATTGGTGCAAACATAATATTTGAGGAAAGATGGGGGATTGGTAGGTCTAGAGGACCTCCTCAAAGGTATAGACACAACAAGGGCAGATGGAGAAGGGGTAAAAGCAGAATCTGGAGCAGATGTAGATTGAGGAGAGGGAGCAGATAAATCAACAGATATATGGGCAGTAGAAGGGAAAAGGCAAGTAAGACAATGAGAGGAATATGGGAAAACAGATTCATGAAAAAGAACATCTCTAGAGAAGAAAACGTTGTGTTTGGTCAGATTCAACAACTTAAAGGCATTTTTAGTCATGTTATACCCAAGAAACACACAAGAAATAGTCCTTGAATGAAATTTATCCCTATAGAGATTAGGCACAACAACAAAGCATAGACAACCAAAAACTTTAAGGTGAGTTATACATGAGGAATACCAAAAAGTAGCTCATAGGGTGTTTTGTGGTTTAAAAGAGGTGAGGAAAACCTATTGATCAAATAAGTGGCAGCAAGTACACATTCCCCCCATATCTTAGTGGAAGTTTGGACTGAAAAAGTAAGGATCTAGCAGTCTCTAACAAATGTTTGTGTTTTCTTTCCACAACTCCATTTTTTTGAGGAGTATGTGTACAGGAAATTTGCCGAATGATTCCCTGAGAAGAGAAGAAAGAGGTGGCTTGAACACTAGATCCTAACTCAAAAATATTATCAGACCTGAGTGTCTTGACAGAACAATGAAACTGATTTTGGACAAGAAATATGAAGGATTACAACAAAGTAAAAACATTAGACTTGGTAGACAACAAATGAGTCCAAGTAGCCCTAGTAAAAGTCATCTACAATGGTCAAAAAGTACCTAAAACCATTGTATGTTTGTGTGTGGTAAGGACTTCATAAATCCACATGGACAAGTTGGAAAGGCTTGGTAGTCTTAACGGAACTATTAGGAAAAGGAACTCTTTGTTGCCTAGCCATTGGACAAACTTCACAAACAAAAGATTGTTTCTTAGATAGCTTATCTTTGATATGAGCAATAGACTTCATCTTATGGAAAGGCATGTGACCAAGTCGAAGATGCCAAAACATATCAAAATTAAAATAGGAACAAAATCATTTGTAGAAGGCACATAAGTAGAAACCATTTTATTAGTGTAAATGGTATTTACAATGTTGACGGGAACAAAATCATTTGTAGAAGGCACAGAAGTAGAAACAATTTTATTGGCATCAACGATATTTATAGTGTTGACAGGAGCAAAACAAGATGAAGAATTAGTAGAATCAGAATCGTAGCATTGACAACTTCACGAATTGAAGTAGCATCAATTGACGTAGGGGCGGATTGTAGCAGATAAAGTTCATTTGAGATTTTACCAAGAACTAGTGGCCTCTTCAGAGAAAGTCCCTGTAAGACACAATCATAGGCAGAAAATAAAGCATTATAACGAAATTGCAATAAGAGCCGATGTAGGGAAACTAAATTGCACAGGAAAGAAGGTACAAGTAAAATATTTTCCAAAATCAAGTCGTTAGATAGAGGAAATGTGCCAGAACAAGTTACCTTCACCCTATAACCGTTGGGAAGTATGACAAGGTAAGGGATTGCTAGTGGTTTAAGATTTATTAAGAAAGATTTATGAGGAGTCATATGATTTGTAGCACCTGAATCTATTATCCAAGGATTACCAACTAAGCGAGAAAGATTGCAAACAAACACACAACAATTTCTAGTATCAACACAATGTACCAAACCTGCAAAGTTGGCATATCTTGAGGCAGTAGCATCATGAGTGACCTTAGACTGTTGAAACATGTTCAACAAATGCTCATACTGCTCCTTTATGAAACCATGATTTTTAGAATCAAATTGTTCAATCCTATTATCAAAAGCACTCCCGTATGTTGGTCCCAAACTCTAAGTCTTTGAAACATGAGCATAACCAGTAGGCGTCTTAAATCTGTTGGACTGGACAGTGTACTGCAAAGTGTTGGGATACCCATGAAGTTTGTAATATTTTTCTATGGTGTGGCCAAGATTTTTCCAGTAGTTGCATATGACATTTGCCCTTTTAGGATCGAAATTAACCTTTGTGAATAAGGTTTCTGGATGCAGGCAGGGGAAGAACCAGTATATGTTTCTGAACACTAGTGGAGAAAGAAGCAGACTCATAAGAGAAAGATGGAACTAAAGCTTGTGCCTCACATTGACTTTCATCATTAACCAACATAGCAGACGCAGTGCCTATGTCTGGAAGAGGTTTCATAGCTAGAATGTTCCTCTTGCTGGTAAAATAATTTTTGTTCAAACCCATAAGAAACTGATGAAGCTTCTGATCTTCTTCCTTTTATGAAAAGCCTCTTTACATCCACACGCACAATCAGGATATGTTATGAAATATGCTAGCTCATCTCACAACTTCTTAATTCTAGAACAGTAGGAAGAAATGTTCGAAGCTCCTTGAGAATGGATGAAAGAGTCTTACGAATCTAATACACTTTGCTCCCATTGGGTTTTCCATATCGTTTCTCAATGTCCTTCCATAACTTTGCAGCTGACTCTGTATACATAACACTTTCCTTAATTTCGGCTGCCAAGCTATTCAGTATCCAAGCAATTACCATGTCTTTACATTGATGCTAAGTCTCATACAATGGAGATGTAACATTAGGTTTGGAGATAGTCCCATTGATTATGTGTGACGACCCAAAGGGGTCATCACGTGTTTCCTTACTTATTCTGTGCTTCTGAGGCCTTGAAAACCTCATTCGGGGTTGCCTTGATTTGCGCACGCAGTCCGGGCGCGTAGCCGGAAAGCTTAAATATGAATTCTGCGAGAAAAATGCTAAATTTTGATATTAAATTGGATAAATTTGACTTCGGTCAACATTTTGGGTAAACGGACCCGTACCCGTAATTTGACGGTCCCGGAGGGTCCGTAGAAAAATATGGGACTTAGGCGTATGCCCGGAATCGAATTCCGAGGTCCCAAGCCCGAGAAATGAATTTTTGTGTGAAATTGTTTTCTGGAAATGATTAAGGAAAATGAAAATAAAATTTGATTAAAAGACTATGGTATCGGGCTCGCATTTTGGTTCTGACGCCCGGTACAAGTCTTATATATGGTTTAAGCGCTTTCTGTAAAGTTTGGTTGAAAACGGACGTCGTTTGACGTGTTTCGGACTTAAAATGGAAAATTGATGTTTTATGAAAATTCGGAAGAAATCATGAGTTTTGAGGCTTGATTCGATGTTTATGATGTTATTTTGGCGATTTGATCATCCGAGTAAGTCCATAGGATGTTTTTGAGGTTGTGTGCATATTTGGTTTGGTGCCCCGAGGGCTCGAGTGAGTTTTGGATAGGGGTCGGATTGCATTTTTTTTGAACTTTATAAAATCTGGCATCTCAGTTCTGCAATTTTTGCAATTGCGAAGCAGGCCTCGCAAATGCGAGCCTGACATCGCAATTGCGAGGAAGGGGGTACTGTGTTGTGTTCGCAATTGCGACCAAAAGGTTCGCAAATGCGATGCTGGGCTTCTCGCAAATGCGAAGTCTGCAGTCGCAAATGCGAAGACCCCTATACTGGCCAGTGTTCGCAAATGCGAACAAAGTCTCGCATTTCCCATAATTTGGTCGGGGTTCGCAATTGCGAACCCCAGTTCGCAATTCCCATATCTGCAGCCCAGCAATTTTCATACCTAGTCGAATTTTAGGCCATTTTTCACCCCACTTTCAAAATACAACTCCTTAGGCGATTTTTCAAGAACAAGTTTCATCCCAAATCATTTGTAAGTCGATTTTTACTTAATTCTTTCACTCATTAACATCATTTAACATATTTTCCACTTAGAATCAATGATTTTTATGGGTGAAATTGGGGGTTTTCGGTAGAACCTAGGTTTTTCAAAAATTGGGGATTTGGACCTCAATTTGAAGTCCGATTTCAAAACAAATTACATATTTGAGTTCGTGGGGGAATAGGTAACCGGGTTTTGGTTCGAACTTTGAGTTTTGACCACGTGGGCCTTAGGGCGATTTAGGAATTTTTGAGAAAAACTTTGGAAAATTCATTTTTATACATTCAAATTGATTCATTTAGTGTTTATTAAAGTAATTAAGTGACTTGTGACTAGATTCGAGCGGATTGGAGGTGGAATCGCAGGGTAAAGCTATAGTTGAGGCTTGAGTTGAGTCCAAAGCATCGAGGTAAGTGTTTGGTTTAACCCTAGCTTGAGGGATTAGGAGTTGAGTCATAATTGCTACTTGTTTATGTTGAGTACGACGTTTGGGCATGGTGACGAGTATCCATGCGTCGGTGTCAAGCATGACCGTGAGTCTTAATTTGATAATTGTGTACCCTTGTTTGATCCTATGGACGTTGTGACTAAATATTGGTATTAGTTGTGCCAGGAAGAAGTTGAATAGGATTGGTTATAGCTGACTCTCCCTTGTCGGGGTATTTGACTTGTTGTTATAGTTCCCTTGCCGGTAAGAGTATTAATTTGATTGTTCCCAATAAAGCGGCAAGAAGCACCTTCTTTCTCAATGCCGGGATTGTATTGTGTATTGTGTTGAAAGTAAAGGGAGCGGGTGGTACGCCTACCACAAGTGATATTGCAATGGGAGCGGGTGGTACGCCTACCACGAGTGATACTGAAATGGGAACGGGTGGTACGCCTACCACGAGTGATATTAAAATGGGAGCGGGTGGTACGCCTACCACGAGATATTGAGAAATGGTATCGGGTTGCACGTCTGCAACAAGATGAGTTGAATATAAAAATTGCCTTATCTTTTCATTATTGTTGGAAGTTAAATTGTAGATGTACGAACCATTATTCCTGATAGTTTGTTTCTATCTGTTACCCCTGAAGCATGCTCCCTTCCCCAGCTTTAATTGTTATTTTCTTGCTATTTTTCTGTTGTACTTGTATATATATCTGTACAGGTTTACCTGGAGTCTGGTCCTAGCCTCGTCACTACCTCGCCGGGGTTAGGCCAGACACTTACCAGCACATGGGGTCGGTTGTGCTGATACTACACTCTATGCTATTTTGCACAGATCTAGGTTTCGAGCAGCAGCAGCAGTAGTGTGGGAGCAGGCTTCATTTCGGCGGGACCCGAGGTAGCCTTGCAGGCGTCCGCAGGCCCGACGTCTCTTCTATCCTTTATTTTTATCTGTTATCTCATTGTATTCGAGACAAACAACTTATGTTCTCTTTCAGACATTGTATGTAGTAATCTTAGCAGTTCGTGAGTACAGTGACACCAGTCTTGGGTAGAGGATTTTGTTGAACTTTCCGCATTTCTATTCAATTTTTATAAAATGTTAAGACTTCCGCTTATTATTGAATTTCGTTGCTTTTGTATTATTGTCGTAAATTGTTAAAATGGACTAGATTATTAATGGACAAATAATTAAACTTGGCTTGCCTAGCTCCCATTAGTAGGCGCCATTACGACTTTCGAGGGTGGGAATTCCGGGTCGTGACATTATGCATAACTTATTCTTATACGACAAATTGATCAGCATTCCCCTTCTCCAACTTCCATATCCCATACCGTTGAATCGATCGGCAACGATAATAGTACCGGGGTTGTTAGTGGGATAGAAGTAAAATGGATTTGAGGGCTCAACAGTAACCGAATTGTTAGATACGGTAGAAGTAAAAGTATCATATGAAGTTTCTAGTGGAGCCATAGTAAATTTAAGAAACTAGGGTTTCGAATTCAAATTGAACAACAAAAATGATAACAAAATAGAAGAAGGTACCAATCTTCTCCACCAAATCAGCAACTTTCTCAGCAAATCGAAGAAGCAAAACCTTGAATTTTCGTAGAACTAAGAATTTGTCGGAAACAACCACAAACGTCACCAAACACTACATTGAAAAATCAAAACTCCAAAATTATCCATCAAAGGTAACATCGGACGATGGCCGATGCTCCGATTCACCCAAATCCAGGCTCTAATATCATGTTACGTACAAGAATGGAAGCAATTTGTTGAAATAAAGGGGTGAACCCCTACTTACGATGAGAGAGAAAATATGAACTCTTATTTCATATGTGAGTCTCTTACACAGTATGAATAATGAATATTCTAGAAATATGTGTTTTATATACACCTAATAAAATGGTTATCTCTATAAAATAAAAGGCTACACTTGTAAGTTAACTTGTATGTACATCTAAGTATTTCAAGTTGGGCCGTCAGTTTTGTGTTGGGCTGCTGGACCACTTGTAACTTCAACATAAAAAGAGTCATACTTTTAGATATTATATGTGTTTCATTTGTAAAAGAAAAAAAATCACAAAAAAATATATTTTCTTCTAGTTTGTAACACTAGTAATTTTGTAAGTTTTTCTTAGTAGTTTAATTTATTAGGTTTTTTTAGTTTAAAATATTAGTGGAGTATTTATAATTTTTGATTGTCTTTAAAAAAGAGAAGACAAAAAAAAAAAAAAATGTAAAAATGCCACCTAACAAAGATGCTTTCCTATCTTTTGGTAACAAACTTATATGCCACTTTCTTGGCAATTTTTCATTAATTCACATATTACATATTGCTTTTCTTTTACAAAAAATCATGTGCTCATTTTTCTTTCTCCCCAAGTCACGCACACAATATAAATCCACACCCTCACTCACAAAATAAAAAGGGGAGACGGATAGAGAAAACTATAGAGAGAAAAACGTAGAGCTAAAAAGAAAGGAAAGAGCATCGGCAGCCAGGGGTGGATCTATGTAGAGCATAGAGGGTGGCACGCCATTCGTTTGATCGGGTAAAATTTGATGTATGTATTGATATTTTATACCACAAAAAGTATATAATTGAACGATGGCAACCAGATAAGCAAATCCAATCTAGGTGCCAAGGTTTAGGTGCCAACTTCCCATATGCTAGATGCAGGATTGATACTCACTTGTCTATCTTATACCAGGCTACTTTTTACTTGTTCCTTTTTTTATCTTCTCATATTGCTATGAACCGAGATAATATAAATCTAGCTATACGTAGATTGAAGAGATATATTTGTTTATTTAAAATTATTATTTATGTCTTTTCATTATATTATTTAATCTGAATCAAAAAATTAGATTGCATTGAACAAAACTTATTCACTTTGGTAATTACCTATTTATTTATGCACCAAAGATCTTGTCCATTTAACTAAATTATTCAAAGTGGATCGAATCGATTCGAACCGAATTAATTTAAAATGGATCGAACCGACTAAATAATGCACACCAATTCATTCTACAGTGCTAAGTATGTATTAAAATAGTGGCACCCGCCACGACAGCCCTCTTTTTTACTCAGGTAAATCATCCTCACCTTTGGCTATGTGAGCTCCATCTTTAAACTAAAACCCAACTGATTTTCCATCACTTTCAACCGCAAAATCAACCAAAACTTCCACCAAAATCCAGCCCCAAAACAACCCAAACTTCAACTCCAAAGCCACCGTAAATTTGCCACTAACACCACCTGAAAACTTCTCGAAGTCTAGCTGAAAACTAGCAGCAAACAACCCCAAAATCCATCTCTAACACTACTAAAAAACACCTCAATACAGTCCCAAAATCTGCCCAGATATTAGCTATAAAACAGATTTGTTTTCTTTCATAATTAAACCCAGCAAGGTCTGACTTTGTCACCTTATTTTGGTCGAGTTAGAAAAGGTCGGAGTTTGAGTTCTCGTTCGATGCTCCGATCAGCAAGTTTGGGGTGGAACGTCCCGTTGATTTTCATTTTCGAAATCAAAACTCTTGTTTTCTCTGTACACAATAAAGGTTAGAAATCTATCAATGAAGGATTCATTCTTTTTAATTTACTGTTTATTTCTCATAATGCTTTTGTTAGGTTTAGATCTATTTAAATGTTTCATTACTTATTCTCATGTTTTTCTTGTTTCTGTTTGTTTGATTGAAATTAGTTTCGCAAGTAATTAAAACCCGAGCTTCTCATCTATGTTGCGAGGTTAATATAATTTGACAAGTCCATGTTAGATTTGGAGCATAAATAAGTCTATATTTTAAAGAAAATTTAATTTTATCAATTATGTTTATGTTGCATTTTATCCCTAGTTGATGTTCTATTGCTCGCTTCTATTATTTTGATTTATTATTTTATGAAATAACAATGATATTATGTTTTAAGTTATTTTAGTTATCTAACGTAAAAGTTGAAAAAAATGGAATCTTAAGCTGAAGAAACTGTGATGTATTAGGAGAAAATCTCACTTTATACTCCTTAATTTCAAACTATTTGCCCTTTAATATCCAGACTCAAACTATTTACTACTTCTACCCATGAACCCTAAACTATTTACATTGTATTCTTGACAACAGGGTATCGTATTCTTGACAATGGGGCCTCTTTGTTACTATTGTTCTTGATTTCTTTTTTCTAGGAAAAAGAATTCAATCATGGCTGTATATTTCAAGTATAAAAGTGCTAAAGATTATGATTCAATTCTAACTCTTGATCAATTTATTTCTGTTGGCAATTTGAAATTAAAAATATTTGAATCCAAGTGTTTTGGTAGGGGTAAAGATTTTGACCTTCTTATTACCAACGCTCAAACTAACGAAGATTATGTGGATCGATTATGCTCCACTAATGAAAATGGCGAGTTTCAATTCTGCTCTACTTTTTCTTGATTGTTCTTTCCCTAGCTCTTGCTCTTGCCTTGACCCTTGAATTTAAAATTTTTATTTTGAAGATTTCTTGTTTGATTCAAAGTGGGTGTTGTTGAATATTGCTTATAGAACCTTCTGGAAGTTCATACTGAAATTTGATAGCATTTGGAGCTAGAGGTGATTGAGATCGAAATTTTCAGTTGAAAATCGTAGAAGAACACAGCTACAGTATACCGCTACGGTATACAATATGCTTTAGGAGCATATAGCTATACTGCAACAGTATACTATTATAGTTTACAATAAACTGCAACGGTATATTGTAATAATCGAAGAAGAACACAATTACCTAACAGTATACCGCTACAGTATACAATATACTATATAGTTATACTGCAACAGTATACTATTATAGTATGCAATATATTGTTATAGTATACTGTAATAATATACAATATACTGTAATAGTATGCTGTAATAGTATACAATATACTATAATAGTATACTTATTACACGTAAGTTCACTTGCCTTTTCCCTTTTAATTTGTTTTAAGCTTTTACCTAGCGTGAGGGGCAAATTGAAAATGTAAATAATTAAATAAAATATGATAGTATGATATATAATGTAAACGTATACTCTTACAATTAGCTCCTTTTAGAATTTTTTTGAAATTTTTATTGACGACTGACATTATTTCAGTTTAATAGTTGAATTAATTTTTTTTTTAAATTTTTTGCGTACAATTGTATACCCTGTTGGTATAGCTATATACTATACTGGTATCATATCTTAGTTAATATTTTTTGGTTGTATTAGTTATATTTAATTGGTACACAATTTGATTTTTCTTTAGTAATAGTATAAAAAAAAAAGAATAATAAAAAATAGTAAAAACGGTAAATGAAATTAGATTATGAAGAGAAAAAGAATATAGAAAAAAGAAGTTAAATGAAATTAGAAAAGTATATAAGAAAAAAATAAGAAGAAACCAAGAAAAAAGAAAAGGAGAAAAGAAAAAAAGAAAGAAAAGAAGCATAGACATAAAAAAGAATTGGAGAATAAAGAAAAAACTCCCCACAAAAACTACAATAGGTAGGAAATGTAATTAGTTTATGGGTAGAAAACAAATGGGTAAACAAGGGTAAATAGTTGGAGTTTTTAATGCTCAAAAAGCCAATATTGATGATAGTAGCTGATCGATGCCTACTCCGCACCAATAAAAGGTAGCAAGAGAGGGTCGTAATAGCTTTTACCCGATATGAGGGTCGGGATCGAATTCCTCAAGGAGCTAGAAAGGGAATTGATGTATCTATCTAGTCTAGAATCGTTTAATTGTTCCAAATGTCACTTCCAACATTTTTGGGTTTTCTTTTATAAACTACTATTATAAAACTACTAATTAGGAATGAACTAGATTACGCTAAGAGATAACTGCTAAGAATTGTATCTAATGGATTAAGGGGCACTAGGGTAGTGGCTTTCACCTAGGTGGCTAATTGACGGGTAATTGCTTCTAAAGCTTGATTGACATGATTGGGGAAATATGTATAACCGTTGCATAATTTTACCCACTCTCACACGTCTCGGTAGAGAGAATAATTTTGCCCAATTGACTCTCTCGAGACCAAATGGGTAGGCAAATTAGCTCAAGCAACTAGGGTTCAAGTCGGGTAATTACTCTCTCGAGGTTTAACCCTTTAATTGGAACTATCAATTCTCTTGAGTCCATCCCAATTCCTTGTTGGTCAATTTTGGAGACTTAGGCTTTCTCTCTTAAGAAGAGCCAAGTCAACTTAGCACAAATCAGTGTTTGCAACCACCAATTCATAAATTAAACCATAAAATTGACCCAAATACAAACACCCATAGTCAAGCTAACCTTAAATCACAACACCCATCAATTACTCACACTAGGTTTGAGCCACAACCCTAGCTAATGGGTTTAGCTACTCATGCTTGAACAAGAAAATAGAGAAATAGATAAAAAGGATGACATATTAATTAAGCACTAAAGTAAAATACAAGAATCTATTGTTAAAAGTAAGCTAAGATGCCAAAAATGGCTACAGATGATGTTCTCACGAGCGCAACAGCTGAAATAAAATAACTGATACCCTAAAAATGGAAAAAGGTTCTATTTATACTAAGCTGGAAAAACTGGACAAAAATGCCCCTGCGGGGTCAGTGCGGGCCACACAAAATGAACCGCGGCCGCACTAGGCTGTTGGACTTCAAATCTGGGCTCTCTGAACTTGGGCTCCACGGACCGCGTAGAATGGACCACGGTCGCGGAGGTCTCTAATGCGGTCCGCACAAGTATGACCGCAGACCGCACGACTTGAACCGTGTCAATTTTTAACTTTCTGAATCTCTCTTCCGCGGACCGCACAAAGTGGTAGTGCGGCCGCGGAGCCTTCACCGCGGACCGCGCAATGTGTAATGCGGCCGCGTTGCCTGAAGCCTGGTTTTGCCATCTCTCTGAATCTACCTAGTGCGGACCGCACAAGGTCGAATGCGGCCGCACTAGGCCTTTTTGCCCTTAGTTTGCCTTGTCTTTGATACTTGAGCAGGTTTCACTCTCTTTGAGCCGATCTTTGACATTTCAACACTTTGCCGATCAAACCTGCAATCAAGCACACTTATGAGCCTTTTGGGACTATTTTGTAACAATTTATAACCAACGCGTAAGCAAGAAGGAGCATAAAACACGTTAGAATCCCTAGTTATCAACTCCCCCAAACTTAAGCTTTTGCTTGTCCTCAAGCAAACATTTTAAGACCCATCCCTTAAGGTAAAATCCAAGAATTTCCAGCTATCCTTAAGTAACCTCAACAAGCATTAATTGAGACTAACAATTGCGCTCAATATGAATGAATCATTAACAACATTTAAACTTTGAACAACTATGGATCAAGTATGACACAAGAGCATCAAGAGTTGACTCAACACATCAAAGAACTCTTTCAATTGCTTTGGTCATTGTGGAACCCAAACTCACACATCCTCAACTCTCCCTAAGCACACCTCACCTTTAGAATAGTGGCACACAAAACGAGGTCAATGGGAATTCACTCATCTCTCTCAAGGAAAGGTCACAAGTCCGGCTCTAGGTACCATATGCTTGCCCCTTATGTAAGTATCCACTAATGTAAGCGTTATTCAACTCAAGATCATATATGGCTTTTGTGGAGTCATTGTGAAGGCTTTTGGTTCAGGGTAGGAAATGTTTTGGTCTAAGTGGGTTCCATCTTCCCTTAAGCACTTCTTTTCATTCATTTGGCACAATTCACTTGACTCTTTGAGTCATTTCACCTCTTTCCAAGGGGTTAGAGAGACACATTGTCACTCTTTCTTATGCATTTCAAACTTTTTCTCCTCTTTTCAACTTTCCACACCTTTCTTTCCTTTTTGCTGCTTTTCTTGAATCCCTTTTTATTCTTTTTCACATTGAACTTTCTTTTTGTCTTTTTGCTTTTCTTTCTTTTTCATTGCCTTTCCTTTTCTTCACTTTTGTGCCTTTTTACCGCTTTGTTGCAATCTTCGTCTCTCCCCCCAAACTTATACTTTTGCCATGTGCTCAAGGAAAGATCGGGTGCCAAGAGAGGGTATCTTTTAGATCGGGTATAGGGTTGTAACATGGTTCGTGAAAGAAAAAGGTCTAAGGCTCAAAAGGGTTAACTAGGGATCATATCATTGGTAGGCTATGGAATTTGTTCAACTATCATTTGGATCAAGGAGAGCCTATAATCACTTCCCAAGTCAAATTTCACTTAAGATTTCGCCTCAACAAACATTTAGGGCAAGTTCTAGACCAATGGCTCGGGACTTGGACTCGCAATTCGATTTCTCACCACACAAGCTAAGGGATTGCTAAAGACATCGAGTCGGGGGCCCACAACGACCTTAGATACGATTTGAGCACATAATGGTCTCGAAAAAACCATTTGATGATTGTCGGTCAACGCAAGAGTCTCAAGGCCACAACTTTCACCATCTTAAACACAATATTTTGTCTTTGACCATGGAATCAAAGGCAAATGTGCTAGGCCCAAGTGAAGCTTTGCTTGAGGTACCCTTAACTATAAACTACCAAAAACAAAAACAAAAACGGACTCAAACCCTTAAGAAGGTTGTCACGCCATCTATTATTGGGAAGAGCCACCCGGTTCACACAAAACTCCACCTTTGGAAAGAATCGTGGTATTAAGAAAACCAAAGGCTTATTAAAACATCCAAAGCAAAACAAAAGGCTACGAGCCTATATAAGAAGCTAAAAATGAAATTTTTTTGCGAAAATAGAAAATAGAATGAATATGTACAATAGGGGAGTGAATATACAAATAGAATAAATATGTACAATAGGGGAGTGAATGTACAACGGGGAATGAATATATACAATGATGTAACTTTATATACAGACCAAAGGAAAGATAAAAAGTACGATAAAAATAACTAAATGCAAGATTATATACAGACCAAATGAAAAATCAAGAAAGCATAAAATAGTATCAATATATACAGTCATCCCAAAAATGAAGGGCGCACCCCCTCGAATAAAAGCTGGCATTGTCCCTAATGCCAACTAACAAAATAAGTGCCAAAACGTAATAAGTAAAGGATATGAAGACTCCCTAAGCCTCGTCTGTCTGCTTAGGAGCATGTGTGGTCTCTGGGTTCTCGGTATGCTCGGGAATCTCAGACTGGTTCCCGGTATCCTGCTGCTCAGCTGCTGGGACCTGGGACTGGACCTGTATTGGCTCTGGCTCCGGTACATCCGGTGGCTGGCTGGAGGAAGCCTCTGGTGGGTCCGCCAACTGGATGATGGCATCATCTGCTCTAGGGATAGTCCTCCTTCTCTTCGGAGGCCTCTGTGTCTGCTCCGGATCTGTGGCTGCTACTGGAACTGCTGCTGGAGCTGGGTCCTCAAACAATAAGTCCAAAGGCAGCTGGTCTGCCTTCAGTCTATCCACATCTGCTCTCAACTCCTTCACGGATTCCCTGGAGGCCCGAGTCTTGCGCAGCTTCTTGTGCTCCTTGGCAAGCTCCTTTAGAGCCTTGCCATGTGAATCCACTGCCTTTGCTAAATCAGCTTGGGTACTGAGAATCTTCTCCTGGTTTTCTAGTATCTTCTTCAAGGCATCCTCAATGGACTGTGGGACCTGTACTGGCTGAGGAGCTGACTGAGCTGCAATGGTGGAGGTCAAGGTAGACAACTTGGATGAAGCTGTATACATCCAGTTGTTCAGGCTCTGAAGCGTCTGGCTCAGCCGGTGGGCAGTGATAAGATAGGCCCGGGAAGATGGAATCTCCGGGCCAGCTGAGGTAGAAGGACTTGGAAGCAAGTCAGCAGTAGTGGAAGGTCCTGGAGGCATAGCTGCAGTAGTGGAGGCGGGCTCAGAGGGGGCCTCTACCACAACTGGCTCTTCAGACTGGCCAGTTGGGGCAGAGGCAGGCGCCTTGTAGTTCTTGTCCTTAGGGTTGTCTGGCCCTTTCAAACCATACCAGGAAAATGGAACTACTGGTTTGGCCTTGACATCATAGGACTTCTTTTCCACCTCCAAGTCCCGAAAATACATAGAGAGGGTGTTGGGGTAAGGGTAGTTCCGGTCGTGCTCTGCACCCACTAAGGAGATAATGCGGGTCATCACATTCCCCACATTAATGGGGTACCCCGCCATGATGGAAGCAACCAATACAGCCCGGTGGAGAGGAATGGTCTGGTCATAGGTAGTAGGGTCCAACCGACTGCAAACAAAAGTCAACCAACCCCTAGCCTCAAAGTTAAGGGTCCTCCTCAATATTTTTACCCCCGCAGTCAACCACTCAGGAACGGTACCTGGGACTGCCAGGTACTGAGCTAACCATGGACGGACCCCCTCGCTCATCTCCAACTTTGCCTGATATAGAGTCTCGTCCTCTTCATTGAAGCCCAAATTTCATTCAAAGACTTCCCGTCGAACAACACCTTTTTGTCTCGAACCTTGGTCACTTTGGAACCCTTGACGATGTGGACCACATTACAGTAAAATTCCTTGACCATATGTTCATTTGCCTCAATACACTGCTCCGTAAATATTTCCCAACCCACTCTAGTCCTAAACTGCCTTTGCACGTCGGGGTGTGGGGTAATAAGTCTTTTTCAATAAAACTTCGCTCCGGTATCAACTTTCTCACCGGCCACCACTCCCTAAACTTGTGGTACGCTATCTCACTCACAAATCTATCTTCCCACACAGCGGGCTTCCTAGTTCGGGCTATGCCTCCCACCTGAGGCTCACCACCCACCGGTACCTCCTCATCTCCCTCATCATCTCCGCCCGCACTCTCCCCAGATAATGAAGCTGTGGGGGAGGTGGAGTCGTCCCCACTACCGGCCGCTGAGCCCTCAGACGACTCAAAAACGATATTGACTGGCCTTCGGATAGTGGGTGATGGTGGATGAGTATCATCAGTCAATCGAAAGTCGGTGACGATATGAGTTGGGACTGAGTCTGAGGAGATGTCTTGGGAGGGCACATACTCACTCCCCGAAGAATGGGAAGCAGCTCTATCTGCGACTTTTATCAGCTTTTGGGTTTTCTTTATGTTTTCTCGAGCTTGGGGAGTGAGTTTGACTATTCTCTTTCCTTTGCCCCCTCGGAAGGAATCACCTCTCCTGGGTTGTTTTGATCCTTTGCCTCCTTGTTGTTTAACCATTATATGCAATCACACATATCTAGCTTTGTTAGTATCAGCACAGGCAGTGAATCAGTTGTGGAAAATGAATTGCAAAACAGAAGCCAAAAGTTGCAGAAACAGTGCGCTGCGGCCCGCACAAAAAGGAGTGCGGCCGCACTGGAGGCATCGAGGACCGCATAAAAGCCACCGCGGTCCGCATTGGGGTAGGGTCTAGAAAACCACTTCTCTGAATCTCTCCACCGCGGCCCGCACAAGTGGTATCGCGGCCGCGGTGGGTCAGCGCGGACCACATTAAAGTGACCGCGGTCCGCGGAGGGTGCTAATTCAAGGCACTGAGTTAGGGTTTCTAATTTTTGCAATATTGTTCAAGTTTTCACCTAACTTTGTCCCTACTCAATTTACCCAGTTAATAATAGTCCTTAGGCACACAAAAATTAAAGTTACACTAACCTAATCTAACAAATAAAGAATAATGGGAAGAAGAAGAAGCTATGGGCTACTGTAAATGAAACAAAAACTAATATTAGGCACAAAGAAATGATTGAGATGTTACTAGATGTGTATTTGTAATGCAAGTAATCACACTAAGCAAGAATGATGGTCAAAAGAGAGGATGAACAGTAAAAAGGAGCTCTGAGAGTTTAGGGTTCGAAAAGGGTAAAAGGAGACCCTTGAGGTCTATTTATAGAAAAAGGTGTGGGACCCAGTCTTACCTACCAGTGCGGCCGCACAAAACGGACCGCGGACCGCACTGGGTTTGTTAAGAAGAAGTCTGAGAAGGCAACCTCCGCGGTCCGCACAAAACAGAGCGCGGCCGCGGAGGTCCACCGCGGTCCGCACTAAATGCAATGCGACCGCAGTGGCAAACTTCAGGGAGTACCTCACTTGGCCTTCACCAGTGCGGACCGCACAAAGTGCAATGCGGCCGCACTGGAAACTTCAGAGACTGTTCCATTTTTCCAAAATGTTTTCACTGCATCAACACAATCCCTGCAACATCTCACAACCAATTAGTCCAAAAATCAAACCTAAACGACAAATAAAATCAAAGAAAACAAGAAGAAAAAGACATGGGTTGCCTCCCAAGAAGCGCCTGATTTAACGTCGCGGCACGACGCGGGTTACCATCACATCATTTCAAATGAACACTAGTCACCGCATGGCTATCATCGAACTTCCCAAGATAATGCTTGACACGGTGCCCATTCACCCTAAAGACTTCACCACTTTTGTTCTTCAAATCTAGAGCACCAAACGGGGTCACGCATACAACTTCAAATGGTCCACTCCACTTTGATTTCAACTTTCCCGGAAACAACCTTAGACGAGAATTGAACAAGAGGACCAAATCACGAACTTTGAACTCTTTTCCACGAGCATATTTGTCATGAAGGTACTTTATCTTGTCCTTATACAAGGACGAACTAGAGTATGCATGGAACCGGAATTCATCAAGTTCATTGGATTGTTCAACACGAAGATTGGCCGCAACATCCCACTCAAGATTAAGCTTCCTCAAGGCCCACATGGCCTTATGCTCCAATTCCACTGGTAGGTGGCATGCTTTCCCAAACACCAACCGATATGGCGACATACTAATTGGGGTCTTGTAAGCGGTCCGGTAAGCCCATAGAGCATCATCCAACTTTTTAGACCAATCGGTCCTATTGGCATTTACGATCTTGGACAAAATACTCTTGATCTCCCTGTTAGACACTTCAACCTGGCCACTTGCTTGAGGATGATAAGGTGTAGAGACTTTATGGTTGACACCATACTTGGATAGCAAGGTATCAAAAGCTCTATTACAAAAATGCGATCCTCCATTGAAAATGCTCTTCTTTAGAAGTGACACCACACTCCTAGCTTCATTGTTAGGCAAGGCCACGACCTCAACCCATTTTGACACATAATCAACCGCTACAAGAATGTAAGTGTTCCCACACGAGCTAATAATAGGGCCCATAAAATCGATTCCATACCAAAGATATCAACTTCCAGAATTGTATTCAGAGGCATCTCATTTTTCTTGGAAATTCCGCCTGCTCGTTGACATTGATCACATCTTTTTACTAAATCACTTGCATCTTTGAACAAGGTTGGCCAATAAAAACCACAACTCAAAACTTTCGAAGCCGTTCTCACCCCTCCATGATGGCCACCATAGGGGGATGAATGACAAGCCTCCAAAATACTCACTTGCTCTCCCTCCGAGACACACCTTCGAATCACACCATTCGTGCAAATCTTAAACAAGTATGGCTCATCCCAATAGAAGTCTAGACTATCCCGTTTGAGTTTCTTCCTTTGGTCAGAAGAGAGCTCACACGGGATGATGCCAGTCACAATGAAATTAGCAATATCCGCAAACCATGGCATATCACACATTGACACAGAAAGTAGTTGCTTATCGGGGAATGTATCATTGATCTCCAAGCCATCACACGGCCTTCCTTCCTCCTCCAAGCGGGACAAATGATCCGCAACTTGGTTTTCACTACCTTTCCGGTCCACTATTTCCAAATCAAACTCTTGAAGAAGTAACGCCCATCGCATCAACCTTGCTTTGGAATCTTTCTTGGTCATCAAATACCNCACCTCGGTGCTATTGGGTTGCTTCATGGATTTGCAAACATGGAAGACGACCTTCTCATCACCTACTCGGAAAGTGAGTTCACCCGCTTCAACATCAACCAATGCCTTCCCCGTCGCAAGGAAAGGTCTCCCTAAAATAATTGGGACCTCATAGTCCACCTCACAATCCAAAATCATAAAGTCCGCCGGCAGGATGAATATGTCCACCCGGACAAGCACATCATCAACTATACCCAAAGGACGCTTCATTGATCTATCTGCCATCTGTAATCTCATGGAAGTTGGCCTTGGTGGCCCAATACCTAGAGTCTTGAAAACTGAGAAGGGCATTAAATTGATGCTTGCCCCAAGATCACATAAAGCTTTGGCAAAGTCTGCATACCAATAGTGCAGGGGATAGTGAAAGAACCGGGATCCTCTAATTTCGGGGCCATTTAATGTACTATGGCACTAATTTGGTGGGTCATCTTGATAGTTTCGCAGTCCATTGATCTTTTCTTTGTAACCAAATCTTTCATGAATTTCGCATACCCAGGCATTTGCTCCAAAGCCACCACCAAAGGCACGTTGATGGATAAGCTCTTCATCATGTCAATGAACTTTTTGAATTGGTTGTCACTTTTCTGCTTGGCTAGCCTTTGAGGATAGGGGGGAGGTGGTCTAGGCAAAGGTGCCTTGGCTTTTGGCACCACCGGCTCCGGCATGTCAATTATGTGCTCCCTAGACGGGTTCACGGCCTCTTGAGTTTCCACCTCGGCTTCATCAATGTCAATCCTCACATCATTGTTCACCTCATTCTCAACCACATCTTCAACTACCAAAGGAACATCATTTTCTTGCAACTCAACATCATCATCCACTACTTGCTTATCTTTCGAGGCATGCACATCACCGCCTCTCCCACTTCGTGTTGTAACCGCCATCACGTGATTGTTCCCACCCTTAGGGCGCACTACTGTATCACTTGGTAGAGCACCCTTTGGGCGAGTATTCAACAATTGAGAGATTTGGCCTAATTGCACCTCTAAATTCCGAACGGAGGTACTATGGGAAGCCAATTGAGCATCAGAATCTTGGTTCTTCTTCATCATTTGTTCGAACATCATTTCTATTCTCCCCATATCATTACCCGAAGAACTAGATCCTTGAGAAGGGAACGGGGGTGGATTGTTCGGTTGTTGGTACATTGGGGGCCTTTGAAAGCCTTGCCCCCGATTGCCTTGATTTGCATTGTTGTTCCAATTGCCTTGACCATTGTTGTTCCAATTGTTGTTATTACCATTCCAATACCCTTGGTTACCTTGATTGTTGTTCCCCCAATTACCGCCTTGGTTGTTGTTGTTCTAATTACCACCACCTTGTTGTTGATTGCCCCAATTACCTTGAGGTCGCCATTGTTGGTTTGAAGAGTTGCCTCTATTGCCTTGATAGTTATTAACATATTGTACCTCTTCATTTTGCTCATCATAGCCATCATTTTGAAACCCATCACACTCATCATCAAATTGCTCGGAATTCCCTTAATTTTGTTGCCTCCTTTGCCTTCTCTTGTTGGTAAGCAAATTGACACTTTCCATAGCATTTACTTGGCGAGGGTTTTGGACTTGTTGCAACTGTGCCTTAGCCAATTGATTCATAGTAGTTTTCAACTCCGCTATAGCCTGTCCATGGTCGTGTAACTCCTTATGCTAATGGATAACTGTAGGGTCACCTTGGGGAACATTGGATCTACTTTGCCATGCGGAAGATGTATCCGCCATCTCATCAATAATCTCGCAAGCTTCGTCATAAGACAACTTCATGAAATTACCCCCGGCCAATTGATTGACTATGCATTGAATTATAGTATTGATGCCCCGATAAAAGGTTTGTTGAATCACTGCCTCGGTCATATCGTTGTTTGGGCGTTCTTTCACCATTGTTCTAAACCGCTCCCAAATCTCATGCAAAGGTTCCGTGGGTTCTTGCTTGAAAGCCAATATCTCATCTCGAAGTGCCGCCATGTGCCCGGGTGAGAAAATTTTTGCAATAAACTTATCCGCCAACTCATCCCAAGTTGTGATGGAATGGTTGGGGAGTCTCTCTAGCCAATCCAATGCCTTTCCCCAGAGTGAGAACGGGAAAAGTCTCAACCTAAGAGCATCTTCGGACACATTCGTCTGCTTGCTACCCCTACATGTATTCACGAACCTTTTTAGATGTTTGTAGGCATTTTGATCTGCAACACCCGTGAAATACCCACGCTGCTCAAGTAAGGTCAACATCACATTGGTTATCTGAAAATTGCCCGCCCGGATTCTGGGAGGGACTATAGCACTCGCGTATCCATGGTTCGGTAGCACCCGAGGAACCTCTCTTGGAGGTGGCGGAGGAGGGTCTGGAACATTGTCATTAGCATTGGCCTGGCGGCCTCGTCTTGGTCCGGGAGGTACAAGAGGCACCTCATCCTCTCCAATTTCATCTACCTCCTCCCCCGCAAGCACATTTCCAAGAGGGTCGTTCGTGTTTAAAGCCATTGGGTACCTATAGTAATCACACACACAGATTAGTAATAAGGAAGGAAAGAAGAACAACACACAAAACTAACTAAATAGATAGCCAAAACCGTTAGCTCCACGGCAACGGCGCCAAAAAGTTGATCGCTGCCTACTCCGCACCAATAAAAGCTAGCAAGAGAGGGTCGCAATAGCTTTTACCCGATATGAGGGTCGGGATCGAATTCCTCAGGGAGCTAGAAAGGGAGTTGATGTATCTATCTAGTCTAGAATCGTGTAATTGTTCCAAATGTCATTCCAACATTTTTGGGTTTTCTTTTATAAACTACTATTATAAAACTACTAATTAGGAATGAACTAGATTACGCTAAGAGATAATTGCTAAGAGTTGTATCTAATGGATTAAGGGGCACTAGGGTAGTGGCTTTCACCTAGGTGGCTAATTGACGGGTAATTGCTTCTAAAGCTTGATTGACATGATTGGGGAAATATGTATAACCGTTGCACAATTTTACCCACTCTCACACATCTCAGTAGAGAGAATGATTTTGCCCAATTGACTCTCTCGAGACCAAATAGGTAGGCAAATTAGCTCAAGCAACTAGGGTTCAAGTCGGGTAATTACTCTCTCGAGGTTTAACCCTTTAATTGGAACTATCAATTCTCTTGAGTCCATCCCAATTCCTTGTTGAGTTAATTTTGGAGACTTAGGCTTTCTCTCTCAAGAAGAGCCAAGTCAACTTAGCACAAATCAGTATTTGCAACCATCAATTCATAAATTAAACCATAAAATTGACCCAAATACAAACACCCATAGTCAATCTAACCTTAAATCACAACACCCATCAATTACCCACACTAGGGTTGAGCCACAACCCTAGCTAATGGGTTTAGCTACTCATGCTTGATCAAAAAAATAGAGAAATGGATGAAAAAGAAGATATATTAATTAAGCACTAAAGTAAAATACAAGAATCTATCGTTAAAAGTAAGCTAAGATGCCAAAAATGGCTACAAATGAAGTTCTCACGAGCGGAGTGCTGAAATAAAATAACTGATACCCTAAAAATGGAAAAAGGTTCTATTTATACTAAGCTGGAAAAACTGGACAAAAATGCCCCTGCGGGGTTAGTGCGGGCCGCACAAAATGGACCGCGGCCGCACTAGGCTCTTGAACTTCAAATCTGGGTTCTCTGAACTTGAGCTCCACGGACCGTGTAGAATGGACCGCGGCCGCGAAGGTCTCTATCGCGGTCCGCACATGTATGACCGCGGACCGCACGACTTGAACCATGGCAATTTTTACCTCTCTGAATCTCTCTTCCGCGGACCGCACCAAGTGGTAGTGCGGCCGCGGAGCCTTCACCGCGGACCGCACAAAGTGGTAGTGCAGTCGCATTGCCTGAAGCCTGGTTTTGCCATCTCTCTGAATCTACCTAGTGCGGACTGCACAAAGTCGAATGCGGCCGCACTAGGCCATTTGCCCTCAGTTTGCCTTGTCTTTGATACTTGAGCAGGTTTCACTCCCTTTGAGCCGATCTTTGACATTTCGTCACTTTGTCGATCAAACCTGCAATCAAGCACACTTATGAGCCTTTTGGCACTATTTTGTAACAATTTATAACCAAAGCGTAAGCAAGAAGGAGCGTAAAACACGTTAAAATCCCTAGTTATCAGTAGCCAAGAAGAGCATGAATTTGAGGTGTTAATTGGGGAGGTCAGAGTAGAACATCAACAACCTAGCCAACTACAATTTGAGGATGTCAATGTTGAAGAAGTGAGACTAGAGTCAGCCAAGGACATTGAGGATACAAATTTTGTTGACCCTAGTATCATTGATGTTGAGGATGCTGAAAGTCCTGAAGTTCATGTGTGTGAGCGCATTGGTCCTCACTCTAAGCATTTTTCTACATTGTGCTTGGATGACGATATGAAAATAGAGTCATCCGAGCCGATTGCGAAGTCAAGGAATGAGGAACAAGGTGCCTACATTCTGGAATTTTTCTTGCTAGAAAGACAGGACTACATACCTCATCTAAAAGCCAAGAAGTGTAGAATAGTACAATGGTTGCTTGGGCCAATCAAATTTGTTCCTCCACCCCTAGAGCATAGCCGAAAACTTGATGCCAAATTGGAGGTTCAATTCATAAGCTCGAGGTGGAGACAAAAAGTGATTCGCGTCGTGCCGCGACGTTAAATCAAGCGCTTGTTGGGAGGCAACCCAGCTTTATTGCTTTCTTTTTATTTTTTATTTTTTTTAATTGTATTATTTTTGTAGTGTCAATTTTTAATTTTCTAGGAGCATGGAAAGCAAAGGTATTGGAAGGATGCAACAACAAACCAAATGGTTAGAACTAAGTGCGAGGTACCCGCACGAAGGATCAAGCTTGAGAGAAGTTTGAGTACCCCATGAGCTGTTAGTGCTTCGGCCTTTGGTCTACCGGGGAGTCTCTTTTACCCTTTTTATTAATTATGGTGTGCATTGGGGACAATGCACAATTTAAGTGTGGGGTGAGGAGATTGTCTGAGTGACTTTCTATGCTATTTTAGTTGTGTTAGTTTAATAAAATAATATATTTTTAAAAAGATTGGACTTTTCCCGACGATGTATCTATTAGACAATTTTCTTGAGGGATTTCGGTCTCAAAAAAATAAAAAAATAAAAAGATTTTCTTTTGTTAGGTAGTGTAGCAATTCCCCCTTGGTTTTTCTTTGTGCCGCGGTTCTTTTCCAAAGGTTTTATTTGAACCGGGTTGTTCGCCCAAGTTCAGATGAAGTTTTGAAGATTGACAAATGAACTCAGTCATGGACCAGGTTCATCATGTTAGACACAGTGGTTATCTACTTATACATGTGAGATGCACGTGAAGAAGATAAGTCTCAAGGATCAAACAACAATATCTTCTGAATTGATCGAAAAGATTGCATAAAGGATGAGGAGATGAAGTCTCCTAATGTGAAGAGAACTTAATCCGGATCAAGGATAAGGGTTGGAGTTTGTATTGTTGTAGGACTCAAATTCGACAAAGGATCAGCAATTGAGTCTCAATCAAACTCTGATTACTAACTCATTAAATAACAATGATTGTTCTCTTTTACAGATGTTGCACAAACGCAGAAGTAAAACTAAATTGAGAGCAAAAGAGCGAGGCAATTTTGCAAGCAATTTATGTGAAATTCAAGTATGCATTCCTGAAACTACTTGGACAAGATAGAAGAACCAATTCTATTGTGTTTATTCTTATTCTAGTTCAATTGTAGTAGTTGGTTTAAAGTTGTACCTTTCCAGCTTTCATAGAAGCAATTGTATTAGGTACTTTGAGTATTCAAGTTAGAGTTAACTTGAAAGTGTCGCAGCAGTTGAGGCTGTGTGCCACACTGGGATTAGAGTTTAATCCTTAGGTTTACAAGAGTTTTGTAAATGCTGTTTTTGGCTCAGTGATTTTAGTGGAAGTTTAGGAAAATCCTACTGAGTAGTAGGTCGTGGTTTTTTCACCTGTTGAGCCAGGTGTTTTCCACGTAAAAATCTCTGAGTTCTTTATTTTATGCACTTTTAATTCCGCAAACAGTAGTAGTAAGTACACCTAGAAGAACCAGGTTCTTCTAGAGCGAAAATTGGGTACCACACAAATCACCCCCCCTCTTGTGTGGTATTGACGTTTAGAACATCACGAGTGTAGTTAGTTTTTTTTATAGGAATAGGAGCCATTGTGTTGTGTTTTGAATTGAAGCAACATCTCTTGACTTTGTTATGCCTTGAGAATAGTGAGTACTTTGGTTGTGACGCTTAAGCTCAATTTTTGACTATTGTATACTGCCAAAGACAAGGGCTGACTGTACTACTGAAGATCTGAGAAAGTGTGAGAAAAATGCTAAGGCCAAGAAATGGCCGGTGTGTGGACTAAGTCCAGATGAGTACAGTAGGATCCAAAACTGTACTACTGCTAAGGAGATATGGGACACTTTGCAAGTGTCCCATGAAGGAATACCTCAAGTGAAAAGATCAAGAGGAACATTGCTGTATTCTCAATATGAGAATTTTACTATGAAGGAAGGAGAAACTATCTAGGAGATGTATACTAGGTTCACTACACTGACAAATGAACTTAAGTCTCTTGGAAGGGTTATTCTTGAAGAAGACAAGGTTGAGAATATTCTGACAAGGGTTCTGCCAGTCACATGGGAAAGCAAAATCACTGCTATTCAGGAATCCAAAAATATTGCTACTCTCAGACTGGATGAACTGATTGGAAATCTGACTGTTTATGAAATGAGAAGGCAAACCATGAAGATGGATACACCCAAGAAGGAGAGAAGCTTAGCTCTCAGAATTGCTGAAGGTTCAGATCTGGAAGATGATGAGATGGCTATGATCACTAGAGATTTTAAAAAGTACCTGATGAGAGGAAAGGGTTCTTCAAGAGATACAACCTTCAACAAGACAATAGCTCCTGAGAAACAGACCAATGAGGGTTGCTACAAAAGTGGTAAGACTGATCACATGATCAAAAACTGCCCTCAATGGGAAATTGAGTGGAAGAAAGAAAGAACTGAACGAAGGAACAGGAAGAAGAAACAGGTTCAACCAAAAAGAAACAAAGGTTCAACCAAGGCTGTGGTTGCTGCTTGGGGAGAAACCTCAGATGAAGACTCAGAAGATGAAGCTGAAGAAGAGCAAGCACTGATGGCCATTGGAGAATCAGATGATGAACAAGAGATAAGTATTCTTCATCTCAAAGACAAGATTAAATTCTTGTCTAAAGAAAAGTTGGCTGAGCTATTACTAGATTTCATTGATGAATCTGAAATAATTAACAATGAGAAGGAAGTTCTGTCTAGGGAATGTGTGATCCTAAAAGCAAAATGCAAAAGTCTAGAGTCTAGGGCAAATGAGAGTGATAACAAAAATGCTGAGTTGAAGAACCAGGTTCTTGAACTTGACAACAGTGTCCTAGAACTTAGGTCTGAAAACTTAAAACTGAAATTAGGAACAGGAAAGAAGAAAGCTGATCACACATATCTCACTCTAGAAGAAAATTTGGGAAAAATGAAAGATGAATTGTATAAGAAAGATGAATTCATCAAAGTCTTAAAGGAAGATCTAGGAAAGGTGAAACATGAACTAGACAGAACTTGCAAGTGGAACAAGGCTTCTGATGCACTCTCCTGGCTGCAAGAGCATCACAGTAGCAACAAAAGAGGACTTGGCTATGGGACTCAAGCTCCAAAATGGGATCCTAAAAGCAAGTACCTCACACTTCCTGAAAATAAAATCTGCACACACTGTGGTAAGACTGGCCATTACAAATATGAATGTAATGCAAAAGAAAAGGCCAGTCAAAAGAACAAAGCTTTTGTTCAAGAAAAAAGTAAGCTGCCTGGATGGGCAAGAAGGAATTTGATTCACCCTTTTGCTTATAGAAAGGGACCCAAACTAGTTTGGGTTCCTAAGACTAACCCCTGATTTCCTTTTGCAGGTCCAAGTGAAAGGGAGGAGCCAAATATGGTATATGGATAGTGGCTGCTCAAAACATATGACTGGGGACAAGGACCAGTTCCTTTCACTTGAGGACTTAAAAGGAGGTAATGTCTCCTTTGGTAATGGAAAGAAAGGTGAGATCATTGGGGTTGGAAAGGTAGGCAAAACAGATTCTCATTCCATAGAGAATGTCTACCTGATAGATGGCTTGAAATATAGCCTAATAAGTGTGTCACAATTGTGTGACAGAGGTAACCTTGTGGCTTTTACCTCCACCAAATGCTTTGTGATTAACCTTACCACTGACAAGATTGTTTTGCAGGGAAAAAGAGTTAACAATATTTACATTGTAGATTTGTCCACTCTTTCAGAAAATGAACTCACTTGTTTAAGTGTGTTGGTTAATGATCCCCTCCTGTGGCACAAAAGACTTGGTCATGCAAGTCTAAATCAGCTTAACAAATTAGTCTCTAAAGACTTGGTGATAGGGTTACCTAATATCAAGTTCAAGGAAGACAAAGTTTGTGAGGCATGTGCAAGGGGGAAGCAGGTAAGGTCATCCTTCAAAAGCAAGAAAATGGTAAGTACAACCAAGTCGTTGGAACTGGTCCATATGGATCTATGTGGTCCAATGAGAACCATGAGCAGAGGTGGAAAGAAATATGTAATGGTGCTAGTTGATGATTATTCTAGATTTACCTGGGTTCTATTTCTAACCTCCAAAGATGAAGCATTTGACATGTTCTCTGCATTTGTTAGAAAAACTCAGAAACAATTAGGAAATCAACTTGCCTCCATTAGGTCTGATCATGGAACTGAATTTGAAAATTCCAAGTTTGCTGAGTTCTGTGATGAAAATGGTATAGATCATAACTTCTCTGCCCCTAGGACCCCTCAACAAAATGGAGTAGTTGAAAGAAAGAATAGAACTCTTGAGGATATGGCTAGAACCATGCTACTTTCTAGTAAATTGCCTCACAGCTTCTGGGCAGAGGCTGTAAACACTGCATGTTACATAATAAATAGATGCATGACCAGACCTCTGGTAGAGAAGACTCCCTATGAGTTACTTAAAGGGAGAAAACCAAACATATCCCATCTTAGGGCATTTGGTTGCAAGTGCTATGTGCACAATAATGGAAAAGACTCCCTAGGAAAGTTTGATCCCAGAAGTGATGAGGGAGTATTCTTGGGATATTCTTCACATAGCAAAGCATATAAAGTGTTTAATAAAAGAACTTTGTGTGTAGAAGAAAGTGTGCATGTAGTATTTGATGAAACTAACATTCTTTCTGAGAGACAGGAACATGAAGATGAAGCCATTGGATTGGTAAAAGACTTGACTGAAGCATCAGCTCAGGTCAAAGTGGCACCAACAGAAGGAACAGGTGATGGAACAGGTTCTTCCATACAGGGCAACCTGACAGGGGGAAGAAATCAAAGAGGAATTGAAATAAACTCCTTGAAGGAACCTGTTCATGATCCTGTTCCTCAGCAAATGGCAGAAACATCTAGCAGAAGCCAGTTGGTTGTGAAACCTCACAAGTATCAAAGTTCTCATCCCATTGAGAACATTCTCACTGATCCAACATCTGGAGTTAAAACCAGATCACAATTAAAGAATCTGTGTGCTTTTGATGCTTTTCTATCTATCATTGAACCTAAAAATATTGTTGAGGCTTTGCAGGATGCAGATTGGGTGAATGCAATGCAGGATGAGCTTAACCAGTTTGAAAGGAGTCAAGTCTGGCACCTAGTACCAAGACCCAAGGACAGATCAGTCATTGGTACAAAATGGGTCTTCAGGAACAAACTTGATGAAGATGGAACAGTTACAAGGAACAAGGCAAGATTGGTGGTCCAAGGTTACAGCCAGGAGGAGGGCATAGACTATGATGAGACTTTTGCTCCAGTTGCAAGACTAGAGGCAATCAGACTTCTCATAGCCTTTGCAGCACATATGGAATTTACTCTTCATCAGATGGATGTCAAAAGTGCCTTCCTAAATGGCTACCTAAAAGAAGAAGTGTTTGTGAAACAACCTCCAGGGTTTGAGAGTAAGGAATGTCCTGAGCATGTGTACAAGCTGGACAAGGCTCTCTATGGACTCAAGCAGGCCCCAAGAGCATGGTATGAACGACTGTCAAAATTCCTACTGGAGCATGGTTACAAAAGAGGTAAAATAGATAGTACCTTATTCTTAAGGGAAAAAGGTAAGGATCTCCTTGTTGTGCAAATTTATGTTGATGACATAATCTTTGGGGCCACCACTGACAAGCTAAGTAAGGACTTTGCAAAATTAATGGGGAGTGAGTTTGAAATGAGCATGATAGGTGAGCTTAACTTCTTCTTAGGCTTACAGATCAAACAAAGTCCAAATGGAACCATGATCCATCAGCAGAAGTATACAAAAAAGCTAATCAAAAAGTTTAAAATGGAGGAATCCAAAGAAATAGACACACCTATTGCAACTGCCACTAAATTAGATGTTGATGAACCTGGTTCATCAGTTGATCAAAAGTTGTATAGGGGTATGATTGGTTCACTCTTGTATCTCACTACTAGCAGACCTGACATTATTTTCAGTGTAGGAATTGTGCTCGTTTTCAGGCAAATCCAAAGGAGTCTCACTTGACTGCTGTCAAGAGGATACTGAGATATCTAAAAGGAACCACTGATCTGTGCCTTTGGTATCCTAAAGGTAGTAATTTTGATCTAGTAGGATATGCTGATGCTGATTATGCAGGTTTCCTAGTTGATAGGAAGAGTACCTCAGGTATGACACACTTCCTTGGTTCATGTCTTGTATCATGGGCTACCAAAAAGCAAAATTCAGTAGCCCTATCTACTGTTGAAGCTGAATATGTTGCTGCTGCTTCTTGTTGTGCTCAATTGCTATGGATCAAACAACAGCTGGTAGATTTTGGAATTGAAGTGGGATGTATACCAATATTCTGTGATAACACTAGTGCTATAAGTATGACAAAGAACCATGTTCATCATAAAAGGACCAAGCACATAGATGTTAGACACCATTTCCTAAGAGATAACTATGAGAAAGGATTGATCTCAATAGAATTTTGTGCTACTGATAAACAAATAGCTGACATTTTCACTAAAGCACTGAGTAGAGAAAACTTTGAGAGCAACAAGTTGGAATTAGGGATGATTAAGATCACCTAAAAGGTCCAGTTCAGAATGCAATGGAAAAAAAAAATTAAAAGAAAAATTTTTGGTTAGAAGTTTCAACTTTGTGTAACTAACTAGATTGATCCTTACTCAGTCTCATACTTTAATCAGTATACTCCTGTGACATGTGTATATATGACTCACTAATCTCTTACAAAGTTTTTCTATTATGACACTGAGGCATGTTCAAGGGAATTCTACTTGAAGAACCTGGTTCATCAGTATATGCTTATGAGAAAGTTCAGGTATGTTCTCTATACTTAGCACAATTAGAAAGATTAATTTTTCAATCATGAGCAGAAGTCCTATTTTCACCAAACTCCCAGAAATTATATCCGTTGAGCATTGAACCAGTTTCATTCTCCTAGAACTCTAAAGAAAACGGGATTCTTGCCTAAAAAATAGCGTCGCCCATTAATCACTAAGAGACCAGAATTCTATAGTGATTAGACTCCTGATTGACTACTGCAAAAAAGGCTGCCGTTACTGCATTTAATCATAACCCTCTTTAAATACACTCCACATCTTTCTCTTTTGTCCATAGCCGTCATTAATCTCTCCCAAGTTCTGATCATCCTCTTTCTCTCCAAAAATTCCCAAAATTCTCCAGAAATCCTTCACCATGACAAATCCTCAAGATAACCCTGGAACTCCCCTACCAGTGTCTCCCTCAAACACATCCTCATCTACTTCTCCTGTTGAAAACCCAAAACCTAGTTTTCGTAGGCAAAAAATGCTAGCCAGAAAAACAGTAGCTTCTGGAGCTTTGAGGAAAGCTCTAAATGAAAAATTGAAGGCTAGTCAGAAGAAGGAAAGTCCTGCTAAAGAATCCGACTCAAGTTCTGAGTCTGAAGCATTTATCTCTGCCAGTGAAGGAGAAGAACATGGGTCTTCTGATACTGACAAAAATCAAGAAACCCCTGGTGAGGTTAATACTTGTTTTGTATTTTCTAATGTGATAAAAAAGGAAGAAAATAGGTTTGTTTTGGTTGGTCCTTTGAAAGATGTAAAGGAGGCTGAGTCTAGTAGAAAGGGAAAGAAAAGGAAAGACAAAATTCTTGCAATCTGTGGAGGGGTAGAGGATAGTGGCAACAAGTCAGGGGGAAGTGGCTCCGGGGAGGCTGCTGAAGGTCTTGTTCGTTTAAGTAAACAACAAGATGAACCTGGTTCATCTGTTGAAGAAACCCTAGCTGACATCTTGAAGAAGGTTGGGGCCAGCTATGACCCAAAGAAGCACAAGGCTTCTTTCCTAAAAGCTCCAACTGCTTCCAAGCCAACAAAGAAAAGCAAAGTGTCATCTCCTAAGTATATTGTCCCCTCAAAGGGAAGAGCAACTAGAAGTAGGGTCAAACAGAGTGAGGAAGAGTTGCAGAAAGCACTGGAAGAAAGCAGGAAGAAAAAGAGGGAAAAAGGAAAGGCAAAAGTTGTGGAGAGTGTTGAGGTTGCAGAAGAAGAAGAAGAGGAGATGGATCTGGTCCATCAAGAAAGAGGAACAACTGAAAAGGTTCCAACACCCAAACCAAAGAATTCCAAAACTTCGACCAAGAAGTCATCCTCTGTACCTGTATCTGCTGAGTCCTCGTTGGCTAAAAGAACTAGGTCTGCTGTGAAGGGAAAACAAAAGAAAATTATTGAAGAAGAAGAAGAATGGAGTGGAGAAGAAGAAGAGGAGGAGTCTGAGAAAGAACAGGATAGATTTGCCATTTTTGGCAGGAGAAAGATCTTGAAAGGCAGGTTGTGAAAGACCTGGAGGAGCCAGGTATGGTAAGATTGGTGGATGCCCTAGCTGCACAAGGATGGAAGGACATGGTCCTTCAATTGGATGGGAAACTGGCCAGGAAGGAGCTGATTGAGTTCATAGCCAATGCCACTGTCAAGAATGAGGTTGTCACCAGCATGGTGAAAGGAGTAAAGGTGCAGTTTGATGCACCTAAATTGGGTGAGATTCTAGACATTCCCAGTGTGGGATATGATGATTACACTAGGCAAAGGTGGCCTTGTCTGGATTCTCTTCCTACTGCACTCCAAAGCACCAGAAACTTTTGTGATTCTGCAGCTGCTGAAGATGTGCCTGAAGCAAGGTTTGTTCAGAAGAGTAAGATGAGGGCTGAGCACAAGGTGCTATTTGAGTTTGTGAACAAATGCTTGCTGCCAAGGCAGGAGAGAAGGCACACTGCCAATTACGATGGACTTGGTCCTCAGTGGAGNTTGTCATCAGTCCAAAAAGGGGGAATTTGTTGGCCCCGGAACAGGTGAAGTTTTGAAGAATGACAAATGAACTCAGGCATGAACCAGGTCCATCATGCGAAGCACAGTCATGATCAACCTACACATGTGAGATGCATGTGAAGGAGATAAGTCCCATTGATTAAGCAGCAATATCTCCTGATATGATCGAAAAAGGTTGCATATTGGATAAGGGGAGAGAGTCTCCTTATGTGGAGAGAACACAATCCGGATAAAAGATAGTGTTGGAGCTTGTGATGTTCAAGGACTCAACTTCGATGGAAGATCAGCAATTGAGTCCCAATGAAACTCTAATTACTAACCTATTAAATAACAGTGATTGTTCTCTTTTATAGAAAATTGCACATACGCAGAAGTTAAACTAAATTGAGAGCAAAAGAGCAAGGCGATTTTGCAAGCAATTTATGTGAGATTTGAGTGTGCACTCCTGAAGCTACTTGAACGAGATAGAAGAATCAGTTCCATTGTGTATTTCTTTTATTCTAGTTCAATTGTAGTAGGTGGTTTAAAATTGTACCTTTCAGCTTTCATAAAACCAATTGTATTAGGTACCTAGAGTGTTCAAGTTATAAGCTAACTTGAAGTTGTCGCAACAGTTGAGGCTGTGTGCCACAACGGGATTAGAGTTAATCCTTAGGTTTACAAAGAATTTTGTAAATGCTGTTTTGGCTCAGTGATTTTAGTGGAAGTTTGGAAAAATCCTACTGAGTAGTAGGTCGTGGTTTTTTTACCTTTTGAGCCAGGTGTTTTCCACGTAAAAATCTTTGTGTTCTTTATTTTATGTACTTATTATTCCGCAAACATTAGTAGTTAGTACACCTAGAAGAACCAGGTTCTTCTAGAGCGAAAATTGGGTACCACACAAATCACCCCCCCCCCCCCCTCGTGTGTGGTATTGACGTTAAAAACATCATCCTCTACTACTGACCGATTTCAATCACTATAATACTTCAAGTTTTTGACTTCTATGGCTAGGGTTTCCTGAAATTTTCTTTCTCAAAAACGTTTCATGACTTTTTGAGTGTTTAAATCTTCTGTTTCTTGTGTGTTTTGACCGATTTCATGAAGATTGCTTTAACCCTAACTTGTTTATGCTAAAAGCCCTAGTTTTTCACCATTATTGTTTGGATTCTGAGTTCGTCTAGGTTATTTGGGTACTGACTTTGTCCTATGCTTTGTTTCTGTGATTCTTCTTAGCCTAATCCGATGACTTTTGATCCTAATATGCCTCTACTGATATTCTTGGTTCAACTCTTCTGCTAATTCTATATGTCTATGTTCATTTTTTACCTATTCATGGTAAACCTATATTTTTCTCCTTAAATCGGTCATTGATTTGGATTCTTGATTTATTAGTTTGTTTTGTTAAGACCTATTCCTGACTATTTCCTTATTTACAATCTTGAGTAGTTTTACCTTGTTCGATTAACCGTGATATTTACTGGTTCTTTACCAATCATTTCCTTAATTAAAATTCTGTCTATTTCCCCTTAATTGCTCGTTTGATTTTCTTTCCTTAAATGTGTTCTACCTTGCCCATTGGTTGATTACCCTTAATTAAGGGAAAATTATACTAACTAATGTATGATTGATTCTGTAGCTTCCTTAATTACAGAAGGGTTGATTCTCTTTACCTTATTTTCCTTGATTCTTAACTGCTATATATGCTCTCCTTTACTCCTCACTTCTGGACACGAACACTAGTTCATCTACACTCTCACACTCTAAAAGCTCTATATTGTCTTCTGTTCCTTGCCATTCTTATTAGTCCAGCCAGCTGTAAGCCAAGGCTGGCTACTTGCACCATCTCTGCTCTATACCCTGTATTCTCTCCTTAACTGGTATGTTCTGATTCAATTCACATTCCAAACTATGTGTTTTCTTTGTTGCTACAGTTCGTCCGTTTGTGATTTCCGGTTCTATGTGCTATTCTACTCAATATGCAATCAGCATGCCTAGATTACTATATCACAAAGCATGTCTAAGCTTATTCTGTTAAAGGCTATAGCCATTATACTGTTTAGCATGCCAATCCTGCTTTAAATAATTGGTTCACTAGCATATCACAAGTTGCATTGTGTGTTTATGATTTCACCCAGCATGACCAAATTCTGCCTATTCTGTATATGATTAGTATTTCTAAAACCTTGAATGCTTCATGAAGTGTTTGTCTAGTTTGATCATCTAAGTCCAACTTGTTCTATTTCACTAATGAGATCCTATTTGTGTCTAAATATGTGTGTTCTCAACTTAACTTTGCAACTACAATCTGTGTATTTGCTTGCCATCACTAAGGTGCATTCTAGGTGTCCCTTTACCCCTTTCCTTTGTGTGAAGTCTGTTCTGAAACTGTGTGTTCTATGACTTGCTCTCTGATTGTAAAAATGTTCTTCATGTTTCACAAACTATTTACCCTAACTATGGTCTGGTTTTCAGAAAATTCTTGCCATTACTAAGACCTTCTTTCTACTATCTGCTAAACTCTTTCAAGTCATTATGCACTCTCACATTACTCTTAGATTAACTAAGTCCTGCCCCTCTGGTATGCGTACTACTTTGAGACCCTTGAGATCTTTCTGAACTCTGGCATGTCAGGGCTGGCACTTCCACACTACACATAATCAGTCTCTGTTTGGTGAAAGTCTGGGTGTGAGCACTGCCCGGGATCCTTGAGATCCTTATGGAACTCTGACACACCTAGACATGAATTGGGCTATGGAACTTTGGGTGTTTGAGATCAGTAAAGGCTTGGTAAACCATGACTGTTTTGGGCCTGCTTCAGGCTCCCTATAGATTAATTTCTTTTCTTTTTTATGTAATTTATATTCAGTTCTTGGTCTGTAATAACTATTGTAAACAAATAGTAGGGTCATTAGTGAAAAAAGGGAAGGTAGTTATATCTATTGTGGGTAGGATTGGGTAGATATCATGCCTATAGGGTCTATGTTGATTCAAATGTGTTTGTTATGTTTGCTTTACTTCCACACAATTAGAAACCATGCATATAGGATCTAAATGGCTTTAATAATAGAGATCATGCCTATAGGGTTAAAATTACCTTTTTAATAATAGAGATCATGCCTATAGTGTGAAAATCAGCTTTTAATAATTAGATACCATGCCTATAGGAGTTAAAATCAGCTCTAATAGAAATCATGCCTGTAGAACATAAAACCAGTTTAATTAGAAAACAGTTTAATTCACAGGTGTTTTGAATTGGATTAGTTAATTCATCTGTCACTTCTTTAATAAGTTTTTCAAATGCTGCCTTTAGTTAATACTACTAGAAAGCATGCCTATAGACCTCAAGTTGTCGTTTAAAAATCGTTTTACTGTTTCATTGATCCATATAGATATCATGCTCTTAGGACATCACTATTGCGCTTAGGCAAGCCAATAGGGCGATTAAAATCTTGCAACTATAAAACTGCGCCTTGAGACTGCTCACTTTTAACAGGTCTAAAATCAGTAGGATTCAGTTCTTTGACATTCTGGCCTGAATTCAGTGTTGTATAATCTCTGCTCACTTAAGATATCATGTTCTAGGGTTTTCTCTTAGAATACCTGACACAATTGTTTGAGACATGCATTTATTTGTTTTGCTTGTGGTGGTAAAATGTGAGCCTTTAGTTGTTCCCTCTTTAAATGCAGTCCTAATTGTTTTGATTGACGCCTAGATTTTTCTCCCTTAAATACCTTAGGATCGTCTAGAACTACCTAAAATTAGAGGTCCTAAAATACCTCCAGGGCCACGAGGAAGGGATGGGTAGTGCAGGCATAGGATACTTTTCAAGGTTGATAGAACGCTTTAGGCTACGACCCAGGGGAGGAAATTGGGTAGCAAGGATATGATGACTACACGCTAATGTCACGTGTAGCCCCTCATTGAGGAGTTGTTGGCCCAAGTTCAGATGAAGTTTTGAAGATTGACAAATGAACTCAGTCATGGACCAGGTTCATCATGTGAGACACAGTGGTTATCTACTTATACATGTGAGATGCACGTGAAGAAGATAAGTCTCAAGGATCAAGCAACAATATCTTCTGAATTGATCGAAAAGGTTGCATAAAGGATGAGGAGATGAAGTCTCCTAATGTGAAGAGAACTTAATCCGGATCAAGGATAAGGGTTGGAGTTTGTATTGTTGTAGGACTCAAATTCGACAAAGGATCAGCAATTGAGTCTCAATCAAACTCTGATTACTAACTCATTAAATAACAATGATTGTTCTCTTTTACAGGGATTGCACAGACGCAGAAGTTAAACTAAATTGAGAGCAAAAGAGCGAGGCAATTTTGCAAGCAATTTATGTGAGATTCAAGTGTGCATTCTTGAAGTTACTTGGACAAGATAGAAGAACTAATTCCATTATGTCTTTCTTTTATTCTAGTTCAATTGTAGTAGGTGTTTTAAAGTTGTACCTTTCCAACTTTCATAGAAGCAATTGTATTAGGTACTTTGAGTATTCAAGTTAGAGTTAACTTGAAAGTATCGCAGAAGTTGAGGCTGTGTGCCACACTGGGATTAGAGTTTAATCCTTAGGTTTACAAGAGTTTTGTAAATGCTGTTTTTGGCTCAGTGATTTTTACCTTTTGAGCCAGGTGTTTCCACGTAAAAATCTCTGAGTTCTTTATTTTATGCACTCTTAATTCTGCAAACAGTAGTAGTAAGTACACCTAGAAGAACCAGGTTCTTCTAAAGCAAAAATTGGGTACCACACAAATCACCCCCCCCCCCCTCTTGTGTGGTATTGACATAAAAACATCAATTGGTATCAGAGCGGGTTATCCTTGAAGAGGCTAACACCTTAGGAAAATATCAACATGAGTGTACCACCTGGGGACTGGGAAGGGCAATCCACTGCTAGACCTCCACTTTTCAATGGTCAGTACTATTCTTGGTGGAAGAACAGGATGAGAGATCACATCATAGGGGAAGACTATGAACTTTGGGACATAGTCACTGATAGTCCCCTAGCAACCACAAAGAAGAATGCTGAAGGAGTTGATGTGACAAAGACAAGGGCTGACTGTACTGCTGAAAATCTGAGAAAGTGGGAGAAAAATGCTAAGGCCAAGAAATGACTGGTGTGTGGACTAGGTCCAGATGAGTACAGTAGGATCCAAAGCTGTACTACTGCTAAGGAGATAAGGGACACTTTGCAAGTGGCCCATGAAGGAACACCTCAAGTGAAAAGATCAAGAGGAACATTGTTGTATTCTCAATATGAGAATTTTACTATGAAGGAAGGAGAAACTATCCAGGAGATGTATACTAGGTTCACTACACTGACAAATGAACTTAAGTATCTTGGAAGGGTTATTCTTGAAGAAGACAAGGTTGAGAAAATTCTGACTAGGGTTCTGCCAATCACTTGGGAAAGCAAAATCACTGCTATTCAGGAATCCAAGAATATTGCTACTCTTAGACTGGATGAACTGATTGGAAATCTGACTGCCTATGAAATGAGAAGGCAAACCATGAAGATGGATACCCCCAAAAAGGAGAGAAGCTTAGCTCTTAGAATTGCTGAAGGTTTAGATCTGGAAGATGATGAGATGGCTATGATCACTAGAGATTTCAAAAAGTACTTGTTAAGAGGAAAGGGTTCTTCAAGAGGTACAACCTTCAACAAGACAAGAGCTCCTGAGAAACAGACCAATGAGGGTTGCTACAAGTGTGGTAAGACGGATCACATGATCAAAAACTGCCCTCAATGGGAAATAGAGTGGAAGAAAGAAAGAGCTGAACGAAGGAACAGGAAGAAGGAACATGTTCAACCAAAAAGAAACAAAGGTTCAACCAAGGCTATGGTTGCTGCTTGGGTAGAAACCTCAGATGAAAACTCAGAAGATGAAGCTGAAGAAGAGCAAGCACTGATGGCCATCGAAGAATCTGATGATGAACAAGAGGTAAGTATTTTTCATCTCAAAGACAAGATTAAATTCTTGTCTAAAGAAAAGTTGGCTGAGCTATTACTAGACTTCATTGATGAATCTGAAATAATTAACAATGAGAAGGAAGTTCTGTCTAGGGAATGTGTGATCCTAAAAGCAAAATGCAAAAGTCTAGAGTCTAGGGCAAATGAGAGTGATAACAAAAATGCTGGGTTGAAGAACCAGGTTCTTAAACTTGACAACGGTGTCCTAGAACTTAGGTCTGAAAACCTAAAATTGAAATTAGGAACATGAAAGAAGAAAGTTGATCACACATATCTCACTCTAGAAGAAAATTTGGGAAAAATGAAAGTTGAATTGTATAAGAAAGATGAATTCATCAAAGTCTTAAAGGAAGATCTAGGAAAGGTGAAACATGAACTAACAGAACTTGCAAGTGGAACAAGGCTTCTGATGCACTCTCCTGGCTGCAAGAGCATCATAGTAGAAACAAAAGAGGACTTCGCTATGGGACTCAAGCTCCAAAATAGGATCCTAAAAGCAAGTACCTCACACTTCCTAAAAATAAAATCTGCACACACTGTGGTAAGACTGGCCATTACAAACATGAATGTAATGCAAAAGAAAAGGCCAGTCAAAAGAACAAAGCTTTTGTTCAAGGAAACAGTAAGCTGCCTGGATGGGCAAGAAGGAATTTGATTCACCCTTTTTCTTATAGAAAGGGACCCAAAACTAGTTTGGGTTCCTAAGACTAACCCCTGATTTCCTTTTGCAGGTCCAAGTGAAAGGGAGGAGCCAAATATGGTATATGGATAGTGGCTGCTCAAAACATATGACTGTGGACAAGGACCAGTTCCTTTCACTTGAGGACTTAAAGGGAGGTAATGTCTCCTTTGGTAATGGAAAGAAAGGTGAGATCATTGGGGTTGGAAAGGTAGGCAAAACAGATTCTCATTCCATAGAGAATGTCTACCTGATAGATGACTTGAAATATAGCCTAATAAATGTGTCACAACTGTGTAACAGAGGTAACCTTGTGGCTTTTACCTCCACCAAATGCTTTGTGATTAACCTTACCACTGTCAAGATTGTTTTGCAGGGAAAAAGAGTTAACAATATTTACATTGTAGATTTGTCCACTCTTTCAGAAAATGAACTCACTTGTTTAAGTGTGTTGGTAAATGATCCCCTCCTGTGGCACAAAAGACTTGGTCATGCAAGTCTAAATCAGCTTTAAAAATTAGTCTCTAAAGACTTGGTGATAGGGTTACCTAATATCAAGTTCAAGGAAGACAAAGTTTGTGAGGCATGTGCAAGGGGGAAGCAGGTAAGGTCATCCTTCAAAAGCAAGAAAATGGTAAGTACAACCAAGTCGTTGGAACTAGTTCATATGGATCTATGTGGTCCAATGAGAACCATGAGCAGAGGTGGAAAGAGATATGTAATGGTGCTAGTTGATGATTATTCTAGATTTACTTGGGTTCTATTTCTATCCTCCAAAGATGAAGCATTTGACATGTTTTCTGCATTTTGTTAGAAAAACTCATAAACAATTAGAAAATCAACTTGCCTCCATTAGATCTAATCATGGAACTGAATTTGAAAACTCAAAGTTTGCTGAGTTCTGTGATGAAAATGGTATAGATCATAATTTCTCTGCCCCTAGGACTCCTCAGCAAAATGGAGTAGTTGAAAGAAAGAATAGAACTCTTGAGGATATGGCTAGAACCATGCTACTCTCTAGTAAATTGCCTCACACCTTCTGGGCAGAGGCTGTAAACACTGCATGTTACATAATAAAAAAGATGCATGACCAGACCTCTAGTAGAGAAGACTCCCTATGAGTTACTTAAAGGGAGAAAACCAAACATATCCCATCTTAGGGCATTTGGTTGCAAGTGCTATGTGCACAATAATGGAAAAGACTCCCTAGGAAAATTTGATCCCAGAAGTGATGAGGGAGTATTCTTGGGATATTCTTCACATAGCAAAGCATATAAAGTGTTTAACAAAAGAACTTTATGTGTAGAAGAAAGTGTCCATGTAGTATTTGATGAAACTAACATTCTTTCTGAGAGACAGGAACATGAAGATGAAGCCATTGGATTGGTAAAAGACTTGACTGAAGCATCAACTCAGGTCAAAGTGGCACCAACAGAAGGAACAGGTGATGGAACAGGTTCTTCCATACAGGGCAACCTGACAGGGGGAAGAAATCAAAGAGGAATTGAGATAAACTTCTTGAAGGAACCTGTTAATAATCCTGTTCCTCAGCAAATGGCAGAAACATCTAGCAGAAGCCAGTTGGTTGTGAAACCTCACAAGTATCAAAGTTCTCATCCCATTGAGAACATTCTCACTGATCCAACATCTGGAGTTAAAACCAGATCACAACTAAAGAATCTGTGTGCTTTTGATGCTTTTCTATCTATCATTGAACCTAAAAATGTTGGTGAGGCTTTGCAGGATGCAGATTGGGTGAATGCAATGCAGGATGAGCTTAACCAGTTTGAAAGAAGTCAAGTTTGGCACCTAGTACCAAGACCCAAGGACAGATCAGTCATTGGTACAAAATGGGTCTTCAGGAACAAACTTGATGAAGATGGAATAGTTACAAGGAACAAGGCAAGATTGGTGGTCCAAGGTTACAGCCAGGAGGAGGGCATAGACTATGATGAGACTTTTGCTCCAGTTGCAAGACTAGAGGCAATCAGACTTCTCATAGCCTTTACAGCACATATGGAATTTACTCTTCATCAGATGGATGTCAAAAGTGCCTTCCTAAATGGCTACCTAAAGGAAGAAGTGTTTGTGAAACAACCTCCAGGATTTGAAAGCAAGGAATGTCCTGAGCATGTGTACAAGCTAGACAAAGCTCTATATGGGCTCAAGCAGTCCCCAAGAGCTTGGTATGAACGGCTATCAAAATTCCTACTGGAGCATGGCTACAAAAGAGGTAAAATTGATAGCACCTTACTCTTAAGGGAAAAAGGTAAGGATATCCTTGTTGTGCAAATCTATGTTGATGACATAATCTTTGGGGCCACCACTGATAAGTTAAGTAAGGACTTTGCAAAACTAATGGGGAGTGAGTTTGAAATGAGCATGATGGGTGAGCTTAACTTCTTCCTAGGGTTGCAGATCAAACAAAGTCAAAATGGAACCATGATTCATCAGCAGAAGTATACAAAAGAACTAATCAAAAAGTTTAAAATGGAGGATTCTAAAGAAATAGATACACCTATCGCAACTGCCACTAAATTAGATGTTGATGAACCTGGTTCATCAGTTGATCAGAAGTTGTATAGGGGTATGATTGGTTCACTCTTGTATCTTACTGCCAGCAGACCTGACATTGTTTTCAGTGTAGGACTTTGTGCTCGTTTTCAGGCAAATCCAAAGGAGTCTCACTTGACTGTTGTCAAGAGGATATTGAGATATTTGAAAGGCACCACTGATTTGTGTCTTTGGTATCCTAAAGGTAGTAACTTTGATCTAGTGGGATATGCTGACGCTGATTATGCAGGTTTCCTAGTGGATAGGAAGAGCACCTCAGGTATGGCACACTTCCTTGGTTCATGTCTTGTCTCATGGGCTACCAAAAAGCAAAATTCAGTTGCCCTATCTATTGGTGAAGCTGAATATGTTGCTGTTGCTTCTTATTGTGCTCAATTGCTATGGATCAAACAATAGTTGATAGATTTTGGAATTGAAATGGGATGTATACCAATATTTTTTGATAACATTAGTGCTATAAGTATGACAAAGAACCCTGTTCATCATAAAAGGACCAAGCACATAGATGTTAGACACCACTTCTTAAGAGATAACTATGAGAAAGGATTAATCTCAATAGAATTCTGTGCTACTGATAAACAAATAGCTGACATCTTCACTAAAGCACTGAATAGGGAAAACTTTGAGAGGAACGGGTTGGAATTAGGAATGATTAAGATCACCTAAAAGAACCAGTTCAGAATGCAATGAAAAAAAAATTTGGTTAGAAGTTCTGACTTTATGTAAATATCTAGACTAATTCTTACTCAGTCTCATAATCTAATCAGTATACTCCTGTGACATGTGTTTATATTAATTCACTGATCCCTTACAAAGTTTTTTCTATTCTGACATTTGAGGCATAATCAAGAGAAGTTCTACTTGAAGAACCTGGTTCATCAGTATACGCTCATGAGAAAGTTCAGGTATGTTTCTATACTTTGCACAATTAGAAAGATTAATTTTCCAATCATGAGCAGAAGTCCTATTGTCACCAAACTCCCAAAAATTATATCCGTTGAGGATTGAACCAGTTCCATTCTCCTAAGAATTCTAAAGAAAACGGGATTTTTGCCTAAAAACTAGCGTCGCCTATTAATAACTAAAAGACCGGAGTTCTAAAGTCATTAGACTCCTGATTGACTGCTGCAAAAAGGCTGCCATTACTGCACTTCATCATAATCCTCTTTGAATACACTCCACATACTCCCTTTTAGTCCATAACCGTCATTAATATTTCCCAAGTTCTGATCATCTTCCTTCTCTTCAAAATTTCCAAAATTCCCAAAAAATCTCCAGAAATCCTTCACCATGACAAACCCTCAGGATAACCCTGAAACTCCCACACCAGTGTCTCCCTCACACACATCCTCATCTACACCCCTAGTGAAAACCCCAAACCTAGGTTTCACCGGGCAGAAAATGTTTGCAAGAAAAACTGTAGCTACTGGTTCTCTGAAAATAGCCCTAAATGAAAAGTTGAGAGCTAGCTAGAAGAAAGAGAACCCTACTAAAGAATCTGACTCAAGTTTTGAGTCTGAAACATTTATCTCTGCAAGCGAAGGTGAAGAACGTGGGTCTTCTGACACTGACAAAAATCAAGAAAACCCTGGTGAGGTAAATACCTATTTTGTGTTTTCTGAAATGGTAGAAACGGTGGAAAATAGGTTTGTGTTGGTTGGGTCTGTGAAAGATATGAAGGAGGCTGAGTCTAGTAGAAGGGGAAAGAAAAGGAAAGACAAAATGCTTGCAATCTGTGGAGGGATAGAGGAAAGTGGCACCAAGTCAGGGGGAAGTGGCTCCGGTGAGGCTGCTGAAGGTCTTGTTCATCTGAGTAAACAAAAAGATGAACCTAGTTCATTTGTTGAGGAAACCCTGGCTGACATCTTGAAGAAGGTTAGGGCCAGCTATGATCCAAAGAAGCGCAAGGCTTCTTCTCTAAAAGCTCCAACTGCTTCCAAGCCAGCAAAGAAAAGCAAAGTGTCATCTCCTAAGTCTACTGTCCCTTCAAAGGGAAGAGCAACTAGAAGCAGGGTCAAACAAAGTGAGGAAGTGTTGCAGAAAGCACTGGAAAAAAGCAGGAAGAAAAAGAGGGAAAAAGGAAAGGCAAAGGTTGTGGAGAATGTTGAGGTTGTAGAAGAAGAAGAAGAAGAAGAGATGGACCTGGTCCATTAAGAAAGAGGAACAACTGAAAAGGTTCCAACACCCAAACCAAAGAGTTCCAACACCCACCCCTCTTGTGTGGTATTGACGTAAAAACATCAGGAGTGATTACCAGGCATTGTGTGGGTATGATCCTGTAGGCTAGCCAACCTAGGACCCCCATTTCCCAACTCCCGTTGTTTAAAATGAATTTACTTTTCTTCATATATGTGCAATTTGTTCAAACCATTTCCTTGTTTCATTTATTTGGATCATACATGTGCTTAGAATGTCAAAACATGCCTTTGCTTGCAAGTACGTGCTTAAACTGTTTATTTGTTAAAAGGACTAATTTACATGAATAAAAGTTCGGCCGGGACCCACCGTTGTGGACCGCGAGGAGTGCCTGACACCTTCCCCTCAAGGTTATTTCGAGCCCTTACCCTAAGTCTCTGGTAATGCAAACTAGTCCATGAGTTTACTGCTCAAGGTGCCCTAACGCACCATAATTCGTTAGGTGGAGACTCTTCAAAAACCCAATTCCCAAAAGGAAAAGAGTTATTTCCCCATGGAATGTCGAAACCCGGACCTTTCTCTGCAAGGAGGAAAAAAGGGGGCGCGACAGCATGGCGACTCTGCTGGGGATATTATTAGTCTCTTACCATAATGAACTTATTTTTTGTAAGTTAGTCCAAGCATGATCTATCCCACATACCCTTTCCCCTTATTTGAATTTAACTGTTTATATTTAAGCATTTATGATTTCTTTATTTTCCTGAAACTGACTTGTCTCTTTGTTTTCTTTTGTAACCATCCTTCAATTATTTAAATACTGCATTTATTATTCTCTTACGTGCAAATACTTGACAACATGCTATTATTGTTGCATATACTCCACATCATATTCCACTCGTACATATCAAAATCTTATAGCAACGTTTGATGAGTAGTTGCGCTCTTCCAATTTATTACNATCTACTTCTCCTGTTGAAAACCCACAACCTAGTTTTCGTAGGCAAAAAATGCTAGCCAGAAAAACAGTAGCTTCTGGAGCTTTGAGGAAAGCTCTAAATGAAAAATTGAAGGCTAGTCAGAAGAAGGAAAGTCCTGCTAAAGAATCCGACTCAAGTTCTGAGTCTGAAGCATTTATCTCTGCCAGTGAAGGAGAAGAACATGGGTCTTCTGATACTGACAAAAATCAAGAAACCCCTGGTGAGGTTAATACTTGTTTTGTATTTTCTAATGTGATAAAAAAGGAAGAAAATAGGTTTGTTTTGGTTGGTCCTTTGAAAGATGTAAAGGAGGCTGAGTCTAGTAGAAAGGGAAAGAAAAGGAAAGACAAAATTCTTGCAATCTGTGGAGGGGTAGAGGATAGTGGCAACAAGTCAGGGGGAAGTGGCTCCGGGGAGGCTGCTGAAGGTCTTGTTCGTTTAAGTAAACAACAAGATGAACCTGGTTCATCTGTTGAAGAAACCCTAGCTGACATCTTGAAGAAGGTTGGGGCCAGCTATGACCCAAAGAAGCACAAGGCTTCTTTCCTAAAAGCTCCAACTGCTTCCAAGCCAACAAAGAAAAGCAAAGTGTCATCTCCTAAGTATATTGTCCCCTCAAAGGGAAGAGCAACTAGAAGTAGGGTCAAACAGAGTGAGGAAGAGTTGCAGAAAGCACTGGAAGAAAGCAGGAAGAAAAAGAGGGAAAAAGGAAAGGCAAAAGTTGTGGAGAGTGTTGAGGTTGCAGAAGAAGAAGAAGAGGAGATGGATCTGGTCCATCAAGAAAGAGGAACAACTGAAAAGGTTCCAACACCCAAACCAAAGAATTCCAAAACTTCGACCAAGAAGTCATCCTCTGTACCTGTATCTGCTGAGTCCTCGTTGGCTAAAAGAACTAGGTCTGCTGTGAAGGGAAAACAAAAGAAAATTATTGAAGAAGAAGAAGAATGGAGTGGAGAAGAAGAAGAGGAGGAGTCTGAGAAAGAACAGGATAGATTTGCCATTTTTGGCAGGAGAAAGATCTTGAAAGGCAGGTTGTTGAAAGACCTGGAGGAGCCAGGTATGGTAAGATTGGTGGATGCCCTAGCTGCACAAGGATGGAAGGACATGGTCCTTCAATTGGATGGGAAACTGGCCAGGAAGGAGCTGATTGAGTTCATAGCCAATGCCACTGTCAAGAATGAGGTTGTCACCAGCATGGTGAAAGGAGTAAAGGTGCAGTTTGATGCACCTAAATTGGGTGAGATTCTAGACATTCCCAGTGTGGGATATGATGATTACACTAGGCAAAGGTGGCCTTGTCTGGATTCTCTTCCTACTGCACTCCAAAGCACCAGAAACTTTTGTGATTCTGCAGCTGCTGAAGATGTGCCTGAAGCAAGGTTTGTTCAGAAGAGTAAGATGAGGGCTGAGCACAAGGTGCTATTTGAGTTTGTGAACAAATGCTTGCTGCCAAGGCAGGAGAGAAGGCACACTGCCAATTACATGGACTTGGTCCTCATGGAGTGCCTTGTGAGAGGAATGCAGATAAACTGACCTGCTTTTATTGTCAAACTACTGGATAAAGTCATCAATGGCTCCAAAGCTCATGCCACACCATATGGGTTCCTATTGACAACTGTCCTAGAAAGGCTAAATGTGCCTTTGAAGAAGTGGGAAATGGCATCAAGCAAGGAGCACTTTGGTGTCAAGACTCTTATGGCTTGTGACTATCCAGTGGATGCCACCCCAGTTGAACCTGGTTCATCTCTGAAGACTCCTGTGAATAGCAAGGTTAGGGCCTTGGTTCAAGATTGTGGAACAAAAGATGCTGAAATTGCTAGGCTCCAGGCCCGTATTGCTGAACTGGAAAATGAGAGAAATGGCCTAAATCTGAGATAGCAAAGGAAAAGGAAAAGAGTGATGGAATGCTTCAGAATATGCTCAATCTTCTCCAAACCCAGCCCTCTAGTTCCTCCAAGCCCTAGGATGTCCAGTCCCTGTCTTTGAACCAGTCTAGAACCCCCCTAGTGACCCAGTTAGGGATTTTTTTTTGCTTTTTGCTCATGGTTGGAAGTTTTTTCTTTCTTTTTGTGATCTGTGTATGGAGGCATCTCTAATCAATGACAATTTGCTATTTCTCTTGTTCCATTGTAGATTCTGATCTTAATAGTTCATTTTGTTTGCTGGTTGTTGATTAATTAAACCATGTTTTCACTTGCAGTTTCCCCAGTGGCCATGAGTAATTATTAATATCTGGGTTCACAATATATGCAACTTTTTCGATGATGCCAAAAGGGGGAAGAGATATTGTGATGATAAGTTAAGATTTCTAAGTTAAAGTGTTGATAATTAAGCTGAGTTCCACAAGTTCTCTGATCAGTAAAAGCACATATTTTGTCATCATCAAAAAGGGAGAATTTGTTGGCCCAAGTTCAGGAGATGAAGTCTCCTAATGTGAAGAGAACTTAATCCGGATCAAGGATAAGGGTTGGAGTTTGTATTGTTGTAGGACTCAAATTCAACAAAGGATCAGCAATTGAGTCTCAATCAAATTCTGATTACTAACTCATTAAATAACAATGATTGTTCTCTTTTACAGGTGTTGCACAAACGCAGAAGTAAAACTAAATTGAGAGCAAAAGAGCGAGGCAATTTTGCAAGCAATTTATGTGAAATTCAAGTGTGCATTCCTGAAGCTACTTGGACAAGATAGAAGAACCAATTCTATTTTGTTTATTCTTATTCTAGTTCAGTTGTAGTAGGTGATTTAAAGTTGTACCTTTCCAGCTTTCATAGAAGCAATTGTATTAGGTACTTTGAGTATTCAAGTTAGAGTTAACTTGAAAGTGTCGCAGCAGTTGAGGCTGTGTGCCACACTGGGATTAGAGTTTAATCCTTAGGTTTACAAGAGTTTTGCAAATGCTGTTTTTGGCTCAGTGATTTTAGTGGAAGTTTAGGAAAATCCTACTGAGTAGTAGGTCGTGGTTTTTTTACCTGTTGAGCCAGGTGTTTTCCACGTAAAAATCTCTGAGTTCTTTATTTTATGCACTTTTAATTCCGCAAACAGTAGTAGTAAGTACACCTAGAAGAACCAGGTTCTTCTAGAGCGAAAATTGGGTACCACACAAATCACCCCCCCCCTCTTGTGTGGTATTGACGTTTAGAACATCACGAGTGTAGTTAGTTTTTTTTAGGAATAGGAGCCATTGTGTTGTGTTTTGAATTGAAGCAACATCTCTTGACTTTGTTATGCCTTGAGAATAGTGAGTACTTTGGTTGTGACGCTTAAGCTCAATTTTTGACTATTGTATAAGTACCTTAAATTGTATGATCTTAACTTTGCTTAACTGTTATGACGAGAGTGTCTTGATGAAACCAATCCTGAGTGAGTTATGTGCCATGTGTGCGTAAGGATTTGTTATATTCTGTGCATTGCATTTGATGCCTAGGACTTGCCCGGTGTGTTTGCAAAGCAAAATAGTAGTTTTGTTCAGTCTTGGAATTGATATAGGCGTTCTTTGTTGAGCCAGATATGTATATTTTACCCACCTAGTTGTTATGTATCATAGTTAACCCCTTTTGAGCCTGTAATCCTGTTTCTTTGGCAACCACATTACAAGCCTTACCCATTTGTTTGAATTAACTATCTATTCGAACCTTTTAACCTCTCATGAGCACTTGAATTATTATGAACTGTGTAAAAGTTAAAGTGTGGGGTGGTTGGTATGGCTTTTGAGTGGAGCTAATGAAATAAGGAGAAAGGTGCACTGTTTTGAAAAAAAAGTAAGAGCCACTTGAATTGAAAAAAAAATAGTTCGATTGTTGTGAAAAAAAAATTCCTTGATAAGTGGTGGCTTTTGATGTAAGTGTGCTTAAAGAAGTATGGGGTAATATACATTGATGTGAAGGTGGAGTTTGGTTTGACATAAGTATGGGGTTTGAATGTTAAAGTATATGTATTAAAGTGCTTAGGGAGGTGTAGTCACTCTTATATCTAAATGTATCCTACCCGTCTCATAGCCTACATTATAACCAAATAAAGTCCTAATTGATCCTAGATTGAATGAGCTCGATTAGTGAAGTACACTACGGGCAAGCTTATGATGCATCTTTTGTGGCATATGAATGTTATTTCTAAGAGTGAGTGAATTCTTTCTATCTTGAGTTCCTAAGTGTTCTTAAATTTTATTGTGTGGAACTACTCTCTTTTGTTGTGTGAGGGAACTTGATTCATGAAGGAAAGGTAATGTCAGTGACCTCTATGTTAGAGTAAGTGGGTGAGTTGTGAATAATGTGTGGTACTTGTGAGTCAAATCTTGAGGTGAAGATGTTACGCTTTTGTGCTTAGTCTATTTTAAATACTCTTGGTGTAATGAGTTAGGAGAATTGTTTAAAAAGGTCGTGTCTATAAAAAAAAGTGTAGTTTGATTGCTCGAGGACGAGCAATGGTTTAAGTGTGGGGTGTTGATAGTAGCCTATATTATGCGATGTAGATGCTATTTATGCTCTAAATTAACCATACTTTATTGATGTAACAAAATGCTCTAATTAAGGTTTTTATGCTTTGCAGGAGTTGCTCCAAGTTAGGAGGAGGATATAGAGTGTTTTGGAGTCAAATATGTAGATACAAGGCCAATCGAGAAGATCCCGGATGAAAGCGAGCAAGAAAAGGTGAAGAAAAACTGGGCAACATTCCACCGCGCCCGCAGTCGGGCCGCGGCTGGAACGCGATAAAAGAAAAGCGAAAAATAGAATGGGCGTAAATCACCGCGGTCGTGCCGCGGTTGTCCCGCGACCACGGTCGATCTGGAGAAGGCCAAGAACTCTGAGGGCTAAAGTGTAAAACGTGGAAAACTTATCCTAACCCTATATAAACTTAACAAACTCGCCCAAGTGAAGATAAAAGCTTGTTTTTAGACCTAAGGAGGCTGAGGAGACTAATTTTTGACACAAATTCGACCTAAGGAGGCAGAGAAACAATAGGAGCAAGGCGGAGAATTCTTCTTCGAGTTTTTCCTTCCTCTTCCTATTTTTCATTGTTGGTTATGACTTTTATTATTGTAGTTTTACATACTATTATGAATAACTAATTTGTTATCTAGGGTTTTGATAGAACCTTTTGTAGGATAAATTCTTGTTATGTTTTTATATAATTGAGCCATTGGATTTCTCTATTTGTTCAACTACGTGTTTGTTGTTGTTGATTGAATGGCCATCAATTGACTGTGCCTATTTAGTGTGTACTGCTCGAGAGAGAGTACATATTTAGGTAGTTGTTGAACAACGTCACTCCTAACGTATGTGAGAAATCAATATATTGGGTTTAAAGGTAGGTTTAGAAATAACAAAGCCTTGACGTGGTCATAATGAGCGGTTAGATAAAGCCAACTAGCGTAGTTCGAGAGAATATGTCTAGTGATTATTGTAGTTGCTCGAGAGAGAATTACGACACCTAAAGTGCTCACGATCAGTAGAGAATACATTGGCGAAATTGTAGGGAGCATAGCTAGAAGGATTCCGACAATTGGGGAAATCATAACTCTATACCTCCTTAATTTAGTCTCCAACCCTTTGTCTCGTTAGTTGATAATTTTACCGCTTTGTAGTATTTGCTAGTTAATTAGTTAGAAATATAAATCTCAATATTTATAATTTAGAAAATTGTTCAGTCTTGTCTTCTTAGTGATACTAAACAGATATAGCTAAGCCTTAGTTCTCTGTGGGATTCGACTCCAGACTTTTAGACCAGATTATATTTGCAGCGACCGCTTATCCTTTTTAGGACTAGAGTTGGGCGTGATCAGTAACTGTGTCAAGACCCCATGTATTAGAGCAATTGGTCCATGTAGTTTTAATGTGCGGAGAAGGGTAAAAAATATATCCCTATATTATCGAAAAATGTTTAAAGATACCCTCCGTTATACTATTTGGTTATATCATCCCTTACCGTTATACTATCATTCAAATATATCCTTCAATTGGATGGACTGCCACATGGCACCTCAGGATTAAAGAGACCCATCCCAAATTAAAATACCCGGTTCAATACTAACCCGCCCCTAATTAGATCCGTATCCGACCACTTAAAAAATACCGCTATCCAATCAAACCCCTCATTTCACTACAGTAGACCTCTCTATAACAACATTTCATTATAATAGCCAAGCTTTTACTGGAACCAATTTTTATATAGGTATACTATATGTTCTCTATAACGGCACTTCGCTATAACATCCAAAAATATTTGGAACAAACGAGGCTGTTATAGAGAGGTTTGACTGTATAGTGATTTTCTGTAGCAGCCAAACCAACAACCCTTTTTCATGAAATACTTTGAATAAGTCACTGAGTTCATGTAAAAATAAGCATTAATCTTCATATGTTTTCGATCCGATATCGGCAACTTCAACCATAAACATGCCTTTGTGTGTGTGTTTTTGGCACGTTGAATTTTCCTCTTTTTGAGTAATAGAGCCAGTGATAATTTTCAACTTCTATGCTGTCAAAGTTGAGTTTTGAGACAATTCACGAGTGATTTAGCAGCCATGATATGGTTTCCTTCTATTTGCCTAATAAAAATGCAGACTTGAACCTTAGAATTCTGGAAATCGAACTTGAGTGCTCTTGATCTTGGAAATTTATTTATGTTTAGTTCAAATTTTAGCTCAAGCTTCATGAGAATGAGGTGTTAGAGAAGATGGGTGCCTTTTTCTTCTTCGGTAAGACCATGATTTCGAAACCAAAACACTTTGCTCTCTCATTGGCTGTGGTTGATAGATATATGGATAAAAAAATTTCTGATTCCATATGAACCCAAAATCAATCTATGGAGCACAACCGTTTGTGTTATAACAGGCAATGAGTAAGAAAAAATAGAAGAAATCAAAGTAAAACGAAATGGAAAAGAAAAGAGAAAATGGAAGTTTATTCCACTCGTTTAGGATTTTTTAAGAGAAGGCCTGACTTTGGGTCGGGTTATGGGTAGAGGGAAAAATGAATCGGGTAAAAAAAGGAGACGTTTCTCTTTAATCTTGATGTGCCACATGGAAGTCTGTTAAGGGGTATATTTAAATGATAGTATAACGGTAGGGGCTGATATGACCAAATAGTATAACAGAGGGTATCTTTAAATATTTTCGATAGTACAGGGATATATTTGACCCTTGACCGGATAGCTTATATTGCCTAAATATAAACTTTAATCCAAATGATATAAAAAAGCATTCTAAATGTTAGAAAAATTGAGTTGAGCAGCGGGCTTGATTCATCCACCAGTAAAAGATTAATCGCACCATACACCCAGCTCCTGTCTCCCGAAACTGAAAGTTGAATACCCGTTTATTGAGTGCCACAAGGTTAAGTTTTTTAGAAATACCCATTTCTTGAGTATAAGATTTGATTTTTTACAGTATGCACATTAAAAATCTCTTCGTAAATTTAAATTGTGTAATCATGTTTCTTTGGGTGTTTTCTTCGATAATTTTTCTTTCTAATTTACTTATTTCTTTCTATGTTTATTGTGATATAGTATTGACCTAGTTGGTCTTGCAAAAATGAAGAAAAGGCACCATAGATGAAGGCGGAGATGAAAGAATATGAGGAAAGTAGTGAAGAAAGGTGAAATTATGGGGCCCTTATGCTGAAATGCAAAACATAGATACGTTGAAAAATTTTAGGGGAAAAAAGATAAGAGAAAGCTTAATTGAAGCTATTCACGCGCCAATATGGAGTGCAAAATACACAAAACTTCCATAACCATTTGTTCAGCACTAGTAGTTTAATATCTACTAGTAGTTTTTTCAAGGTTAATTCTTTGCCATCACTAAACTTCCATAACGATTTGTTCAGCAAGCTTTTGTTGTGAAGCTTGAGGTTCCTTACTGCTAACCCCCTCCTTCCTTACTTATTGTGCTCCACTTTACAAGAGGGAGCTTCTTCTTTTTTGCACTCCCAGTCCATGAAAAACTCCCTACTGATTCTATCAGTTTGCTCCTCCACTCAAGTAGGAATTGGGAGTGAAGACATCAAGTATGTCGGGATCCCTTCTAGCACACTATTCACCAAACTCAACCTTCCTAGGAAAATATTGTTGTTTCAGGGTGCTAGCTTTCTCTATTATTTCTCAGCGACTCCTTGCCGCACACTATTATCTTTTGGTTTTGCACCGTATGAGCACGCGATTTTTGCCCTATGTGAAATACTCCTACAAATTAAAGAAATAAATTTTTTCCAATTGTTTGCAATTCTATAGAATTTTTGTAGGATTTTTCGTTAATGGTTTGCATTTCTGTGCATGTTTACTTTTATTAAAATCATGAAAAATACCAAAAATACCATGCATTGCATTGAGATTTTGTTTTCATATGTTTAGGATTAATTAGTTAATCAATTGTTTTATTAAGATACAAATCACAAAAAAAATTGGTCCACTTTTACATTTTTAGCTTTTAATTTTAGATTAGTAGTTTTTCTCTTTTACTTTAGGGTCAATTAATTGTTATAAATTTTAATTGGATAATTAGCTTAATTTTTACAACTTAGAATAATTTAGGAATTTAATTTAGAAGTTTAATTAAAAAAAAACGAAACAAAAGATCATCGGCCGTTTGGACAGACCCCCATCAGATTTCATCTTCTTCTTCACAAAAAAAACCCTAGCAACAACTCCATCTCCAATCAGCCGCCGTGACCCTCACACCAAACGACCACCCAACCTCACACCACCAAACATCGGACCACCCTCCAACCGCCTCACACAGTCATCTTCTCCATCCCTGAGCCATCAGCGACCCACCCCAGAACTCCCCATCGCTGCTTCTTCTTCTTCTCACCTTCAAGCCGCTGGAAATCGACCAACCTTCACTCACCAGAAGCAGCGACGCCACCAGCGACCCCTCGCCGGAAAACGACCCTTCTCCATCTCCAAAACCGGCGACCCCTCGCCGGAAACCAACTCCACCAAAGAAACCAGCTGACCCTTCTTCATCATCTTCTTCAACCCATTATCAACCTCCATTAGCCTAGACCATCAACTCAATCAATGTAGGGAAATGACACCACAAAATAACAATAATAATACTGCAATAATATTATTTGTGAACGGATACACGGACTGGCTTGAGTCATGCTAGGCACTGTCCTGAGAAACTATTTCAGCAATGTGAAATGTTTCCCCAGGATTAAACAAGCCTACCTCTATTTTATTTAGAGGATACAGGAATCAGCAAAATTAAATATTATACAAATCCAGCTAGTAGGAAAAAAAAGGAAGAACAACTAATGTGTAATGTTAATTAATGTCACGACCCTAACCCCGAACCCGGTCGTGATGGCGCCTCTCGTGAAGACAAGGCCAGCCAGATCAAACCCAATTTATCTTTTAACACAGTTAACCAATACATAATAGCTTATAACATGATTTACTAACGCCAAATAGCGGAATTAACAGTAAAAATGCAGCAATCCAACCCGACACAGCCCTAACCGGGGTGTCACGGGTCACGAGCATCTATGAATCCACACTACAGTCTGCTAAGTCATAGACTACTACATTTGTTTGAAGAGAACAGGAAAGATGAAGAAATAGAGACACGGGGCTGCGGACGCCAACAGCTACCTCGTAATCTTCGAAGAAGCCCGCCTGGAACTGGAGGAAATCAACACTCCGGAGCGGAACCTGATATGCCTGAATCTGCACACAGGGTGCAGGGAGTAAAGTGAGTACTCCAAATCAGTGAGTAATGAATATAAATAATGACTGAAAGCAAGAAAACACGTAAAGCATATGGCAGTCTATAATGAAGCAGTAAAATCATTTATAATCAGGAAACAAGTAAGAATCAGGAAAAATGCTCTTTAAACCAGTAAACAGGTAATTGACAGAATATTTATGATAAAGTAAACAAATAAAAGTTCGCCCCTCGGGCATAATAACACCACAACCGCCCCTAGGGCAACATCTCACAACAGTAATAGCCCCTCGGGCTCACTCTCACATCACAATGGGTACCCGCGCTCACTAGCGGTGTGCAGACTCCTGGAGGGGCCCCTTACGGTCCTAGCGCAATAACAAGCCATCTCGTGGCATCAAATCTAGGCCCTCGGCCTCATATCAATCAAGCCACCTCGTGGCGTACACATCTCAGGCTCTCGGCCTCCAATCAGTATCAGTATCTCCTCACAATATAGGCCCTCGGCCTTACTCAGTCAAAATCATCACAAGCCCCTAGGGCAATAGTAAAACAGTATCTCTCAGCCCAAACATCATTTAAAATGTCATTTAAGTCTCAAAATTGAGTAAAAATGGCTGAGTAGTAAAACAGTGGAAAATAACATGACTGAGTTCAAGTAGTAATTGAAAACAGTGAGGAAATATCAAATAAAAGCCCCGAAGGGTCCAAATAGTTGGCACGAAGCCCAAATATGGCATTCAGCCCAAATAAACGATGATAACAAATAGTTTTAAATCAATACGCGGTAAAATCATCAATCGGGACGGACCAGGTCCAAATCCCTAATAGTACACGACCCCGCGCTCGTCATCGAGCGTGTGCCTCACCTTAATATAGTACTACGATGCACAATCCGGGGTTTCAAACCCTTAGAACATCATTTACAAGCATTACTCACCTCGAACCGGCTAAATCCCTAGCTCGCGACGCCTTTGCCCTTCAAATTGGCCTCCACACATGTCGAATCTATCCAAAATTAGAATGAATACGTCACAATATGCTAAGGGAACAAAGCCCAAGCGAAAACAATCGAAAAATACTAAAAAAATCCAGAAATTAGCAAAACCTGAGCCCCGGACCCACTTCTCAAAACTCAGAAATTTTCACATCAACGGGTTCCTTATCTCCCCACGAGTCTATGCATATAAAGAACACCAAAATCGGAGTCCAAATGACCCCTCAAATCCCCCATTAAAGGCCTCTTAAACTCAAGCCCTAAACCTCCATTTTTTGGCCCTTTAATCCTTCTAATTTCAGCCTTAATTCATGATATTTTACCATAGAAATGTGTTTTAAGTCCAAAATCCTTACCTCAACGAAGCCTCTTTGATTTATCTCTTCAAAATCGCCCAAAGCTCCCAATTCCGAGTTCAAAAATGGTTAAAACCTTCAAAAATCGTGAAGTATATATACCTTCTGCCCAGGCATTTCCGCATTTGCGGTCCAAAATCCGCTTCTGCGGTACCGCATATGCGGTCCTTTCATCCACTTCTGCGGAAATTCATTAAACAGCTCAAACCGCATCTGCGGTCTTTTTGTCGCATCTGCGACTCCGCAGGTGCGGCTCTTTTACCGCATCTGCGGTTCTTCTTCCGCATGTGCAACGCCGCACCTGCGGTCCCCAAACCACAGGTGCGAAAACACCAGAAGCAACAACATCAGCTGCTGCAATAATTCACCAATCTCTCCGTTAACCACCCGAAATCACCCCAAGGCCCCCGGGACCTCAACCAAAAACACCAACACATCCTAAAACTTTAGTCAAACTTGTTCCAATCATCAAAACACCTCAAACAACACCAAATCTATCAAATCACATCGAATTCAAGCCTAAGTTCCTAAAACCTTCCAAAATACGCTTTTGATAAAAAATCCAACCAAACCACTTCCAAATAACCTGAAATTTTGCACACACATCCCAAATCACATAATGGAGCTACTGCAACTCTCGGAATTCCATTCCGACCGCTGGATCAAAATCTCACCTACCAACCGAAAATCGCCAAAAACTCAAGTTTGCCAATTCAAGCCTAATTCTACTCCGGACCTCCAAAACCCATTCCGATCATACTCCTAAGTCATAAATCACCTCCCGAAGCTAACCGAACCATCGGAACTCAAATCCGAGCCCTCTAACACATAAGTCAACATCTGGTTGACTTTTCCAACTTAAGCCTTCTTAAAAGAGACTAAGTGTCTCAAACCTTATAAAATTTATTCCGGATTCAATCCGACTAACCCGATACCTCAAAACATAGATGGGCAAGGCAAATAGAAGCAGAAATGGGGGAAACGGACCGGTAACTCATGAGACGACCGGCCGGGTCGTCACATCCTCCCCAACTCAAATAAACGTTCGTCCTCGAACGAGTCAAGAAACATACCTGAAGCCTCAAATAGGTGAGGATATCTGCTCCGCATCTCCCGCTCGGTCTCCCAGGTAGCCTCCTCCACGGGCCGACCTCTCCACTGCACCTTCACTGAAGCTATATCCTTTGATCTCAATTTCCGAACCTGACGCTAGTCAAATCACCCTCCAACTGAACCGTGCTGAAATCCAGAACATGGGACGGATCTCCAACATACTTACGGAGCATAGAAACATGGAAAATCGGATGCACACTCAACAAATTGGGTGGCAAGGCAAGCTCATAAGCCACCTCCCCAATTCTCCGAAGTACCTCAAAAGGCCCAATGAGCCGCGGACTCAACTTCCCTTTCTTTCCGAATCTCATAACACCCTTCGTGGGCGAAACCTTCAACAGGACCTTCTCACCAACCATGTAGGACACCTCTCGAACCTTCCTGTCAGCATAGCTCTTTTGCCTCGACTGCGCTGTACAAAGTCTCTCCTGAATTACCTTCACTTTATCTAAGGCATCCTGAACCAAATCTGTCCCCAATAGCCTAGCCTCACCGGGCTCAAACTAACCAACTGGAGATCTACACCGCCTCCCGTACAAAGCCTCATATGGAGCCATTTGGATACTCGACTGGTAGCTGTTGTTGTAAGCAAACTCTGCAAGCGGTAAAAACTGATCCCATGACCCTCCGAAATGAATAACACAAGCGCGTAGCATATCCTCCAAGATCTGAATGGTGCGCTCGGACTGCCCGTCCGTCTGAGGGTGAAAAGCTGTGCTCAACTGCACCTGAGTACCCAAACTCTCGCTGAACAGACTGCCAGAACTGGGAAGTAAACTGGGTGCCCCGATCTGAAATGATGGAAACTGGGACACCATGCAACCGAACAATCTCCCGAATATATATATCTGCCAGCCGCTCTGAAGAATAAGTAGTACAAATAGGAATGAAGTGCGCGGACTTGGTCAGCCTATCCACAATCACCTAAATAGAATCGAACTTCTTCAAAGTCCGAGGGAGTCCAACTACAAAATCCATAGTGATCCGCTCCCACTTCCACTCAGGAATATCCATCCTCTGAAGCAAGCCACCCGGTCTCTGATGCTCATATTTCACCTGCTGATAATTGAGACACCGAGCTACAAAACCCACAATATCTTTCTTCATTCTCCGCCACCAATAATGCTGTCTAAGATCCTGATACATCTTCGCGGCTCCTGGATGAATAGAATACCGCGAGCTATGGGTCTCCTCCAGAATCAACTCCTGAAGCCCATCTACATTGGGCACACAAATACGGCCCTGCATCCTCAATACTCTATCATCTCCAATAGACACATCCTTGGCATCATCATGCCGAACCCTGTCCCTAAGGACGACCAAATGTGGATCATCATACTAGTGCTCTTTGATGCGCTCATATAAGGAAGACCGAGAAACCACACAAGCCAACACCCGACTGGGCTCCGAAATATCCAACCTCATGAACCGGTTGGCTAAAGCCTGAATATCAACTGTAAGAGCTCTCTCCCCAACTGGAAGGTATGCCAAACTCCCCATACTCACTGCCTTTCGGCTCAAAGCATCGGCCACCACATTGGCCTTTCCCGGATGGTACAATATAGTGATATCATAATCCTTAAGTAACTCCAACCATCTCCGCTGCCTCAAGTTAAGATCCTTTTGCTTGAACAAATGCTGAAGACTGCGATGATCAGTGAATACCTCACAAGATACGCCATACAAGTAATGCCTCCAAATCTTCAACGCATGAACTATGGCAGCCAACTCCAAATCATGAACGGGGTAGTTCTTCTCATGGGGCTTCAACTGACGAGAAGCATAAGCAATAACTCTACCCTCCTGCATCAACACACAACCAATCCCTACTCTCGAAGCATCACAATATACGGTATATGAACCTGAAGCTGATGGCAAAACCAACACTGGAGTTGTGGTCAAAGCGGTCTTGAGCTTATGAAAGCTCTCCTCACACTCGTCCGACCATACAAATGAAACACCCTTCTGAGTCAACTTGGTCAAGGGCGACGCGATAGATGAGAATCCCTGAACAAACCGGCGATAATAGCCTGCCAAACCAAGAAAACTACGAATCTCTGTGGCTGAGGACGGTCTGGGCCAACTCTGCACCGCCTCTATCTTCTTTGGATCAACTTGAATACCCTCGCTGGACACCACGTGTCCCAAGAATGCCACTGAACTGAGCCAAAACTCACACTTGGAGAACTTGGCATAAAGCTTCTCCTCCCTCAATCTCTGCAACACAACCCTCAAATGCTCCGCGTGCTCCTCCTGACTACGCGAATATACCAGGATATCATCAATGAAAACTATAAAAAATGAATCAAGATAAGGCCGGAACACGCTGTTCATCAGATGCATGAACGCTGCTGGGGCATTGGTCAACCCGAAAGACATAACCACGAACTCATAATGACCATATCTGGTCCTGAAGGCCATCTTAAGAATATCCGAATCCCTGATCTTCAACTGGTGATAACCCGAACGGAGATCAATCTTGGAGAAAACCCTCGCTCCCTGAAGCTGGTTGAATAAATCATCAATGCGAGGCAAAGGATACTTGTTTTTCACTGTTACCTTGTTCAATTGCCTATAATCGATGCACATTCTCATAGTGCCATCCTTTTTCTTCACAAACAGAACCGGCGCACCCCAAGGTGACATACTAGGCCGTATGAACCCCTTATCTAGGAGTTCCTGAAGCTGCTCCTTTAACTCTTTCAGCTCCGCTGGTGCCATACAATACGGCAGAATAGAAATGGGCTGAGTGCCAGGCACCAGATCAATACCGAAATCAATATCCCTGTCCGGGGGCATGCCCGGCAGGTCTGCAGGAAAAACATCAGGGAAATCCCTCACAACTGGGACAGAATCAATACTGGGAGCCTCAGCTCCAACATCCCTCACAAAAGCAAGATACAATAAACAACCCTTCCCAACCATACGTTGGGCCTTTAAGAAAGAGATCATTCTACTAGGAACATAATTAGTCACGCCACGCCACTCAATCCGTGGCACACCCGGTATAGCCAATGTGACTGTCTTGGCATGATAATCTAGAATAGCGCGACATGGAGATAGCCAATCCATGCCTAGAATGACATCGAAATCTACCATACTCAACAATAAAAGATCGACTCAGGTCTCCAGACCCCCAATAGTCACCAAACACGACCGGTACACACAGTCTACAACAACAGTATCACCCACCAGGGCAGATACATGAACAGGTAAAGCAAGAAACTCACGAGAAGTACCCAAATAGTGAACAAAGTATGAGGACACATAAGAATAGGTGGAACCGGGCTCAAATAGTATAGAGGCATCTCTATGGCAGACTGAAATAGTACCTGTAATAACAGCATCAGAAGCAATGGCATCGGGTCTGCCTGGAAGAGCATAGAAACGGGCCTGACTGCCCCCTGATCGACCTCCCCCTCTGGGGCGACCCCTGGCTGACTGATCCCCAACCCTAGCTGGCTGGGCGAGTGGTGGTGGAGCAACTGGCGCTGAAGCTGATGACTGACCCCTCTGCTGGGATGAACTAGCAACACGGCGGGGACACTGCCTCCATATGTGGCCCATCTCGCCACACTCGTAACAAATCCTAGGTGCTGGAGAAGGGGACTGATGGGAACCCCTCGCACCAGAGTGATCAGCAGAAGCACTCGAAGTAGAAGAGCCCTGAACAGATGGAGCACGGGATGAGCTCTGAGCTGGGAGGGCACTAAGTGAAGAATGACCCTGGTGAGAACTGTGGGAACCATGACTCGATGATGCTCCTCGATAACCTGAGCGATCAAACTAACCCTGACGGAACTGTCGGCCTCTGCCGTGCTGGAACTGGCCCCTCGAAGGACCACCAGTGTAGCTACCAGATCCTCGAGGCCTCTTGGACTCCCTCTCCTCTCGCTCCTGGCGACGGATAGACTCAATCTCCCTGGCAATATCCACAACCTCCTCGAATATAGCACCAGTCACCCTCTCCCTTGTCATAAGGATACAGAGCTGATAAGTAAGACCATCAACAAACCTCCTGATCCTCTCTCGATCTGTCGGGACTAACCAGATGGCATGACGAGCCAACTCAGAGAATCTCAACTCATACTGTGACACGGTCATGTCTCCCTGACGCAACCACTCAAACTGTCTACGTAGCTCCTCTCGGCGAGACTGCGGTACATACTTCTCCAGAAAGAGAACGGAGAACTGCTGCCAAGATAGGGGTGCTGCACCAGCAGGCCTACGCCTCTCAAGATCCTCCCACCAAGTAAAAGCTGGTCCTGAAAGCTGATAAGTAGTGAAAGCGACCCCGCTGGTCTCCAGAATACTGGTTGTGCGAAGCATCCTCTGACACTTGTCTAAAAAGCCCTGGGCATCCTCGCCCTCTACTCCGCTGAATGACGGAGGCTGAAGTCTCCCAAATCTCTCCAACCTGCGTTGCTCATCCTCTGGCATGACAGGAACTACATAGTCCTGAGCAGCTGTAACCGGCTGGGCTGGAGGTGCCCCCGGCGTTTGAAGCCCCTGCACGACCTGCTCAGGCGTGCAGGCGGCGGGAGTCTGACTGCCTCTCCCGGCCTGTGAAGTAGCTGCGGCTGTAGTAGCTGAACCCGCATGAGCTAGGCCAGTGCAAACCGATAAGATCTGAGCCAAGGCCTCCTGAAGACCCGAAATCACAATAGGCACAACTGGTGCCTGAGCTGGTGCTGCTGGAGGGTCCACAGCTGGAACCTGGTCCTGAACTGGGGCAGCTGGTGGATCAACAGGTGCTGCCCTCGCTGCTCTGCCTCTACCACGGCCACGACCACGTCCTCGGCCCCTGGTGGCCGCAGCTGGTGGTCGTCCATCCTGTCCAGTAGCGCGTGTCCTCACCATCTGTGAGAGAATGGAACAATAGAAGCTTAGTACTCGGATCAACAACTCGCACGATAAGAATTTCAAGAAGGTGAAGTTTTCCTAAAGGTTCCGCAGCCTCTCGAGGATAAATACAGACGTCTCCGTACCGATCCGCGAGACTCTACTAAACCTGCTCATGACTCGTGAGACCTATGTAACCTAGGCTCTGAAACCAACTAGTCACGACCCTAACCCCGAACCCGGTCGTGATGGCGCCTCTCGTGAAGACAAGGCCAGCCAGATCAAACCCAATTCATCTTTTAACACAGTTAACCAACACATAATAGTTTAGAACATGATTTACTAATGCCAAATAGCGGAATTAACAGTAAAAATGCAGAAATCCAACCCGACACAGCCCTAACCGGGGTGTCACAAGTCACGAGCATCTATGAATCCACACTACAGTCTGCTAAGTCATAGACTACTACATTTGTTTGAAGAGAACAGGAAAGATGAAGAAATAGAGACACGGGGCTACAGACGCCAACGGCTACCTCGTAATCTTCGAAGAAGCCCACCTGGAACTGGAGGAAATCAACACTCCGGAGCGGAACCTGATACACCTGAATCTGCACACAGGGTGCAGGGAGTAAAGTGAGTACTCCAACTCAGTGAGTAATGAATATAAATAATCACTGAAAGCAAGAAAACACGTAAAGCGTATGGCAGTCTATAATGAAGCAGTAAAATCATTTATAATCAGGAAAACAAGTAAGAATCAGGAAAAATGCTCTTTAAACCAGTAAACAGGTAATTGACAGAATATTTATGATAAAGTAAACAAATAAAAGTTCGCCCCTCGGGCATAATAACACCACAACCGCCCCTCGGGCAACATCTCACAACAGTAACAGCCCCTCGGGCTCACTCTCACATCACAATGGGTACCCGCGCTCACTGGGGGTGTGCAGACTCCTGGAGGGGCCCCTTACGGCCCAAGCGCAATAACAAGCCATCTCGTGGCATCANCTGGGTCACCATTATTCTTTTTTAATTGAGAGTTAGCATCAAAAGGAGTGCTCCCAGATGTGACATTAAAAAAATTCAAACTTCTTAAGAAGTCTCTCAACATAATGTTCTTGTGACAACATTATTCCATCTTCACTCCTTATAACTTTAACTCCCAATATTGTATTTATTTCACCCAGATCTTTCATATCAAAATTAGCAGACAAAAATAATTTAGTACTTTGCACAATATTTAAACTTGTACCAAATATAAGCATGTCATCAACATATAGACATATTATCACATAATCATTGTCTACCACTTTAGTATAAACACATTTATCCACCTCAACTGAAGAAAAACCGTCTCTCAGTAAGACTTGTTCAAATTTCTCATACCACTGCTTAGGAGCTTGTTTAAGGCCATAAAGAGATTTAATTAATTTACAAACTTTATTTTCTTGTACAGGAATGACACAACCTTCACGTTGAACTATATAAATCTCTTCTTCTTAATCACCATTTAGAAAAGCAGTTTTCACATCCATTTGGTGGATAAAAAGCTTATGGATTGAAGCTAAGGCAATTAAAACTCGAATAGAAGAAATTCTAGTCACTGGTGCAAATGTATCAAAATAATCTATATTTTATTTTTGAGAAAATCCTTTTGCTACTAACCGAGCTTTATATTTATCTAAAGATCCATCATGATTAAATTTCTTTTTGAAAAACCATTTACAACCAATAGGTTTTGCACCAGGAGGTAAGTCAGTTAAAATCCATGTATTATTTTTAATAATGGAATCAATTTCAACTTTTATTGCCTCTTTCCAATATTTAGCATCTGAAGAAGATATAGCTTCAAAATAATTTGATGGTTCATTATCGACAAGAAAAGTTTGAAAATCATTTCCACAAGAAAAATATTCTTTCCTAGGCCTTTTGCTCCTTCTCAGTTCCTCATTAGAGGTAATTTCATTATATATTTCAACAGGTGTATGAGAAATTTTATCAGAAAATGGATAAATATATTCAAAGAACTCGGCATTCTTTGTCTCAATTATAGTATTGCAATCAAGCACATCACTTTTTAAAACAAGAAATCTATATGCAGCACTATGTTCAGCATATCCAATAAGCATGCAATCAGCAGTTTTAGAACCTTTTTTCTCTTTTTTAGGTTCAGGCAAAAGAACTTTAGCAAGGCACTCCCCCACTTTTAAATATTTTAAATTAGGTTTATAACCCTTCCACAATTCATAAGGAGTTTTGCATGTTCTTCTATGTGGTATTCTATTTTGTAAGTGACATGCAGATAGAATAGCTTCACCCCACAAATTATCAGGAGCATTAGAACTAACTAACATAGAGTTCATATCTCTTTCAATGTTCTATTTTTTCTTTCAGCCTCCATTTGACTCAGGTGAATAAGGCGGAGTTATTTCATGAATAATTCCATTATTTACACAAAATTCATTTAAAGATAAATATTCTCCACCTCTATCTGATCTAATTCTCTTGATTTTTCTACTAAGTTGGTTGGTTTTCAACCTCAGATTTATAAGAAATAAAAGCATTAAATGCATCATCTTTATTTCTAAGCAAATACAGCTTAGTATATCTAGAAAAATCATCAATAAAAGTCACATAATATCTTTTACCACCTCTAGTCATAGTCTGCTTTAAATCGCCTAAATCAGTGTGAATTAAAGATAACAATTCAGTTCTCTATTTACAGAAAAACAAGTCTTTCTTGTACTTTTAGCTTCAACACATATTTCACACTTATTAATATTACTTGAGTCTAAACCAGATGTTAATCCTAGCGACTGCATTTTCTTTATATACGCGACATTAACATGTTCTAGTCTAGCATGCCACAAAGAAATTGACTCAACCATATAAGCAGAAGAAGATGCATTTTCATTGCTAGTATCAGAAATATTAAGCACAAATAAACCATAGTTACAATATCCATTGCCCACAAAAATATCATTTTTGGTCAATATGACCTCATTATTTTCAAATGACACCTTTACTCCAACTTTTTCTAATAACCCCACAGAAACCAAATTGGTTTGGATATTAGGAACATGCAATATATCACTCAATGCTAGAGTTTTACCAGATGTGAGTTTGAGAAGAATTTTTCCTTTCCCAAGAACACGAGTTGTTCTTGAGTCACCAAGATAAATAGTTTCTTCTCCTTCCTCAACTTGGGTGTAAGACAAAATTTCATTTTTGTTTGCACAAATGTGCCTAGTAGCACTAGAGTCTATCACCCAATCTCTCACACTGGCCACATTATTTATTTGAGAAATGACCGCAACAATTATATTATCCGCTTTAGTCAAATTTAATTTTGACTTAGCGAGATTGTCATTTATCCCAACTCTACTATTGCATTGAGGTGCATTTTTCTTGAAGGTTTTAATATTAGCATTAGATATGTAACCATGTCTATCTACATACCTGTATTTTGACATTAGTGTCTGCCAAAGTTGTGGATGCAATAACGTATTTGCAACACCATAGATATCTGGCAGGACAGCTGGAACAGTAGCAGTAGAGACAACACCAAAATTGGTAGCACCATCAAAAATTTTCGCAGTAGTATTACTTGCCATAGTTTCTTAGCTAGCGTTTGGCCATAGATCCCAAATTTATTTTGAAAAATTTGATTTGGGTGAAGTTTGGTTTGAAGATGAAAATGTGTTTGGACATACGTTTTCAAAACATATTTTCCAACTTTATTTTGAAAAAACATGTATATAATACCCAAGTTTTGGGATTTTGGCCCAAAATCAGCTCAATAGCTGATTTTGGGATTTGAGATTTGAGATTTGGAATTTGGCCAAAATATGGGCAAAATTTATGGCCAAACATGAGTTTTGAAAATAAATTTCAAATCTATTTTGACAAAACTTATGGCCAAACGGGGCCTTAGATTGTAGGGAAATGACACCGCAAAATAACAATAATAATACTGCAATAATATTATTTGTGAACGGATACACGGATTAACTTGAATCGTGCTAAGCACTGTCCTAAGAAACTATTTCAGCAATGTGAAATGTTTTCCAGGATTAAACAAACCTACCTTTATTTTATTTAGAGGATACAAGAATCAACCAAATTAAATATTATATAAATCTAGCTAGTAGGAAAAAAAAGGAAGAACAACTAATGTGTAATGTTAATTAAATATGACAGAAAATAAATTGGAAGGAAGAAGAGAGATATAAGGAGGATATGTGATGATAGAATGAATGGCTAATGAATGCTATTTATAGCCACAAGTGCATGTTTCTATCGTTATGAATGATTGCTACATGGCTTTTCCATGGAGAGATATTTGTCAAATGCTAATTATATAAATTCTATTTAAAATACTAATGTAATTTGGCTGACAATCAAGACCGAATTTTAAGTCCGAAGGAAAAAACTCGAGCTCCTCATCCAGATCGATGAAAGCCACTAGAACTGGCAATAAAACAAATGCCTGTACTCAACGCAGAAACCCCATTTCCCTTTAGGATTTAGAGTTGGAAGCCGGAGCTGTTGATTTCCGTGGTTCCACAATTAAGAGTCGTTCGATTTGTCATCTCTCGAACTGCTGTGATACCGTTGTTCCTTCCGCCGGCGCGAGGCTCTGTTCGAGGTTCCGTTCCCGTTGGTATCTCTGGTCGCTGCAATTTTTAGGACAGATTCTGATTTTGCTTTTTTCGGCTAAACAGAAATGTTACTCTGAGTTCCATTAATCGAATAATTCGCTCAAGAAGGTCCATTTCTTATACCTATCTCATTATGTTAGTTCATGAATTTGAGTATTTCTTGAGATTTAAAATGGAACATTCGAATTATTTCTATCCCTGAACTATTTGGCGGTTTGCTTCTATGTTAATTTGACTTGCTGTTTTCCTTGTGTTAGGGATTATTGATTTTTAGTACTTAATGGGTTAGTTGGATTTTCTGATTGATTTTGGTTATTCTGAGATCATTTGATGAGTTGGGTGTCGTGTTTCTTAGTGCTTTTCTCGCCTGAGTTTGGGGATTTTAAGTAATCACATTAGGTGGTGAAATTTGTACCAAGATTTTCGGCGATGAGTTTGTGCTTGTATGACTAAGTTACTAATTCATGAAATTAATTTAATTTGATCTATTTCTTTAGTTGGTTGGTTTCCATGTTAAGTAGTAAACACCATGAATTTGGGCTGGATCTGATTAGATAAGCATAAAATAATGATATGTACACTGCTTTCGTTATATTGTCTTTACCTTTGTTTAATTTGTCAACCTCTCCCGATAATTTCCATAATATCCGAACCTCGCATGCAAATCTCAAATTTTAGGATAATAGAATCACAAATATCGTAGCCTGCTTTAGGCCCGTTTATAATTAAATTATCATAGCTACGGGTATGGTTCCCGTGACGTAGTCATGACACATAATTTCCAAATCCGGGGTACATTTTTGTGACCCGGCCATAACAACTAATAATGTTAATAATTTAAACATGTTGTAAATTGTGGGTACGGTTCCCGTGACACGATTCGCAATGTGTACCAAACAAACAAGTGTACGACAATCGTAACTTGTTCCAGAATAATTCCATAAATAATTAAAAGCGGTCAAAGGTTAAAAATGCATAATAGGTATAAATATGTAATTAATCAGATAATTAGGCCAATAATAATAGTTGAGCGACCGTGCTAAAACCACGGAACCCGGGAATGCCTAACACCTTCTCCCAGGTTAACAGAATTCCTTACCCGGATTCTGTGTTTCGCGGACTGAAACAGAGTCAAACTTCCTCGACTCGGGATTTTAAACCGGTGACTTGAGACACCATAAATTATCCCAAGTGGCGACTCTGAACTTAAATAAATAATCCCGTTTCGATTGTCACTTAAATTGGAAAAAACTCCCCTATCTCCCTTCCGGGGGTAAAAAAAGGAGGTGTGACACACCCAATAGTAGCCCCAAGTAAGTAGTTAGAAACTCCTCAATGTTACAACCCACTAAATCTGCCAGGGATCCAATTTCATTATCAGCATTAACAGAAAAGATGGAACTTTTGGACATATTGATCTTCAGGCCTTTGACAACTTCAAAAGCCAGCAACACAACTCTTGAATGTAATATTTGTTCCTTATCAGCTCTGCACAACAAGAGGGTGTCATCCGCATACACAGTATGTGATATATCGAGTGTCCTACTTATCCATCCCTTTTCGGTACATTATTGAGCATAATGTTTAAGATTTATGTAAATGCTTCAAATGCGTTAGTGCCTTTTCGACTTACTCTTCCTTTCATCTTCCTTCAAATGCATCTGTGGAACCTAGGACTTTGAACTCTTAAATAGGAAAAGGAAAGGAAGATGAAAGGATTAGGAAGTCGAAAAGGCACTAGGTGCATTTGAAGCATTCACAAAAACTCACGCGTTTAACGCCAAATTAACTTAGTGCTGACATCTCATGGAAGAATAGTCGATTTATATAAATATAGATGTCTTAAGTGTTAGTTTGGGCAAGTAATATAAATTTAAAAGTCAAGATAGTTCTATGGAGAATGACTTCCGCTCATAAGTTATGGAAGTCATTTTCTCCATTTTGATGGAAAGTGTTTTCCTTATGGTAACCAAACACCAGAAAATGACTTCGTCATAGAAAGTATTTTCACGAAAAATGACATTCGTCATACCAAACACACCCAAAGGTATTCATGTAACAGGTAGTCCCTTTGTTATTAGCGAGCATCTAAAAGGCAGTGATACCCTATCAATATTCATAATATAGCTTTTATGACCTTTCATCTATGCTGATTAAGAATACTCCAGAGTTGTACTTAGGTGATTTTGTTACTCTGATATAGTGGTGTTCTCTTTTTATTTGTTTTTGATCCGACCTCCCAATCTATCGTCTTGAATTAATTTTAGTATTCTTGATAAATAAAGGGAAAAGAAAAAGAAGATTTGATTTCTGTATAAAGTAGCTGTTCTAATCATTGATAAGAAAAGAAAGAAAATTTGAACATAGATTGGGTTGGACTAGTTTAATTTTGAAAAATCATATTCTACTTGTTATTTGATATGCTTTTTCTTTAAGTATTCTAGCAGATGCGAGTTACCATTTCTTGGTTGTGCTTATGCTTATTTTTCTTCTTCCCCTTTTTTGGTGCTAACGTTCTGTTTGAATTCATAGGTATGACTGATATTGCTTTACCATGGGATAAGTTGTCTTTAGATTTAATAAAACAAGAGGAGGGGCAATCAAGTGCTGAAAGGAAGTAAGTTTAGTATATGATCTTTGACTAATTCAACACTAATTTTTAGTTTCTGATTTAATTAATCTCTAGTAGAGTATCACATCAAGCTTCAATTGTTGGCTGACTTGTTTTATAGTTGCCTGTTTACTACTCACTCTTCCATTGCAGCTGCCAATTGTCATGAAATGTGCTTGTTTATCAGTTTATGATAGTCTGACATCATTTTCAGTAATCAAATGTAATTTATGTTTGAAAGGGGCATGGGTGAATCACCATGAAATGGACAAGCTTTATAATGGAAGTAAAATTGAGTAGTTTCCAAGTCCACTTTCCGATGTGGCAGCTCTCACAACTGCAGTAGTGTTGAAAAATTCTGTGGTGACTTATTAATGCAGAAAAGCAAAAAAAGCAAGATATGAATATACCTACTTGCCAGCGTACCTGGATTTGATGTACTTTATTTTATTATTTCTTCTTCACCCTACTTCCTCTTATTCAGTATATTCTACAGGAACATGCTAACCAGAGGCTGATGCATCCCTCGTGTTGTGGGTTCAATTGATCCCAGTATTTTCGAGACACAGTTTAAATTTTATACGTGAAGTATCACTAGAATTCCATCAAGTTTAATATCTGAACCCATAATATCAAAAGTACAACGAGTTCACTGCTAAAACTATTTAAAAATAAATTTTGGATCTGCGTTGTTGCTAACTCTCTCTCTTGCTTCTAGGAAAAGGACATATGTAGTTCTTGTATCCACAGGAAGTTTCAATCCTCCTACTTACATGCACTTGCGCTGTTTTGGTACGTACTATCCAACCTCTACAATGTTTCTCTTGCTGACTTTTTTCTTCTTTTCCTTTTTCCCTTTGTTTTCCCCGGCACGAGCGGGTGGGGTTTGGGGGGGGGGGGGGTTGGGACTGAAGGGGACACTTGTGGTTGATTATAAAGAAGAATAATATTTCTATGTTTTTTCTATTCAGATGAATTTGAAAAAACTATGTAAGTAGTAAGTCCTCAACCACATAAGCTGCTCAAAATGAATATGATGTTAGACTGTGAGTGTGAAGTTCATTTAATCTATTTAGTGGGTTTTTCTGAACTTTTGACAATATTGATTCAGAGTTGGCAAGAGATGCATTGACTTCAGAAGGGCTTTGCGTAATTGGAGGTTATATGTCACCAGTAAATGATGCATATAAGAAGAAGGTATGTAGCATATCTCCAGGTAGTGAAACTGCTTTGAAATGTGTAACTGGAGCCGAGATAAGAAAAAGGAACAATAGTAGCTTTGCTATATTATAACTTGCTTCTGATCATCATGTTGTTGCATTATGAACGAGTGTATATTGTTTGTGATCTGCAACCTGACACAATGTTATACTAACACGCGCTGTTCTTAGTCATGAGGTGTAGTTTCTTGCTCTGTTTAACACTTTTGCTGGTATACTATATATAAAAGATTGAACATGCTCTGCTTCTGCTGTCAATGTTACTAATGCACAAAAAAGCGGTATTGCTAATGCATTGCCTCCTTATCTTTGCAGGGTCTTATATCTGCTGAGCATCGTGTTGCAATGTGCCAATTAGCTTGTAAAAGCTCAGAATTCGTTATGACAGATCCCTGGGAGGTCTCTCTCTCACTCTCTATCCTCCTCCAAAAAAAGAAATCCAAAAACCTCCCTTTTTGATGTGAGTAATATTAGGATCCTACTTGGTATAGTTGCTGCTGACACCTAGTTATTTGTTGTATTTTACACCAGTGCCTCAGTCTGATACAAACTAAATTACCTTCATCCTATCAATTAATTTTGCTTAAAATAATTATACAGGCAACCCAGGATAGCTATCAACGAACATTGACAGTTCTCTCCAGAATAAAGTCCGCTCTCTGTGGTGGAAGTTTGGCATCCAGTGGTAAGGTCCATTATTGACATCAGTAAGTGTGTGTTGCAGAGTATTAATAGGAATTTAGTCTGATGGTCAATTGGTTACAGGAGAAACTTTCCAGTCCTACCGAAACTAGCATTTCAATTTTATAAATAAAAAACCCTTTTCTTTACTATGACATTGTACATACTTTTGAGACAGTGTAGGTGTGTATTACAACAACAACTACTACTACAACTAAGCTTCAGTCCCAAACAAAGTTAGGGTCCACGATATGAATCCTCACTTCTTTTTTCACTTCTCACTTCTTTCTTTAGTGAAAGAATATTTATCTACTCCCTTCCCAACCTCCAACCTGACCCCAATAAAAGGAAAAGAAGAGCAAATATTACTTTATTCCTCTTCCCAGAAAATTTTGGTTTATGAGGGCCATTTGTGTAAAACTTACAGAAAGTGGTAGAACTCATTGTTGACACCTCCATCTTATCCAGCATGCAACATGTTGGTAAATTTCCTGTATGTGGTGTCAAATCATCAAACTAACATTTATTTTGCAATTTCTTAGCACCCTGGCTTTACTTAGAAGAGGTTGTTTCAGTTGCATCTCATATTTGCAGATATTCCTTGTCCACCAACTGGCGGGCTTTCATCTCCATGTTCTTGCTCGCAAATCCCCTTGGATGATTTTGGTAGTTGGTTCAAGGATGGAGTAAAGATTATTGTAGTAGAGGTTAGCTGGCAATAGTGCTCAGAACTTGGGGATAGCGACATGCTTAGTATATATTTTTTGTTGAGGAAAAGTCAGATGATACTATTTTCCCAACCAAACAAATATAAAAAAATGAAGAATGAAATTGAACCAAACTGGAACATAGAGAATGTGCTTTAGGTATTGAAGCTTTACTCTATCTTTGTCTGAGCATTTAGTTAATAGATCACTGTGCAGTACATTTCTCCTGTGGAGCCTGTGGAGGTAGCTTTGTTGTGAAAATATGTGTACTTTCTTTGCTTAAAATCAAATGTCATATTCTCCATTCGGTTCTGTCAATTTGATGTTCACTTCGTAGAATTTATATTTTATCACTTGTATATAATGGCAAGTCCAGTTACTCCTACTTTTACAGGTTAACTGAGCAACCATAGTCCATCAGCTAACTTTTTGTCCCACGTTCCCACTTATCGTAAATCAATGCACATGCTAGTTACTACCTAATAAACTATTACTTAGTCGCTGTGCAACCATAAGAAACCATGCAAAAATGAACATGCCATTCTATCCGTAAGGCAGGGAATAGTTGGCCAGTTCACATTGTAAACTTGTATTATCTATCCAAGTGAAATCTTCATTTGATTCTATTGTAGCATACGAACTTCCATGCAAGTTTTAATAGTGGTTTTTTTTTTTTTAACTTGCAGAAGCCCTCATGGTCATGCTTGTGTGTGGTTCTGATCTGCTAGAATCTTTCAGCACACCTGGAGTTTGGATACCTGAGCAGGTAAGTTCATTTAAAGGGATTTATCAGAAGCGAAATACTTCCTCCCTCATGTTGGATTGAAGTTATGCTTATAAGTGTTGTGTAGAAGAAATAGGATATGCTCATTTGTTGATTTTATAGGTCAGGACCATATGTAGAGACTTTGGCTTGGTTTGTGTCCGGCGAGGTGGTCAGGATGTTGAAAAGATCATTGCGGGTGATGATATTTTGAACGAATATAAGGTAACTTCATTAAGAACTCAAAACCGTTGTCCCTTGTTCTCTTTAGCTCATTAACTGAGATGATTGGCTGTTGTATGGTGGGGGGGTTGCCACTGGTAGTAGACATTATTGAGATGTTAAAATGCCATAATTCAGAGACAGCTTCATAAGAGAACGTGAGGTTATGGTCGAGGAGGCATGTAATATTGTGTTCTGTAACATTTAATTTTGCAGAAAAATATCAAAGTTGTGGATGAAGTAGTGCCTAATGGAATCAGTTCAACGGGATTAAGGTAAAAATTCTCAATATGACTAGCTAGGATATATGAATTGAATCAGGATAAATTGTTGGACAAACTTTCTTTTGATTCTCATGTCAGGGACTGCATCTCGAAAGGGTTATCAGTGAAGTACTTGACAGCCGATGAAGTAATTGATTATATGAAACAACATAACCTTTATAGAGGGCAATGTTCTAACAACTGAATCAGAAGCTCCTCCTCTCATGAGCTTGTTTTCTTAAATAGTTGTCGATACCTGTCCAAGAGTCGCTCATTTCTTTGAGCTGTGATGTTAGCAGCGAGGCTACTGTCCCTTCCTGCAAGAGCAGAAACATATATTCTTTGTACTTCCTTCAAGGACAAGAGACGAGGACGAACACTTGCTCATTCCAGTTGTCCTCTATGTTCATTTGTGGTGAAATCTTTTTCTTTTCTGAAACAAGGGCTAGTTACAGATTCTCCAGCCAGTTGAGGGAGATCTTGGCTTCATGTGATTATAACTTATAAATAACACAAAACCTCATAATGTCTTTAAAAGTACTATAATATATTTTTTCTTTCTTGGATTACAAAAAAACATTATATGAAGCAGACAATTGCTTTTGAATTTATATCTGAATATTCTCTGCTTTTCCCCATCGTTTTTCTTTTAACCATAATCCACTACTCATTTGTATGTTTTCTTCCCCAAATGACATTCTGTTCGCATAATTGTTTCCTGGATTCTCTTACTCCAATTGTTATGGCCCGGTTCTCTTTTCTTTTTCTTTTTTTTTTAATGGAACGATGTCATAATATACAAACCTGAAGTTCATCATCCATGAGTAAAAGTTACTCAGAAAGAAAACAAGCTTCTAATGGGGTAATGTGTGTCCGGTTGATACTATAAATTTTGTTGTGGGTTCAAATATATTTTGAAAAGCTATACTTATACAATTGGGTTCTACAAGTGATCTACAATATTCTTTGTATATATTTAGCTAATGTGTAATTCTTTTTTAAATTTCTTTTTGTAAACTATGTACTCAGTCACCATCATATAAAGTATGCTGTAAGCAATATTTGACGTCAATAATTTACGAATTTCCATGGTTAGATTTTTGTGGACCTTCTATGAACTTTTTAAAACCTTTTTATCATGCAGAAGTTGCGCGTAGAATATTGGGAACAATAGAGCATGGACCCTTATCGTCCTAGGATTGTAGGCTCGAGTCTTTCCTCTATGAGGATGTAAAGTTGTTGACATCCATAGAAACATTTGGTTGTGAACACAAGATTTAAAGATAGTAACCATATTCGCTTTATCGTAGATTATCGACTTCCAAAGAGCTGGTTATGTGAACAAAATCCTGCATTAGTAGTTGAAAAATTGGGAACATATATATAAAGTGTATGAATCTCTTAATGGTATGAGGTTTTCTGCGGAAAATAGTGAGAACTAGGTTCAAAACTTTTTGGACTCAAAACACGTTTCTACAGTTTTAAAAAAAAAGTTACTTTTCTATCTAAAACGCAGTCTATAAAAAAAATTTACTTTTCTATCTAAAACGCAATATTATAATGCGTTTTACATATACTGAAATAGGAATATCTATCTTCATCACTTACTTGATTTTCGGCCAATCCCATTTGAATAACACCAGATGGGTTGTGAACTTCATCAAATGGATCTTCATCGTATGCTTTCCACCCAGCAAAGTAGGTGAATCTTCTCCATGGGTATCTGATGTGGCCATTTTTGATAGCCCAACTATGGGTTTCTCAATCTCTATGGCCATAGCTTATTGCTCTTAATTATTAGATCTTTTCGTTTTCTTTTCTTTAATCTTTAATCAATTAGCAAAAGAGCCTTAATTTTCTTCTAGAGAGAGAGATATGAAGAAAATATAAATGTGGATAGTGGAAAAATATCGATGAGGGAGCAGAACTCAGAAGAGAGAAGCACTGTTTGAATGAAACACGATACTAAGTAGAACGCAGTATAATGTTAGAAGTAAAATGCAGTATAATACTGCGTTATAGTATTTACTTTAACGGCTAAAATTCTGTTAACGTAAATCACAGTGCGTTTTACGTAGAAAAGTAACTTTTTTTAAAATTATAAAAACGTGTTTTGAGTCCAAAAAGTTGCCATTTAGGTTTCGGACTCGGTGATGGTAGAGTTATAACGCGGGGCTCTCTTTACTTTCCCTTACAAGCTTAAAGATGTAAAAATTGCACGGGACGCCCTATTTGGCGTCTCCATTTAACCTATACCCATTTTTTTTAAAACTTTTAACTTGTACCCACTTTTAAACTACTTCAGCTCCCTTTCTCCTCCCCTTCTCCTCCTTCATTTTCTCGGCAGCCATTCCAACCATCAGATCCAATTCTTCTACATCATCACCATATGCTTCACATAAGATTTGGTTAGTTCGGGGTTACATGAAGAACCTAAAAGAAAGGAAATCTTGGATAATCTCCTTTTAAGATGTTTATAGTTTTTCAACTTTTCATGTTTATAATCATTCTGTATATGATTCTCTTGTTATGCTTGATGTTAACGAGTGGCGTTCCAGATTTGGACCTTCCCCTTCATTTTTCAAGTTTGCGGCAAGCTTTTAAGATCAAATAGCATGTACTATCCGCTTCGATATATTTCCTATATATCTTGGTATTGGAATTCCTCTGCGAAATTCATTGCACCTAGCAACACTTCTTTCTCTGTCCCTATAAACTGCTATATATCCAAACATAATCAATTAAATGTGTGAAAATATAATTGTGTGATTTTATTGTGGTAAGTTAAGTCTAAAACTTCAGCTCTAGAGCTGAAGTTTTCCAGTTACAACACAAAAACTTCAGCTCTAGAGCTGAAGTTTCCAGTTACAACTATAGGTGTTAACCGGGTGGGCCGGGCCGGGCCGGTCCGGGCTTGTGTTTTTTGGACCCGTACGGGTTGCGGTCTGGGCCGGTTCCGGGTTGGTTCTTAACGGGTTTAACGGGTTCGGGTTCATCCGGGTAAAAATTGAACCGTAAGGGTTACGGGTTGAGGGGGCCGGGCCGGGTCAGGTTTAGTGTTTTTTTTTTTTTTTTTTTGGAATTTTGTATAACTATTGTAAGTTATATTAATACTTCGTATTAATTTAAAGAATACAAGGAAGATGAGAAAAAATTGCACTTATTGCAAGTGCTACTTTTATTTCATAATTCAAATTTCAAACTTACAAATTGAAAGGTTTACATTTTTAACAACAAGTAAATTCAAAGGTTTTGCATTGCCTTAGTAAGTTCGTCATAATCAATATGAACTGAATGACCTTCTTCTGGAGTGTTAAATTCGGATGAGTTACCATGTGTTAATATATCTCCAAGTTCCTATTACTTATAAATCTAGCTATTTATGAACTTCACCCCCAAAAATACTGAGAGAGATCCAATGATGAGCAGAATCTGGCAATGGCGTTGTATTCATACTCTTTTTTCAAAGTAAAGTAAAAAAGGCAAGTGATTAAGCAAATTTAAATTAATATGGAAACTAGGAAGCAAACGTTGAATCTCCACTACAAAGAGCAATGCAACATATTCAACAATCAACCTTCATCTCCATATTAGTAATTTAGTATACGTGTATAACATTCTGTAGATTAGCAAAATGCTATTAATAAGCTGAGGTAGATTAAAATGGAAACTTGGTAAAAAAGAAAACTTTCCATTTCCACTTCAACAACGACACTTTAATTGAAAAAAGTAAATGGATTTTTTTATCTTTCCACAAAATAAAAATGTTACAGAATACAACATCTTCATCTTAACATTTCTTGATTCTGTACATCACATGGACTAAAATAACCTTGTTTCCATGAACCCTTTACTTAAAAAAACCAAAAAAAAAAAAATACTAGCCGTTAAACCGGGCCGGTTCCGGGCCGGTTAAACCGGTTAGGTGCACTGTTCATCTGGACCGGGTTAAACGGGTCCGGTTAACCGGTAGAAAAAAGTAAACGTTCTAACCCCCTATACTCCCCAACCCAGCCCACCCGGCCCCTTATGAACCGCGCCGGTCCGGTTCCGGGTCAACCCGGCCCGTTAGCCACCCATAGTTACAACACAAAAACTTCAGCTCTAGAGCTGAAGTTTCCAGTTACAACACAAAAACTTCAGCTCTAGAGCTGAACTTCAGGCCCGGCTACTAGAATGCTGAAGTTTTGCGTGATTGCGTTTGCTACTTCAGCCCCATGTGCTGAAGTTATGCGAGAAAGTGGGTACGCTTGCAATTTTTTTTTGCAAAGCGGGCACAATTAAAATGTGACAAAAAAGCGGGTATAGATGCAAATGCCCCGGCCGTCCCGTAATAGTTTAGACACACACACATATACAAGAAGAGTTTAGTAGCGGGCTTCGGTTACCATAATTAAATACTCTAACAATGTGGGTGGCATACGCTTAATGTCGAAAATTGATCTATGGATCGTGGTAATGGGCTACGTGAAATTTAGTTCGAAGGGGATAAGTATGGATCGTGGTATGAGCCACGTAGAACTTAGTTCGAGGGAGAGATTGTCGGGGGTGCGAACAGAGTCTCGAGTTAGCTGAAAGAATTGGGAACCTACATATAAGATGTATGGATCTCTTAATGGTGTGAGGCCTATTGGGAAAACGCATAAGGGCTTGACGAAAAACTAACGATATTATCCTGTGCTAAGAGTATCTTTAGGCTGATTAAGCCTAACACTAAGTAAGGTCTAATAATTTTCCTCACTCTTTCAACTGTGTTAAATTTTGAGTGCCGCTCTTCCCTACACCCTTGAGTTTCATGTACTCCCTCCGGTCCATAATAAGTGACTTTGTGGTCTTTGGCACACCCTTTAAGAAATACTAACTCCTAGAACAAAATAGATATTTTGACTAAATTACCCATAATTAAAATTTGCATATTATTAATTTGATACATTGGGATATGTAAATAAGGGCAAATTTTGGAAAAACAAATTAATTCCTTCTTGATTATGTAAAAGATCACTTATTTTGGACCTAAATAAAAGAAGCAAAAAAATCACTTATTATAGTCCGGATGGAATAATACTTATTTACATCTCTAGTATTATTCGTAGCAACCAGATTTGCAGCTTCAACATTAATAAACTCTTTTGACGGCATTTTCTTTCATTTCCCTCTACTAATATTCTTTTATCAAATGAAGAAAGAAAAAAGAGAGGAATCAGGGCTATTAGTATTCATGCAAATATTTAATAATTTTCATGTCCAGCTTCAAAGGCAAGGAGATGATTTACAAGCACATTTATAATTTATTAAACAGATAGCTACTACATTAACATAGAGTTCTTAACAATGAAACTTAAAAGCACACAACACAACAGAAAAGAAAAGCAAAAACTAAAACACAAATTAAGTTTAAAAGCACCACACAAAGCATTATGACCATAGCATGCCATCATAGCTCATGCATGAGTTCAGTGTTTGAAGTGTCCATATGGATCATTATAGTTAGTGGCAGTTGAAGATGATGACTCAGCTGGCCCATCATTCTCCCCTATCTCTTCTTCACTCCTCATGTAATTCATCATGTCATTAAACCCATTCATCATTACATGAACTGCTGGATCATAAAACACTCCAGTGGGTGGGAAGTGCGGGTACGAATAACCCGGCCCAGGTGCATAGTTAATCGGCAAAACTTGGGCTGACCCAGTAGGCGGTGCCAGCCCAAGTTCCACATTGGGCCTCACAGTATTGGGCCTGATCCGTTGGCCCGAAGCTTCTTGTTCACGATGTTTCTGGAGGTATAGGGTGAGAGGCCCAACATAGTTGGTCAGCCCAGTTTTGTTCATGGCCCAAATGACATCCTCAGCTGTCACAGTCCTGCGTTGTTCCCTATGGCAACGTTCATTAGCTAAGTTAGTGATGTGGTTGATGAATTCGGACACCAATTCTTGGATCGCCTCTTTAGCATCGTCTGAGACTTTTGCATGTTGCGGAAGAATCCGCCGCATGATTCTTGTCACGTTCGCGATGGGGAGGTGCAGATCCTGTTCACGCTTGCCTTCTTGCCCAGCTTCTGTGCCATTGCCATTGTTGTTCGAGCCTTATATGCAAAAAATAATAAAATAAGTACAGTATATATAAAGAACATAACACACTAATTTTAAATTCTGAATCTGTCACGTGTAACACCTCATGATCTATATTTTAATAACTATAATGGTATGAAATATCAAAGTTGCTTGTGTTGATAGACCATTTTAGTTAACAACTATATATCTTATTGATGAAGTAGTTTTGGTTTCAAAGATAAAAGCTTAAAATATGTTTAATTCTGTTGTTGATTAGAAGATTGTAACTATACATGAGCCTCAAATACATTTATTTACAGTTGCTCATCTTTTTGATTACAAACTGTAAATTGATCAATTATGACTCTATTCGAAATCTGACCTTTTAAATATAGAAAGAGAAATAATGGCAGAGGGATATGGTTAAAATTTACGACAGAAGAATATAAAAAATTGTTGTCCAGTAATCGATATGAACACAAAACAATATCCAAGGAGCGCGTACGTTTGCTTGAAGGTAGCGCGCGTATGCTCGCTTGAAGGTAGCGCGTGTACACTCGCTTGAAGATAGCGCTTGAAGATATATAGATAATTTGAACACGTGAGGGTTGACGTGAAGTAAGAATTTCGACCATATATGTTAATAAAGTACGGAAAAGTATCTCGACTATATAAGTTAAGATACTATAAAAATAGAAACAATTTAAATATGGACGCATGAGCTTAAATTGCTGACAATACAAATAAAATATTATGGCAATAAAAATAACTTTAAACTTTAGAGCGTCAGAAAAGAATGTCAACCATATAGTTCACTAATATAGTAGGGTAATAACAGGAATCAATACTAGATATGTTAGGAATTCCGTATATATTAGTAATGATTTAATTTAGAAGTGCAACTAAATACCAACCCTGGAAATACTAGCTAGGAAACCATAGTCGATCAATAACTAATGTAATGACAATATAGAAGCAGAGAATCTTTCTTTCTCCATTTGTCTTTTACCCTTTTTTCAAGAGTACGTAAAGGCCAAATTTAGTGCTAACGACGGTTTTTCTCGATAAGAAGAGGACAAAGAAAAGAAAAAGAAGCAAAGACTTAAGCTCAAAAGACAGACAAAACCTGACACATACGTTGCAGCTTGACAATGGAAATTGCAGGACATCAGGACATGAAAGAAATTAATTTATCTAACACATAAAATTTGAAGACTTTGTAATACTTAGCTAGCATGTGGACATATATTTAGTTGAAATTAAAAAAAAAAAAAAAGATTTTTGGAAGGTGAAATTATGTATGGACATGTATTTTTTTGAAAAAAAATCTGGTCTTTTGCGAGTGAAAAAATTTCACACTAAAACTAGCCCAAACCAGTATTTGAAAATTGAAAATTTTTCTTCAATTTTTTCAAAAACTGATCAAATTCTTGGAAGAAACAATGTTTTCAAAAAATTATGAAGAAAAGTAGCTGAAATCTATGTCCAAACGGGAGCTTAATTTCCTCAGTTCTAAATGTACATTTCATGAAAAAAAAAAGTACAACAAGTTCCTTTTTGATGGTTTGGTCAATCAGATTGTAGGACACAACATAGACAACTCATCACGAAATGATGTATCATGGTTCATGGACAATCTACATATATATCCATCGAATTCATACATATGTATGAAGAAAAAACCTTGCTTCATGCAAAATTCAGATTTTTTTCTTTGTTTTGTTGGTCATGCATGCGGATAGCTGATGTTCAAAAGTTTAACTGCAGAAAACAAGAAATTAAGTCCCCCCCTCCCCTCCCCCCTCCCCCCAAAAAAAAAAATACTGTACAAGCAAAAATAGAAATTTTTTCTCATTTTCTATTTACTCAGATGATTCAATCATGAGACATTCAAGAAAACTGTTCCCTCAAGCAAAATTCTAACTTTTTTCTTTTCATCATCTAGTATGCAAAATTGTTAAAGCGTGGACAAACTGATCAATGTAACAAGAAATTAATTAATAAGTGGTTACCTGAATTTGATGAACGAGTGATCCTACGCTGATTTGAGTGTTGGCCTCGTTCCATATTTTTTAATTTATATGCTTTGAGTTAAGTGTTGTATGTGTTAAGTAGTACGACAGTATGATCTTTTATAGGCAGCTTCTAAAACTAGGTTTCACGAACTCCACGGGGATTTTTTTTTAACTCTCATCAATGGACAAAACTTGCACTTGTTTTTAGTAGCTAGTGTGAATTTTCTCGTGTTCTTTTTTGTGTACAGTAGAGTTTATTACAGAGATACTAATTAGAACCATGCATGCCATTCGTCCTTCCACCTAATAATTAGATTCTACTAACATACAACCCTGCATACACCAAGTTGTTTCCTTTTTTTTAGGATTTTTTTTTTTATTCTCAAAACTCGAACCTAAGACCATTGATTACCAAGCTGTTTAGTTAATTTAACTCTACGAGAATTAGTCACAAAACAAGTGAGTCAACTTTCTTTGTTTGTGTGGTTTTTTAATTTATAATTTTCTTTCCTTGATTATGAACCATTAATTGATATAGCTTCTGAATTGTTTTATTGAAATTTGTATTTTTTTTTCCTGGGGTAAGTGCACGGTTAGCCACTAATAATACATGTATTTACTTTAAGCCACCGTTTAAAATATTTTTAGTTTTTAGCCACTGCTTTAATAAACTTTAACTGCCTGGGCGAAAATACCCTTCTGCTCATGTCCTTAACTTTTGTACTTAACTTCAGGACTTCAGGACTACATGTCCTTAACTTTTGAACTTGGAACTGTAAGTTCAGGACTTCAGGACCACATGTCCTTAACTTTTGAACTTGTAACTCTAAGTTCAGAACTTCAGGGCTACATGTCCTTAACTTTTGAACTTGTAACTCTAAGTTCAGGACTTCAGGGCTACATGTCCTTAACTTTTGAACTTGGAACTCAAACTTCAGGACCAAGCGCCCTTAACTTTTGAACTTGTAAGTCAAAGTTAAGGACCTATTGTGCTTAACTTTTGAACTTGTAACTGTAAGTTAAGGACTACTTGTCCTTAACTTTTGAACGTGTAACTGTAAGTTAAGGACTGTCTGTCCTTAACTTTTGAACTTGGAAATCAAAGTTAAGGACCTATTGTCCTTAACTTTTGAACTTGTAACTGTAAGTTAAAGACTGCCTGTCCTTAACTTTTGAACTTGTAACTATAAGTTAAGGACTGCTTGTCCTTAACTTTAGAACTTGTAACTGTAAGTTAAGGACTGCCTGTCCTTAACTTTTGAACTAGTGTCCTTAACTATTGAACTTAACGTTTGAACTTGAACTAGTGTCATTATTTGCCTAATTGCTTTTGATATCATTGATACTAATGAATGTTGCATGAAGATCTCGTCTAGAGTTTCTTCTTCTCTCTCTCTCCCTCTTTATTTTTTACTGCTTATTTTACTTGGTGCCATGGACTTTGAATTATATAGGCACTGGAGTTGGAAAATCGAAAAATGTGGAAGATAACGATGATGAAGAGCTTCAAGCAGCATTTGAGAAATGGAAGTCTAAGACATATGCTTTGACTATCCCTCTAAGAGTTGTTTCTCTTAGTAACTCATTTCCTCCAGTGTGGCTCAAGGTCTACTAACTGTCCAACTCTGCTCCATATCTCACTTTCTTACTTTCAGGATACGATCAATTCAGACCTTGTATGTTGTAAAAGTTGTCTTAATAAGTTGCAAGTAGACATTTGTATACGTAGGATCAGAGAGAAAAGAGATAGAAGAAAGGGTAACACAGTCTTTTCATATTAATTTTAATAGACAAGTGGCTACTATTGCTAAGCATTAAAAATATTGGATAAAAAGTAAATACCAGCTTAAACAGTGGCTACCCCACGCCATTTCTACTTTTTTTCTTTGTCAAGGACATTAATTTCTAGACACGTGCGTTGCAACGCACGTGTATCCCATATCAATTAGTATAAATTTTTTTAAAAGTAGACAAATATTATTAAACATGTCAATAAGATATGAAAGACAATTTGAAGATTAGGAAGTGCAAGTTCAATTAGCAAAATGTGAAATAATTATTAACTGTTATATATTTTATCATAATTTGTTAAACTGAAATTTTAGACTGATGATCATCCTTGATATGACGGTAAAATTGATAACTCAATATCTAATCTTTTTCAGAACCTTGTTCGCTGGCTTTATTAATATCTAATCGTTTTTCCAGGTGTTTCTCGACTCCAGGTCGAGCCCTGCAAAACACCGCTTAACAGGAGATATTTGTAAGAATTTTGGCTAAGAAAATATATTTGTACATAGTTTATAGTTACCGGGTCAAAAGAACAAAATAAGCAATGCATAGATAAATGAAGCATGAAAGCAAACAAAAGTTATAAAGACAATGTAGATCTTCAAACAAAATTCTAACTCTTGAATCCAACTTTGTTGATCTCAAATTGGCAATCGATAATAAAGAAATAGGGAGGCATCAATAAGTTTACTTCAACGGCCTATATATTCCCAAGTCCGTAGCCACATAGCTGAAGCAACACAAGAGAAAATTTTCTTTTATATTCTACATCTTTGGCTCTTTGTAATTGCTCTTCATTAAAGTACATAAATGATTTATTAACAATGTTTCTTCATTTCCTCTATCGCTCTAGTAATCTGATTAAAGTACCCAATTAAAAATTATGATAATGTAAGAAGTAAAAGAGTCTCAACTACATTATTAGATGAATTTTGAAAGGGAATACAAAAAGATCTCATAAGTTTCATAGTAGAATATTTCAAACATTATACATTGTATTTTACTTTTTTGTACAAAAGTATTAGAAAAGTTGTGTTCAAATAAAGGATGAAATGGTCTTTCAGCTTTTGTGGGATATTTTGGTAATTTAATTTTGACTTTTGGACTTCACACTTATAATATATATAGAGTATGATCATATCATATATATATATATATAGAGTATGACGATATGATATGTGATGCTACTATATATATTTACATGGTGTATAACAGTTAAAGAATAAGCAATATTTAGAGCTTTCATTTTTTTTAAATATGATTTATTTTGAAGAATTGGAGAATTAATAACAAAGGTTAATTATCTTCGTTTAATTTACACCAATGATTGCACTTGTGGAGTAATTTGATCGATGCATCTTTTAAGTGGCTCGAATTATTCATATAGTGCTGTAGCAAGAGTTTCTCATTTATTTGAAAGAGCAGTTAATCTGGTTTATGTGAAACTTCTCTATAGGATGGGGTAGTGTGTGAAATCCTTGAAAATAATTTTTTGTTAGTCTAGTCTTAGTGTACGTGCTTTGCGCGTGTACTCCGTCTCTATAAGCATAACTTTTTTTTTAAAATTAATTTACATAAATGTTATATTAAAATTTGTGCTTAAAATAAAAGTTAAAAAAATATAAATTCCTAGAATGATGATTGATCATCCTGTTTAGCTAACTCAATAAAAATTAAACTCTATTCTATATTAATTCTCAATCATCTCGGTCAGTGTGACAAACTTAAAATTTTATTTCAGTTTTATAATTATATTACTCCAATTTCATAAGTTATTATGCTTCCTTTTTAATTCCAACAATAACACCAATTCTTGAAAAATTAAGAGTATTTTCTAAGAAGGATTTTGAAAAGCTACATATTAAGTTTCTTTTAGACGACACGATTATAGCAAGCCAACTAACAGAAGGAATCTATTTTTTAATCATAAGGAAAATACTAATTTTGGTATTTCTCTAATCAATGAGAAATGTGATAGGAATTGTTTCCAGAAAAAAGTAAAACACTACTGCAAAAGTAAAATTCAATTACTATATTTTTGATAAATATGGTACCCCCAACTCGTTTGGAATTGAGACTTAATGTTATTGTACTTTTTTCATTTTGGAGAGAGCTTTCTTTCTCTGTCCAAGCACATAAACATATAGAGTTATAAAATAAAAGTTTAAAATTATAAAATTAATATATATATATATATATATATATATATATATATATATATATATATATATATATATATATAGCTAATTAAGTCAATAAAAAAAATTGTCTTATGGAAATCCTTAATCATCATTCCATATTTTCGTTTATGACACTTAAAAATATTTCTTGAAAAGATTGGCCAAATAAAATAACATATTTATCATTTACTGAAACAATCACTTCTCAAATGAATTAAACAAACACAAACAGTTACTCTTTAAAAGTATTTTCCTATTATTTTGCCAAATGTACGTTTTAAAATAAGTCATTTTCTTAAAGCTTGACCAAACATGTAGTAGGGATCTGTGCAGGTCTATGCTTTGGAGCAAGACCATTTTTTGTGTGTTGCTCTAAGTTGATTATGGAGGAACAAATACATATGTTGATAGATGAGACTTTTTCTCCATTCAAACTCATTTCTATAATTTATTTCCTTCACTTCATATGCATAAATAGAATGTTATGTGCGTGCTTACGACTTGATTATCCGTTCTTTACATTCTATAACATTTTAAAGTATAATTTAGATATTAAATTTGAATTCTAAAATAAGAAAAACTTAATAAAGAAAATTTTAATCCTTTTGAAAGTTCTAAATATATACATAAAGTCAAAACATAATTAATTCTAAAGTCGAAAATATTATGAATTTCTAATTATTCAAAAAAGGTAAATAAGAAACAAAATTTTAGTTGGTATCAAAATTGATAATTTTAATTGATTTCTTTGATGCTCGATATTGAAACGGTCTAAAAGCTTCTTAGTTTCGCATAATTGTATGATGTTTGTATTAGAAGGATTAAAATAAAACAACTCAAAAGGCATCGGTCCAATGTTAATCTAACGAAAGAATTGATAATATTTTGTGTTCGTAGAATAAAAAATAATTCTCATGGCCAAAAATAATAAAGGAGTTAATAGTGCTCCTAAATCTAAATGGAGTCGAAAGTTTGACAATTTTATTTACAAAAGAAAAACCTCCTAAACCTAAAAGGAGTTAAGCGATCGAAACTTTTATTGTGTTGAAATTTAATGGTACTAATTCCTCAATTTAAATGTTGTTGAAAGTGAATATTTTATTAACAATAAAAAAAACGCTCCTAAACCTAAAAGGAGTACAAGGTGGGCAAAACTTTCCTAATGTGAATTAAAAGTATCTAATTAAAAGGACTCGAATTAAATAATATAATTTTAAATCAAAGTCCTAAATTAGAAAAATAATTAAATGATTATTTCTAAATATTAGGAAAATAATTAAATTACATTTTTAAATATTAGGAAAACAATCAAATGACTATTTTGTCTAATATGAATTCTATTTTAAAAGGGTAAAAAAGGCGAACGACATTTCGCTAAGGGCCTTTGTGCTTTAATATAGTATACATATATATGTATTTACGAAGGATTTAATTTATATACACTGACAACGTAAGAATTATAACATCGCTATATTCAAAATTGTTGTAGCAAGTTAGTACTAGTTTTATTTTCTACATTGAAAATTTCACTTATTAAGAAAGGTTATAACCACTAGTTATTGTCTAGGGGACAATTATAGTGTTAAAATCCTTTTACATTGAGTTGCTTCAATGCATGTAATATTCAAAATGGGTTAAAGAAACCAGATCGAGTTCAAATTTTGTGAATGGGTTGAGCTTCCTTGTTATGCAGGTGCATGAAGTTAAGTAGTATTACTACTAAACATTTTAATCTTAGATACTGCTGCTGCCTACAAGGGATTTAAAATATCAGTTCAATATCAACCCTTAAATCCCTGTTTATGCAAATACTCAAAGCACAGACGATCCAAGATTTGAAATGTAATGCATTTCACCATGTATATTAGGCTGACATCCCGGTTATCCTATTTTACTTGTTTTCATCCTGACACTTTTATTTGATCAAAGCCTATATTTTAAACCCCTCTAACCATAAGTGTATCTCACTAGCTTGATGTGGATGACACATAAATACTCACGTCATTTTTTACGGGGGAAATGACATAGTATAGTTGCTCTCAAAATAATAGCCGAAAAAATGTTTTTTTTTTGTTTGTATATATACGTTCTGTATGTTATATACAAAAAATATACAAATTTTATGCACTTTTTCAGCTACCAACTGTAAATAGTTTCTGTCGCGGGCTAAAAATAGAAAAGCCCCCTTTTATGTTCTATCTAATAAAAATACTTATAATATACTCTTTCCTTAAAGAAAAAGAAAAGAAAATAAATGCCTCCATCTCATCTCTCTTCTCTCAAATCGACATCGTGTTGTGCTTAGTAGAGCTCATATCAGTGTTGTCTCCATCTCCCTTCTTTGTTCTCATTGCTGGGCTAAGACGATCAAAAATTATATACTCTTAACATGGTGTGATATTGTCCGCTTTAGGCCAAGCCCACGCAGTTTTTTCCAAAATGCCTCACACCATTAAGAGTATCCAACTCCTTATAAGTAGTTTATTTTTCTTTTCTAATTTTCATGTGGGACTTTGTTCACACACTCCTAACAATCTCCCACTTGAACTAAGTTTCATATGACCCATCACTGTTTATGAATTAATTTGGAGATTAACTATGTGCCACCCACATGATCCAAGTATTTAAGGTCACCGAAGCCCAATGAGAGGCTGTGTATGCGTCTTTGAAGCTATGGGTAAAGGTAGTGAACCTGTAACAACTCGGTTGGCCGTTTTGAGTATTTTAGTCCCGATCCCCTATTTATTGCCTCCTATATGTTGTATTATGGTTATGTGATTTGCCGGGGGTGTTTGGTTTTGGTTTCGGTTGAATTTAGGAGTAAAATGGGACACATAGTCCCTAAGTTGATAGAGTTGACCGTAGTTTGACTTTTGTGTAAACGACTCCGAAATAGAGTTTTGACGGTTTCAATAGTTCCGTATGCTAATTTTAGACTTAGGACTGTGTCCGGATGTTAATTTGGAGGTCCGTAGGTCGTTACGACGTGAATTGGTAAAAGTTAGAACGTTGAAGATTTGTAAGATTGGAAAGTTTGACCGCGAGTTGAATTTATTAATATCGGGGTCGGAATCCGATTTCGGAAGTTGGAATAGGTCCGTCATGTCATTTATGACTTGTGTGCGATATTTGAAGTCAATCGGAGTTGTTTTGGTATGAATCGACATTAGTTTTGAAATTCGGAAGTTCATAAGTTCATCAGGCTTGAATCGATGCGCGATTCGTGGTGCTAGTGTTGTTTTGTAACGACCCGACCGATCGTTTTGAGCTTTAGCGCATTCTTCGGCGGTTTGAGGCCACGAGTAGCTTCACTTCAGGTATTATGACTTGTACGCATGGTCGGAGTTGGATTTCGGGAAGTTCGGAGTTGATTTGGAAAGAAAATTCTCATTTCGAAAGCTTTAGGATGGCAGAATTGACTAAGATTGAATTTTTGAGTAAACGACCTCGAAATCAGGATTTGAAGGTTCCAGCAGGTTTGTATGATGATTTTGGACTTGGGCGTATGTCCGGATCGGGTTCTGGAAGACCCGAGAGTGTTTCGGCGCCTATTGTGTAAGTTAGCATTTTGGAAGAATTTCATAAGTTTGGGTTGAAGTGCATTTCAGTGTTATCGATGTCCGTTTGGGATTCCGAGTCTGGTAATAGCTCACTATGGTGATTCTGGTATTGGGAGCGCGATTGGAAGTGGATTTGGAGGTCCGTAGGTCATTTTGGAGTCATTTGGCAAAAGTTAGAAATTTGAAAGTTTTTCAGAAGTTTGACCGGAAGTGGACTTTTTTATATCGGGGTTGGATACCAATTTCGGAAGTTGGAGTAGGCCCGTAATGTCGAATATGACTTGTGTGCAAATTTGAAGTCAATCGGAGGTGATTTGATAGGTTTCGGCATCGAATGAAGAAGTTCGAAGTTCTAAAGTTCATCAAGTTTGAAATGGGTGTGATTTGTGATTTTAGCGTTGTTTGATATGATTTGAGGCCTCGAGCAGGTCCGCATTATGTTTTGGAACTGGTTAGTGTGATTGGATGGGGGCCCGGGGGCCTCGGGTGGAATCCGGGTGGTTAACGGACCGAAAATGGAACATAAGGAATGGCTGAAGTGCACCAGTTCTAGTGTAATCGCACATGCGCAAGTTTGACCGCAGGTGCGTGAACGCAGAAGCGGGAAAATGGTCGCAGGTGCGGTTTGGGCGAAGAAGGGCAGTGAGTGCAGGTGCGAAGGGATGTCCGCACCTGCGAGGACGCAGATGCGGTGGAGCTCCGCAGGTGCGAGATTGAGAAAGGCATCCTGGGGCGCAGGTGCGGATATTTACCCGTAGATGCGGGTGCGCATCTGCGCTGAGGAGACCGCAGAAGCAGAATTTGGACTTGAGCCCGGGATCGCAGAAGCGGCACATGCGCCGCAGAAGCGGCCTATGCACCGCAGGTGCGAAAATGCTGGAGGCTGTGAGGCTTCTTTAAAACGGGGGTTTGGCCCATTTTCTTCCATTCAGTCTTGTTTGGACGATTTTTGGAGAGCTTTAAGTGGGGGTTTTCATCATCAATGACAAGGTAAGCTATCCCCACCTATCTTGAGTTAAATACATTGATTATGTATGGATTTTAGCATGAAAATTGGTAGAAATTTGGGAGTTTGAGCAAAACCTAGAAAATTTGTATTCTTGGATTTGACCACGATTTTGGTCATGAAATTGAGAATAAATTATATATTTGAGTTCGTGAGGTTATGGATAAACTTTATCTTTGAAAAATTTCGAAATCCGGGCACGTGGGCCCGAGGGTGATTTTTACCGACTTTTCGATCGGGGTTAGAAATTATTGTAAATTGGATTATAATGAGTATTCTAGCATATATTAATGGATTTGTATAATTATTGGCTAGTTTTGGAGTGTTGTGCATCGGTTTGAGTCTTTGGAAGGGCGTGGAATGCCGGTTATGGAACTTCGGAGCGAGGTGAGTCTCCTTTCTAACCTTGTAAGAGGGAATTAATCCCATAGGTGATTTAATCAAATATGTGATCCTATTTGTGGGGGCTACGTACGCGCAAGGTGACGAGAGTCCGTACGTAGCTACTAGCTATGCCTATGTCCGGGTAGTTTTAGGTCTACATCATGCCTTGATTGATATTGTTGTTAATTCATGTTATTGTTTGATTTGAGAAGAAAAAAGATTAAGGTTGCGTAATAATTGGGTTGAAAGAAATTTAAATTGAAGAAGTTGAGATTTTTAAGAGTTTCCGGTAAACCTCGTATTTTCAGAAAGAAATGCTAAATATCCAAATAATTTAAGAAACCTATAATTGACCCCATCTCATGTATAATTCGCGAGCGGGTGAATTCCTTAAATTATATTTACTGCGTCGCACGTATGATTCGCGAGCGGGGTACTACCTTTTACTACTCTCATGGGAGCGGGCCGATCGCCTCGGCAAGTTAATAGATGCATCTATGGTTCGCACCATTCGACCCTCTAGCCGTGCACAATTTACTTTTATGTTGGATTGTGCCAGACGCCTCGGCATTTCCTATATATATACATATGTATTATACCCATGGAATCGTGCGTAACACTTGGCCAGAAGCCGGTGTATATGAGAGATTTTTCCCTGAATTGAATCCTGATAATTTCCTTGACGGAAACCACTATAATTATACAAATATGCTCCGGTTACGGAGGGACCTTGCTAGCTGAAAACTTGAGTAAAATTATGAAGAAGGGGGATGGTATTATGTTATTTATACATGTTTATTTCATATATTCGCCATGTTTCATACTTATTCACTTCTTTACTGTAATGATATTATTGGACCATCAGTAAGTGTTGAAGTCGACCTCTCGTCTCTACTTCTTCGAGATTAGACGGGATACTTACTGAGTACACGTTGTTTTTGTACTCATGATACACTTGCTGTGCATTTTTGTTCCACAGGCACATGTACCTCTAGTGGCCTAATGGGCGTAGCAACATGGATGATATGGAGACTTACGTGAGCTGCATCTCTCGAGGCGACCCGCAGCCAGCATAGTCTCTTTCAGTGTATTGTATTTACTTTCTGTCCAAATTTGTATTTCGGACAGTTATTATACTTTGTTTGATTTCCTAGTGATTGCTCATGCACTCGTGACACTGGTTCTGGGGTAGTTATAGGATTATTCAGCATTTAAATTTTGTAAAGACATCGTTATTTATTCTGTGGAGTTCCTTATTTAATATTTAATGTATAAAAGAAATGATTTTAAAAATATTAAAATGAGAGTTTAATTGATTACTTAATGTTGGCTTGCCTGACCAAGGTGTCCGGCGCCATCACGACCCTTAGTGGATTTTGGGTCGTGACATGTTTGATGTGATTTGATGCTTCGAGTGTGTTCGTATGATGTTTTAGGACTTGTTGGTATGTTTGGTTGAGGTTCCCGGGGCCTCGGGTGTGATTCTGATCAAGTTCGGCGTCATTTTTGCCTTTGTGAGATTGCTGGTTTTCTGAGTCCAGTTTCCTCTTATGAGATAGCGAGAAGGCGGCCGCGATCGCGAATCTTTAAGACGGGTAGGCATGAATTTTTTCTATGCAATCGTGAGCTGGGTTACGCGATTGCGAAGGTTGGAGAGGCAGTGAATCACGAACGCGTGAGTGGTGCCGCATTCGCGATGAAGGAAGAGGAGGCCTGGGAAGGCTGATAGTTACTCTACGTGATCGCATAGGTGTGAACGCGATCGCAAAGATTTGGAATTTTACTCACCGCGCTCGCGACCAGGGGAGTGAGTTTGCGTAGGCCATTTTGTGAGGGCATCATTTTTGTTCTTCGCGATCGCGATGTGTAAATCACTAGGCAGCGGAATAAATTTTCAAAAACGAGGGTTCATCTCATTTTTCATATTTGGATGTAGAGAGGTGTGAGGCAATTTTTTGAGGGTTTTTCAAGGAAATCGTTGGGGGTAAGTGATTCTAACCCGGATTGGACTATATTTCATGAATCTATTACTATTTTCATCATCTAATTCGGAATTTGAGTTGTAAATCTGGGGAAAATTGTGAAAACTTCCTAGACTAAATTTTGGGGTTTTGAAAAGAGATTTGAGGTCGAATTTGAGTAATCTTGTATGGTTGGACTCGTTATCAAATGGGTGTTCGGATTTTATAATTTTGGTCGGGTTCCGAGACGTGGGCCCGGGTTGAATTTTTGAGTTGACTTTTTATTTCTTTGCAAAGATTGTAACTTTATTATTCAAATTATCTTCCTATAGTTTATATTTATGGTATGAAGTTATTTTGGCTAGATTCGAGCCGTTCGAATTTAGATAATCGAGGAAAAGGCCTACTAGTGTATTGATTTAGTGTGTTTGAGGTAAGTGACTTGCCTAACCTTGTGTGGGAGAATTACCCTTTAGGATTTGTGTTGGTTTGTGATAATTGTGATATGGGAAAGCCGTGTACTCAAGGTGACGAGTGTGGACGCAGGCTAAATATGAAAATTTACCGGTTAGCCATGTAGATGCCTTAATTGAGTTACCTTAACTTGGTATAGTCAACATTTCTAGTCTATTTTTACATGCTCTACTTGTCTTATCTCTTACTTGTTAATTGCTCTACATGCTTAGTTGAAGTTCTTGTCTCCCTTATTCCATATTTATTATGTAACCGTTGAATTTTTTATTTGAAGTTGTTATTCTTGGAATATCTTATTGTTGAAAGAGGCATTGTGTTATAAAGGCAGTGATTCACATTGAGGCAGAGTGTTAAGTTGTGAAATACTATTCTGTTGAGTTATTCACTTCTGGTTGTTATTGTTGAGACTTTTGTGTACATTGTGGTTGAGCCATGTGCTCTTTATTGTGAAAACCCTGTTATTATTGATTTCTTTGGCAAGTTGTGATATTGGGCACTTGAGGTGCGATTTGTGATACGTTGTGATATTCATACACATGCAGTGGTATAAGGTTTTGGGGTTGAAACACATGCGGTGAGAGAAGGTGGGCTTGATACGCGTGGCTAGTAGGGGAACTACTAGAAGCCATGCGCTGTGATAAGGTGGGCTAAAACGCGAGACGCTATTTCGGGAAAATTATTTTCAAAAATAAATGTAAGGCTCCCGCGATGATATAAAGAAAGATTGTGAATTGTTCTTGTGATTTGAGACTACGAGGCGGTACCTCGATAGTGATTCTTGTTGGTATTTCTCTATTGCTACACTTGTCTTTGGTTGTTTTGTTTCCTTAGCATATCATACCTTTTTTTTCCGTGTTGCATTATTTGGTCTAGTTCCGTGTAGCTAACCTTGATATGTTATTTGTTGTTTCCATTTCATTTCCATCATTACTACAATGTCGTACACTTGTAAAGTTTTTCTTATTTAATCCAGTAGGGCCTTGACATGATCTCGTCACTACTCTACCGAAGTTAGGCTTGACACTTACTAGGTATCGTTGTGGTGTACTTGATCCACGTCCAATACGCACTCAATTATGAGTGGAAACGATCGTTGAAAGAATAGTACCCAACAAGAGTCAAGGTCGATTTTCACAGGGAGTTTAAGATGGGTGTTAGGGGTATACTGACGAGACCAATGTGCATAGCATTTTTCTGCTCGTACTCAGTCAAATTCTAGTATAGTTTATGATATCGTCCCACAGAGATTGGTTAATCCAGGCTACAGACTTTTAATATTTTTACTACTATTTGAGAGAAACAAATTGATGAAAGGTGAGTTTTAAAACTTGTTAATTAATTAAAGCAAAACAAACAATTTCCGAAAGATTTATATTTTAAAAAGAGTTGGGAATCGTTGAATTCAGTTGATAATATTATTAGAACAAAATCTCAATTTCTACATGTATTTCTCTAAAGAATAATTTCTTATTGCTAATACAATTATATTTGCTCACTAAGAAAAAGTCAATTAATAGCACTCCATGAGGTTATGTAATTACTTTAGTTAAAACTAGTGACGATCAAACCGAAAAATTTTCTTGCTTGAATTGTGATAAAAGGTAGTAAAAACTTTGTGAGAATAATTTTACTAAAAATCATTAATCTTGCTTACAACAATTCCTCCGTGAGAATTAAAACTGAGCCAAGCAAGATTACAAAGTTGAAATAAGAGTTTTACAAAAAATTATTCTCACTCTACTATTTTATTCATTAGTTATTATATATTAATTTTGCTCCGTGAGAATTAAAAAATTAATATAAGAATAACTTAAATAAAATATAAAGAAGTGATAATAATGATTAATTAGAAACCATTATTTCAGCACAGTATGAATCATACAAAGAAAATTTCAAGCCAAGGATGTATTAAAACTGAAATAATATTATAAAAATATTCATCAAGCTCCATCAACTATCCCAACAAACGAGATTACTCCATTATGGAGTATTTAAATCTCACAACAGAAAGGAATTCTAGAATATTGCCAATACTCTTAGAAAATCCAAAAACTAAGAAGAAGAAAATAAAATAGTTAAAGAAAGAAGTTAAGACCAAAGTCCATAGAAAAGTAGTTCTCTCTTATTCCTCCCCTTCGATGCCAAATTGCATTCTATTTACAGACAAATCTTGCAGGCATTAAATGATTAGACGTGTCCAAGACTAAGAGCTTGGACATGTCTGAGGAATGAGCTTGGATACGTTGAAACTTTAATTGTAGACTTCCATTTTTTATTTCAATTCTTGTGCTTGCCATAACAGACTTTCATCGAGCATTCTGTCTTTTTTTTTTCTCTTTTTCTTGCAAAAATAGTTAGAAAGAGGCAAAATTCGAAATATAATTTAAGTATATTATTTAAAGTAGGATATTAAAAGTATATAATAAGTAAATATTTTATATTCATCATATACACTTGATAAGGGCAAATGAAATAACTAAATTGCACTTCCAAACAATGGGTTGTGTTTTCTACTTCTAAATTATCACTATCAATTATATAATAAGGAGAATAAACTAGAAAGCGAATGATTGTTTTTGTTATTTTTACTAAATGGTTTAAAAGCCAAGGGATGTGACCTTCACCTAGGTGTACGTCTAATGGGTTAAGTACGTTAACACTTGTTTTATTGACCGGGGTGTATTATAGCTCTCAACTCTAAGTTACCCACTCAATACCTCTCGGTCATAGAGTGATTTTGCCCAATTTGGCTTTCTCAAGCCCAAATGGGTATCAAGCTAAATAGTTGATATGAGCTCAAGTCGGGATTTTCCTATCTCTAGTTCAAACCCTTTAATTAGGCTAATCAATCCTTAATTTGCCCAATTCCTTATTAGCCATATTTTTCTAGACTAGGTCCCTTTTTATCAAGTAAAGATCAAGTCAAAAAGGCATGAATCAATATTTGCAACCATTAATTCTAAAACTAACGCATAAACAAGGCAAAATAATCAACACCAATCAAAAACAAGTATTAAATTAAATACCAATAAGGTTTACACTCTAGGGTTGGGTCACAACCCTAGTAAGAATCTAGCTACTCATAGTGAAAAATGAAGAAAACAAAGAAAAAATACTAATTAAACTCATAATCTAATATTAAATTGATAAAATATGATGTTTAAATCCCAAAATAGTCACAAACTTCCTAAAATAGCAAAATACAATGGCTACAGCTGCTCAAACTTTCAAACTTGACCTAAAAATGTGATTCTTATCTATTTATAGTGGCCCAAAATTCGCTAACAAAAATGTTCCTTGGGAGGTTCTGCGGCCGCACAATTCCATGTGTAGTCCGCAGATTGCTTCAGCTTGCAGGGACTAGGATTCTGCAGCAGCACAATTTGGTCTGCGGCCACACAATTCTTGTGCGGTCCGCACTTCAAGCAAGGCTTCAGGTCTTGGTCCTTTGCACACTCTCTGATCCTTGAATTCTTTGTCAGTGCGGACCTTGTTCCGTGATCGGACAATTCATGTGCGGGTCCGCACATCAACTGAAAATCTGCTGGGCTTCTTCACTTGATCTGCGGCAGCAGATGGAATTCTGCGATCCGCACCTTCTTCTGCGGCCGCAGAAATACCTCTACGGACCGCACATCTTGAGTACTGAGGCCCTTCTTGCCTTTTGAGTCGGAACACTCATTTTTGAATCTGATTTCTTCATGAGAGACCAAATTTCCAACATTCCTGCAATTTGCACATTTTCATTAGTTTTGGAAACATAAATCACTACTTTCGGACTAAGAAAAAGGTAAAAAGGTACTAATAAGTGGTCAAAACCTGCACTTATCAACTCCCCCAAACTTAAGTCTTTGTTTGTCCTCAAAAAAATAGATTAGTTCGCACCTCCTCAAAGTTAAAGGTCATTTTAGCGAGTTAATGGTGATATCTTCATACTTAGTTGGGACCAACAATTACCCACACTACTTATGCATTATCAATAAGGTGACAAGTCAAACATCCATGCATATATAGTTCTATTGTGACATTTGAGCTTAAAGAATTGATTTTACACATCGCAGGCTCTTGTTCTATCATGTAGGTCATGGTGACTCCAAACTCTTCCTCCTCTACCTTCCATTTACCAAGCTCACTTAAAAAGTTAGCACCCAATCTTAAGATTCATAAAAGGTTCACTCATCTCTCACAAGAGAATGTCACAAGTGCGACTTCAAGTACCATAGGCTTGCCCCTCATGTAGATCACCACTAATGTAAGCTCACTCGGTTCAAAATCAAGTAGGACTTCTTTCGTGTTGTAATGAAGGCTTTTGGATTAGGGTAGGATAAAATATGGGTAAGTGATTACACCTTTCCTTAACCACTCCACATTTTCATTTCTCGGCTCACAATTACCAATTCTTAAAGGAATTTTCTTTTTTATCGTGGGCTAGAGAGACTTGACATCACTCTTTCTTGCTCATTTCATTCTTTTTCTCCCTTTTATGCTCATGTTTAGGGATCATTACCTCGATTCAAATCCATTAACCCTTCCACTTATTCTCTTTTTTGCATTTTTCTTTTTGCTCTTTTTCTTTTCTTGCCTTCTCTTTTCATAGAGATCATGACTTGATACCTTTTTCAAATTCTCCATCTCTCCCCAAACTTATGCTTTAAGCCACTTATTTCATAAGAGTGTTAAGGAAAGTTCGGGTGACACGAGAAGATTATGACAAAACGGGCAAAGGCTTGTAACATGGTTATCAAATGAGAAAGGCTAAAGGCTCAAGAGGGTTGACTAGGGATAATGACATTGGTTGGCAATAGAAAGCTCGAACGGGCCAAGGAAAGCCTACAATCACTTCTCAAACCAAGCAAAACTTAGGATTTTGCCTTGAAGCACATTCGAGGCAAGTTTTAGACCATTCGCACGGGCACTTGGACTAGCAACAAATCATCTCACCCCTCACGTAACTAGATCCTAACAAAGGATAGAGTCGAGAGCCTACAACAACCACACTCAAGATTAAAGATCACTATGGTACAATAAACCATCAATGATTGTCAAAGTCAACTCAAGAGTCTCAAAGTCACTAACTAGAGCTATTTCTTTTAAAAACATTTTCTTTAACTATAAGCACATAGTTAAGTGTGTTGGTACCAACTGAAGCATGATTAACTCCACGAGAGTGACTTTATTAGGTCTTTTTATTAATTACTGCTACTATTATTATTATCTAAACACAAAAATGGAACCATCCCTTAAGAAGGTTATCATGACATCCATCGTTGGGACGAGTCACCCGGTTCACACAAAAACTACCTTTGGAAAGAACCGTGACATTAAGAAAACCAAAGGCTTATTATCTACGAAAGCATAAAGAGAAGCTACTTAACGAACAAGAACTAAAGTGGAAAAATGAAGAAACTAATGAATAATAACTACTAAAGATAGATAAATACAAATAAACAAAGAAAGAGAATCATCAAATTATTACAGACCAAATGTATCCAAAGTGTCAATGTATCAAATAAACCCCACCCCCAAATAAAAGTAAGCATTGTCCCCAATGCTTAGCAAAATAAGAGTAAAAGAAGAGAGGGTGAAGAAAACTCCCTAAGGATCCTTAGACATCTCAGTGTCCCCAGCAATATCATCTCCCTCATGGTCAGCCAACTGAATCTCAACATCATCATATCTAGGCATGGCGGGAGTGGTGAACATCGCACACACTACCTCAACAGTGTCGACAGCAAGGTCTGGCTCCTTAGACTGGCCAGCTGGTGCTACCGGTGCAGATGGTGCCGATGGATCTGGGACGAACTGGTGCGGGTCAAGCAGCATATCAAAGGGAAAGTCTCTAGCTGTGGAAAGTCTAGTCGCCTCCTTCCGGAGCTTTTCTAGTGATTTCTTGCTTACCTGGGACTTCCTCATCTTCTTCACTTCCTTTCCCAACTTCTCAATAATTGACCCGTGCTGTACCAAGTCTCCATAATCATCTTCTGGTTGTCCGAAATCTTCCTAAGTGTCTCATCAATGTCAGATGGGGCATGTGGTGCCTGTGAAGTGGACTGCGCTGCAACAGTACTAGATAAGTCAGACAGCTTTGCAGTAGCTGTCTGCATCCAGTTGTTGAGACTCGCCAATGTCTGGGAGACTCGCATCACAGATAATGGAGTAGTGGGCATGGACACTGGCCTCAAAGCTGTGGTAGGAGCTGATGTAGGAGCTCAGGATGATGGCGGGGCATAACAGCGACACTGGAAGAAGGCTCAGTAGAGGTGGATGGAAGATCAGTTGTCTCAGAAACTACCACTGTTGGCTCATGCCTGTGGTGGTAGAAGACTGGACTTTCTTCTTTGGGTTGCTCGTATCCATCATTGAATAGCAGTCGAATGGATTCTTTGGCTTTACCTTTGTGTCAAAATCTCTCAGCTCTACCTTTGAATAAGTGAGATACTCTGTGATAGTGTTGGGATAAGGGTAGGCCGAGCTATCTTGCAGTGCTATAAATGAAATGTTGGCCGACATCACGGTACCCACATTGATTAGGTACCCAGCCATGATGGAAGCCACAAGCACTGCCCAAGGAATAGGAAGGTGAGTCTCATTATGGCTCGAATCCAGTCTGCTGCAGATAAAAGGTTTGCCACCCCTTCGCCTCAAAACTCAGTGTGCTCCGGTGGATGGGAACCCAGCAGCAATCCACGATAGTGGTGGCCCCGGTGGTGCTAAGATCTCAGCTAGCCACGATCAGACTTCCTCCTTCATTGCGCACTTCTCCAGATACTCCTTTGGCTCAACATCCTCAAAGCCCAAGTACGCATTTAGCGTATGCTGATCAAACCTCACCTTGAGGTTGCGTACTTTGGTCGCCTTCGTCCCCTTCTTTATATGAGCAACATTGGAATAGAATTCTCGGACGAGGTATTCTTTTGCATCCTCCACTCTCCTAGCGAACCACAACCAACCCTTTTGTGCTCTGAACTACCTCAATTGTCGGGCTGTATGTCTCCAAATCTTTGAACAAGAACTGTTGCTCAAGAGCCAACGACCTCATCAGCCACCATATACGAAAATTAAATCAAATTTAGTTTATTAGTATTAGTACATCATTGAATATACAATTCCAAAAATTCTTTCACATCCGATTCTTTCTGGTTTTTTTTTCAAACAAAAAGTTAAAATACGAAAAAAAATCAGAATGAAAAGCGTCCATTGTCTAATGGATAGGACAGAGGTCTTCTAAACCGCTACGAAGAACAAGAAGTTCTGAAGTTTAAGGATTAATTTCTACCAGGTGATGTCGAAGCGGAATTCATAAATAAGTTTAAGAATCTGAAACAAGGTTTTTAAAAAATTTCTATGCCTAGTGAAGGTTAGCAAACTAACAAATCTATCCTCCCAAACTCCTTCTTCTTTGATCTCTCCATACCTGTAGCTATACCATCTCCCCCTCTACCATCATCGTATATCTCATGAATGATCAGTGCCTCTTGGACATGGTATAGCTGATGGCTTAGAAGCCTGGCTAGCACTCTCCGACCCCTCGGAGGTGCTTTGAGATGAAGACGACTCATCCCTGAGCTGGTATCTCCTCTGCAACCTCGACTGTGTGGCTGTCCGCTCCTCTTGAATAAAGGCTGAGTTTCCCTCTGACACTTCCCTAGACAGAACATAGGAGCTAGACTCGGAGAGGTCTTTACCTCTCCCTTTGCTGTTGTGGCCTTCTTTCGAATAGTTTTTGGCTGGCCAAGGGTTAAGGTACCTACCTCAACCCCGGAACGATTCACCCTTTCCCTTTGAAGTGTCGTTGCGTCCTCTCGACAGAACTATTGTCTGTACCAAAGCAAAGAGGATTGTTAGTTGCAATTCATTTTTCAACATATTCAGGACTTATGTAGGTAAGGGAGAAACAACGAACATAGTGGGGTATGAATATAGTACATGTCAGCAGGTAAAAGGGATATGCGGTCCGCACATTTTTTATGTGTGGCCGCAGATGGGGGTTGTGGTCCACAAAAAATTATTGTGCAACCGTAGAAAGGAAGTGTGGTCCGCACATTTTAACTTGCAGTTGCACTTCTGAATCACAAAAATGTTAACTCTCTGATGACAGAGAATAGGCTGATCTGCGGCCGTAGAAAGAAATATGTGGTCCGCACATTTAAACTTGCGGCCGCACTTCTGACCCTTAAACTTGTTGAGTCTCTGATAGTAGAGAAATAGGTGATCTGCAGCCGTAGAAGGAAATCTGCGGTCCGCACATTTTACTTTGCGGCCGCAGATCCCTGCTGCACTGGTTTGCCAAATTCCCTGATCTGCAGACCACACAAATTCAAGTGCGGTCGCAGATTTTCAAAAGTTATGAACAGTCAGGTTTTCCATGCTTAGGTCTTTTAATTTCCCGCACAATTAGACATGGAAACATTGTAAAAACATGAAATTGCACTCACTCAACCCTAGTAGAGCATGTATTAAGTTTACCCAATTTAGACTTACTCCAGTATGGACACATAATTGAACTCTAATAACAGATGGCCTAAAAAGAACTAAAAATATAAAAATTAAACTAACACAAAAATTTAACATGAATTGAAGCATACCAGGTAGAATGAGTGCAATGAGTGAATAATAAAGATGGTTATGCGTGTGGACAGTTAAAATCTCCAAGAAAAATCAACAGAGCAATAGTGTTTCATTCAGAGAAGGAAAAGTGTGAAATGAGCCTTGTTCCTCTATTTATACCAACATTTTGAAAAAGGGAAAGAAGCGAGTGTGGCCGCACATTTTCATGTGCGGTCCGAACTCTTTCACCTGGATGGCCTTGTCTCAGAACTTCAATATGCGGTCCGCACATTTTTAGGTGCGGTCGTAGATCGACCTTCGCACTGACAAGATCAAACTTCAGAGAGTTGGTATTTTGACATTCCAAATGTGCGGTCTGTAAGAGAAATGTGCGGCCACAATGCTCCTCTGCTATGGCACAGAGAAATGTGCGGTCCGCACAAATAAAGTGTGGTCTACACAAATAAAGTGCGGTCCGCACAATTTTTAACACTTAGCCACATTTTTGTCTGCCTTTCTTGTAGGTCACACTCATCCCCGTAGCACACTTCAAATCAAGTTAGAACACAAATAACATCTAACTACAAAAGAAAAAAAGAAAAAAAGAAGAAAAGAACTTGGGTTGCCTCCCAAGAAGCGCCTAATTTTGACGTCGCGGCACGATGCAAAATACCCTCAAGTGAAGTGAATTACTACCACCACGTGGCTATCTCCAACCTTTCCCAAGTAGTGCTTCACTCGGTGACCATTGAATCGGAATACTTCATTTTTTTTGTTTTTCAAGTCTCATGCACTAAAAGGTGTCACACCAACAATTTTAAAAGGACCACTCCACTTGGATTTCAGCTTCCCGGGAAACATCCTCAACCTTGAGTTGAACAACAATACAAGATCGTCCACCTTGAACTCTTTGTTCCAAATGTATTTGTCATGAAGATATTTTATCTTTTATTTGTATAAGGACGAACTCACATAAGCATGGTACCGGAACTAGTTCATTCAAATGTGCAACCCTCAAGTTAGCGGCTACATCCCAATCAAGATTCAACTTCTTTAGAGCCCACATTGCCTTGTGCTCTAGTTCCACCAGAAGATGAAAAGCTTTTTCAAACACCAACTGGTATGGTGACACTCCGATAGGTATTTTGTAAGCCGTTCGATAAGCCCATAATGCATCATCAAGCTTCTTACACCAATCCGTCCAATTAGCATTCACTATTTTAGACAAGGTACTCTTTATCTCCCGGTTGGAAATTTCCACTTGCCCACTAGCTTGTGGGTGATAGGGAGTCGTGACTTTGTAAGTAGCATTATACTTGCCAAGTAAAGTGTCAAAAGCCTTGTTGCAAATATGTGACCCCCCCCCCCCCCGCATATAATTGCACGTGGAGTGCCAAACCTTGTGAAAAAATTCTTCTTCAAGAAAGCCACTACACTTCTCGCCTCATTGTTGGGCAAAGCGATGGCCTCAACCCATTTGGATACATAATCCACTGCGACCAAGATGTAGGTGTTTCCACAAGAACTCACAAAAGGCCCATGAAGTCAATGCCCCACACATCGAAAATATCAATCTCCAAAATGTTTGTGAGAGGCATTTCATTTTTCTTTGAGATTCGACCGGCACATTGACATTTATCACATCTTTTCATTAGCTCACTTGCATCCCTGTAAAGAGTGGGCCAATAAAAACCACAACTAAGCACTTTTGTCGCCGTTCTTACTCCACCATGATGACCACCATATGGAGAAGAATGATAAGCCCTAATAATATCACCTTGCTCTTCTTTCGGTACACACCTTCTAATTAACCCATCTGTACAAATCCGGAAAAGGTATGGTTCCTACCAATAATAATCTTGACAATCTATTTAGAGCCTCTTCCTTTGGCTTGAAGAGAACTCATCCGGAATGATTCTACACACAAGAAAATTTGCTAAGTCTGTGAACCATGGTACCTCTTTCATTGCAATTGCCAAAAGTTACTCATTGGGGAAGAAGTCATTGATTTCAAGGCCATCATGCAGCCTCCCCTCATCCTCCAAACGAGACAAGTGGCCTGTCACTTGGTTTTCACTCCCTTTTCTATGTTAAATGTCAATATCAAATTCTTTTAACAAGATCACCCATCTCTTCAACCGAGCTTTGGAATACTTTTTGCTCATAAAATAACGAAGCGCCGCATGATCCTTGTGGACAATGACTTTTTCACCCATCAAGTACAGGCGGAACTTCTCAATTGCAAACACAATAGCAAGGAGATCTTTCTCCGTATGGTATAGTTTACTTGGGCACTATTCATGGTCTTACTAGCATAGTAGACCAGATGAAAAATATTGTTGATACATTTCCCCAAAACATCCCCAAGCGCTACATCACTTGCATCACACATGAGTTCAAAAGGTAGATTCCAATTTAGAGCGGTGATAATGGGAGTAGTTGTCAACTTGAGCTTCAACAATTCAAAAGCTCTCATGCAATCATCATTGGAATTAAACTTGGCATCCTTCTCAATAAGTTTGCACAACGGGTTCACCACCTTAGAGAAATCTTTGATGAAGCGCCGGTAAAAACCCGCATGGCCTAAGAAACTCTGCACACCCTTCACCGAAGTTGGGGGTGGAAGCTTAGAAATCACCTCAATTTGCCTTGTCAACTTTAACTTCATTCCTTGAGATTTTATGGCCAAGGGCGATACATTCCTCAACCATGAAATGACATTTCTCCCAATTGAGCACCAAATTGGTTTCTTCACATCTAGCCAACACTTTGTCCAAATTTTCAAGACAATCATCAAAAGAATCCCCTACCACCGAGAAGTTATCCATGAAAAATTCAAGGTAGTCCTCCACCATGTCCGTGAAAATAGCTATCATACAACTTTGAAAAGTCGTCGGTGCATTGCACAAACCAAATGGCATCCGCTTGAAAGCAAAAGTACCATAGGGACATGTAAAGATTATTTTCTCTTGATCTTCCGGGACAATGAGAATATGGTTGTAGCCCGAGTACCCATCAAGAAAATAATAGAAAGCACGGCCGGCCAATCTATCAAGCATCTGATCTAATAAAGGAAGTGGGAAGTGATCCTTCCTTGTGACTTTGTTTAGCTTGTGATAATCCATACATACCTTCCAACCGACCACCGTTCTTGTAGGAATCAATTCATTCTTGTCATTGGTGACCACCTTCATACCCCCCTTTTTTGGGACACATTGAACCGGAGAAGTCCATGAACTATTGGAGATGGGGTAGAAATTATGACAATAATATCTCAGAGAATCCATAATCTGCAGGTAACAATATAGGAATTTAGAAATGCTTCCAGATTTAACAGTTCAATACAGGTAAAATATGTCAAGTCGGAATGATATGAGGACTATGACATCTCTATATCTACATGCCAATATGCATGTCGTATGTGATGCAACACAATGAAAGACTCGCGTACTCACACTTTCAGAGTACTCAAATTGACTGTCTTAATTCTCACTCATTACACTCAATCACTCAACACTGTACAGGGCAGATCTAGCCCAAATCAAATATCGTGAATCAATAGCAATTGCGCTCACTGTGGGTATGCAGACTCCGGAGGGGCAAATCCAGCCCAAGCGCTATAATAAGCCAATCATGGCATGAATCAATAAAACATGTTGCGACGTGCAGTCCGATCCCATAAATGTCATCACAAACAATCTCTCCAGTCTCTCAAGCTCATAACACTTATGCTAAGCAGCCCAAATCAATGATACGCGATGTGATAATGTATGATAACAGAGACTGAGATATGTATAAAATGATGAATGAGACTGAGTACATAACTGCAATTAAGCAAATAACTTAAACAACAAAGAATGACCATTGTGGGTCCCGATAGCACCAGCACATAGCCTAAACTTGATTTCTTACATAAATCACAGCTTAAGTGCTCTAACACATAGGGTACAGTAATAATATCCAAATAAGATAGCTACACAGTTCCACGGAATTTCCTGAATCACAATTGCTAACGGTGCACGCCCATGCGCCCGTCACCTAGCATGCGCGTCACCTCAACACCAATCACATAGCACGTAATTTCAGGGATCCATACCCTTAGAAGCAAGTTTAGAAGTGTTACTTACCTCAAACCGTACAAATCTCTACTCCAACAAGCCCTTACCTCGCGAAATGTCAACCCCCGGGCCCATGTCTCGAAATTTGATAAAAGTTACAAAATACGAACACCAATTCAAACACGAGTCCAACCATACCAAAATTACTCAAATCTGATACCAAAATCTCGCTCAAATCCCCAAAATTCGTCCTAAGAAGTTTTCTCCATTTTTCCCAAATTTTTCAACCCAAATCACTAAATAAATGATGAAATCAAAGATATATTCATGTAACTTAACCAAAACCAAGTAAAAATCACTTACCCCAATCACTCCCTTAAAAATATCCCCAAGAGTTGCCTTAATGCGAGCTCCCAAAATCAAATTGTGAAATAAACTCAAACCCTCGTTTTTGAGAATTAAATTCTGCCCCAATATCCCTCAATTGTGGTCGAGGAAAATGCTTCGCGATCGAGAAGCACAAACTAAGCTGCCTAAAAATTAACCCTACGCGATCGCCAAAATTTCCACGCGAATCACTGCCTCCTCAGACCTACGCGATCGCGACCCCCTTCACGCGATCGCGAAGAACAAAGCGCGTGACCATCTCCTGCCTCATTTCCACTTCGCGAGCGCGACTTAGCCCACACGTTCGCGATTCACTGACTGACCAACCTATGCGATCGCGGACTCTTGCTCGCGAACGCATAGAGTAAAAATCCCAACTGCCCAAACAAGCCTTCGCGATCGCGGACCTATCCACCCGATCGCAAAGAAGGAACCATACCTGTACACCAGAAAAACTTCAGCAATCTTCAAAGTCCCATTTCACTCTGTTACCCATCAGAAATCCACCCGAGGCCACCGGTACCCCAACCAAACATACCAACAAGTCCTAAAACATCATAAAAACCTAGTCGAGGTCTCAAATCACATCAAACAACATCAAAAACACAAATCGCACCCCAATTCAAGCCTAATGAACTTATGAACTCCTAACTTCTACATTTGATGTTGAAACCTATCAAATCAAGTCTGATTTATCATAAATTTTGCACACAAGTCATAAAATACACAACGGACCTATTCCAATTTCCGAAACCAAAATCCTAGCCCGGTAACTACAAAGTCAACTCTCGATCAAACTTCTCAATTTCCAAAACCTCTAATTTTTCATCTTTCGCCATTTTAAGCCAAATTCCACTACGAACCTCCAAAATCACTATCCAGACATACTCCTAAGTCCAAAATCACCCTACAGAGCTATCAGAACCATCAAAACTCCATTTCGGAGCCATTTACACATAAGTCAATATCCGGTCAATCTTTTTAACTTAATCTTCTAACCTTGAGACTAAGTGTTTCAACTCATTCCGAAACATCCCCACAACCGAACCAACTACCCCGAAAAGTCACGTAACAAAAATTAAGCATAAAATAAGCAGTAAATGGGAAAATGGGGCTACAATATTCAAAACGACCGGTCGGATCATTACACTCACTCTATTTCTAGTCCGTACAAGTATGAGGTTTTACATGAGCATAATCTTAACTCTAAATGGTATGAATACCCTTATTATGACTAGAATGAAAGTGAAGTGCGACAACCACCTGAAGAGGAGAATGGTAGTTTAGAATAGCTTTTGTATAGGTTCATGAATAGTGTTGAAGAAAGATTTATACAAAATAAGGAAGCCATTAAGAACCTAATAACGCAAGTGAGTCAAATAGTAAGTATACTTTCAGAAAGCTCATTGCATTATGATGGTGAATATATGGAGGAGATACCCTGTGAGAATGAGCTTACCCAAGAGGATGAGCATCCACAAAGAGAAGTTAATACTTTGCAAGAACACTCTGATTCAATTAAGAATCCTCCTTATATGGCTGCTCTATGAACCTGCAGGCGCCCTCTTCAGTAGTAACTTAGGGGCGCCCGTTATTTTGTCGACTCTTTCTTGATGTTCTTTCATTTGGTCTCTGAGCGTTTTGTTCTCATTCTCCATTTCTTCCATTCTCTTCATAACAATGGCGAGGACGCCGTCACCTGCACTGTCAGTAGCATTGTGAGTTATACATGGAGTTGGAGGGTCTGGTTGATCGCCATGTTCGTCTCCTCGCCGTACCGTGTGGGCTCTCGCGGTTTCTATGGTCTTGCATGGAGCTTGTTTGTTGAGCACACTTACTAATGTATCGGTCAACCACGCTTCGAGGAGCTTTTTCATGGCAAGTGGCATCCCTTCTTCTGTGGACGTGGAGGCCCCTTTTCCATTTAGTTTTGGTGTGCTACAATGGGAGGAGGCAACCTCTCGCACCTGGGGGATGCAGTGGGTGTCACATCATCGCCCAACGTCTCATAGCTCTTGCTTCAAAGAAAACTGACTCCTCCTACTCCTCCTTATTGATAGCATTTATGATGTTGTCGGGGATGTCACCCGTCACCTTAGTTCTGTCTCCTTGGTTACCTGCTATGGGAAATTCAATACGTGTATAGAAGGAGAAAAACTTTGTGGTTTGTTAGGTTAGCAAATCAAGTGAGTTGTAGATCTAATGGAAACTAAAAGATTATCTAAGAAGTCCCCACATGCAGCGTCAAACTGTTTGACCCAAAATTTAGATCTGGGATTAGACAATTGGATTTAATAAAATATAGTCAATCTTAGCCAATATTAATATCCAAAAGATATATTAACTGGTTTTATAATGAGATGATATCTATATCATCCAAGTAGCAATAAATATTGACAACACTAGCAATATTCAACGACTCAAAAAGGAGGGGATAGCATTAAATAATAATAAATAGCAACGAATGGTATTTAAGTAAATAAGAATATGTGAGTCACCCGTAAAGGGTTAGATCTATGAATATTCTTTCTGACAATGATGAATGATTGATGAGCCTTCGAATGTTTAGATTGTTCTTTGATCGAGTGAACAAGTTAGCAAGAATCTTAAGAAAAAGGTATATATTGTATGTTTACAATAAAGCCAGATTCTATAGAGAAAGTCAATGTGTTTTTTTACAAGTGAATATCTTATGTCCCCTATAATTATGTCTCTTTCTATTTATGGAGAACATATACATAAAAACTCTAATAGTACAGGCCCAGAGAATATCCACTAGAATATTCTGTTTAGTGTCTTATCCTAAAACTAACCGTTATTTCTCTGTCTACGATGAATGCTCGACCTCGACCATGATCTTCAATAACTCATCGACTCCGTCCTTCATCTCTTCAGGGACCACTTCAACCTTAGGCATGCCTTTGTCGCAGTCAAACCGGTGACACATAGCAGCCCATGAAGGCCATTTTAATGCTGATCAAAGATAATTTTTGGCTCATACAAGCTACTCATTACTCAATAGCAGTGATCTCCCAAGGCATAATATTACAAGACAAATAAATACTCTAAGAGGACGTTTGGTAGTGTGCATAAGAATAATGTTGAATAGGGTGTATTAGTAATGTTGTTATTAGTTATGCTGACATATTTCTTATTCATTGTTTGGTTTGATGTATTAAAGCATTGGACAATTTCTAAAAGAATTATTTGTTCAAAAAATACCCTCATAACTAGTTCATCACTTTATCTTTTTTAAAAAAACATATGTTGAGGAATGTTTTTTTTATGAAAAAGGTTTTAAAAAAATTATTTGATTTTCTACCTATATTGTAGTATAGAATTGAATACTTATTTATAAAAAAGGAAATATGCTAAGTATTATTTATCTACTAGGGATATAATTTTATTTCCCACTTTCTTTGATTATTAGGCAAATAAAGTTTGAATTAAGAAAATAAAAGTTGATTTGATTACAAGTGCTTTACATCAAACTTGCATTAATTTAATAGCATATTTTGATCAAGCATAAATTTTGAAGCGCAATTTTGTCTTTAACTAAGCTAATGCTTGCATTAAAAATCATTGCATTATTAATACTATGGTTTCCTATGCATTAAACTATGCATAGGATAATACCAAGTAGGGTGTATAACTAATGCATGGTTCAAAAAGTGTACCAAATAAGATATTGTTAATACACAAAGTTAATGCATGCATTATTTTGTCTAATGCATCCTACCAAACGACCCCTAACTTTTTTCTTTCTTTTGCATAAACAGTGTTGCTAGCTATAGTGAATACTCAAAAATTAAAGAATGCAATGTAATCACTAAAAATTATATACACCAAATTTAGTCGTAAATTAAACTCTAGGAGAAATAATCACAAACCATGAGTCAACTTTGTTTGTTTGTTTTTATCAAAAAAAATTTTCTAGTCCTCGGATTTTTTATACACCAAAATCGTTTGTTTCTCTCCCCTCTCAGAATCTCAATCTCTCTGTTAAATTGGTACACTGTCAATTTCAATTGCAATATATGCATGATAGATTAAAATAAATTGGACCAGCAATAATACACCTGTATATGAATTTCAAGAATGGATTAGAAAGAAATGAGAGTTAAACTTTGGCCTAATACAAAAAAATGGGTTACGAAATTTCAGATTTCTATCAGAGCCAGACCGAGTGTATTAACTATCAAAATTCACCCAGTCTCCACATATTAACATTTTCTCAGAGTACTGCTACAAGAATATTTACAGGAGTTCTGTATAGCCCTGTGATCACCTTCCATTTAAAACTCTGGGTTTCCTACCGTTTGATCGTTTTCTAGAGGGAATGATGCCATTAAAACCTTCATATTTCCTTTTCAATGAGCCATTACTTAAATCTCCACAATTTCTGTCAAACTTGACAATGTTTGTTACAATGGCATGAACCATGATCTCACTTTTAGGAACCATAATGACCTTTTTCTCAATAACTGCAGTCTGTCCACAGTTAGGATCGATGATGGTGCTTTCTCTTAGATTCTGTAATATAGAATCCTTATTATCCTTGAACACATGTGCTGAAATCTGCACGAGAGAATAAAACGTTATAGTCACCCCCCAGACAATCATCAATATTCTTCATAAACAAGAATAGTAGACCCGTCACAAAATATACATAGTAAAGACTAAAGGGTTAGGCCAGTTTCCATACCATTCCCAACCGTTATACCCTAAAAAAAGAGAGAACGATCTAATTGTTCTTTTACTGAAAAAGGGAAAGGGGAAGAACTGGACTGCAAGTATAGTATTTGTTGCCAATGTATATATCGAAATATTGTCCAATCGTGTTTCTCATACTTCTCCAGCTTCTAGTTTCACAACTTATTTTGATCAGTAATCAAAAAGATTTTCATTAACTACAACAGCCAAGCATTAAGATAGCGCTGGGCAATACAAATGTTCATCCCTTTACAACAATGGTCAGTTCTGAAGAAAATTTATTATTCAATTACTATATTGCACATGCTTTAGTGGTGTCTCAAAGAAAGTTGTGATTCTCAGAGAAATAAAGTAGAATAATTTTGATTCTAGACAAGTGGTGGCGGGGAACACAAAGCAGCTTCAGACACTGATTCCAATCAGATCACTAAATTGTTCTTGCAAAAGCCATGCAAAGATATGTATCATTAATCACGCCACAAATAAATCAAGTTATAAATCCGTTGGTCCAGTAACTAGGGGCCAAAGGCTAAAGCTAGACTGTTGGCTAAGCAGCCTTGGGGTAAAGTCAAGTGCCACCAAATTGTTGGTCTTTTCTAGTTGTACCGTTGTACCCATATCACGATTTGCAATTTAACCAATGATTTGCCTCCATCAAGGAGCATCGCTAGGTACACTCGAGTCTCGCCACTACAGGTGATCAAAGCCAGAGGTTCCAATTCAAAGAGATAAATTCACTCAGCAAAGGACCTCACAAGTCAAGAATGCCATTAAACATGAATCAAAGGGATATGCTGGTAGTAATCTAGTCTACTCTGCACAAAGGGATATGCTGGCATCAAGTCTGGAACTTTTCTTTTGGTTACAGAAACCAGCCTAGGAAATATCTTTAACACTTGGTGTACAAATAGTTTCTAGCCGCTCACCAAATTTACCAAGAGGCATACTGATTAGAGCAGAAAATCCTAGGGCATTGGCCAAGCCTAAGGGAAAATGGTATGCTATGGGTAAGGAATCAAAGGCGAGGAGCCAACCCCAGTTCTTTTTAGGAAGCAACCTCTCCCCTCCCCTGCGGGTTCACCCCTGAGTCTAATGCAGTGGGGCATAAAACAATGTCTAGAACACTGTGATTCTGCAGAAGATCTACACTCAACGTTTTGAAGTTAACGAGCATCAGTTATCATTCTTTCAGTTTTCACAGAGGAGAATGAACGGTAGCATGTAATTGGCTAGGCATGGTTTACCAATAATAAATTAATATAGAGGTCATAACAAAGTAGTCTTCCATTCATTTATCTCATACTCCCTCCGTTCCAATTTATGTGAACCTGTTTGACTGGGCACGGAATTTAAGAAAAAAATGAAGATTTTTGGAATTTGTGGTCCTAAACAAGTCAAAATGGGGCCCAGAGTATTTGTGTGGTTATAAAAGCTTCTCATTAAGGGTAGAGTTGTAAGTTTAACCTGAATTGTTACCAAATTTAGAAAGGGTTCATTCTTTTTGGAACGGACCAAAAAGGAAATAGGTTCACATAAACTGGAACAGAGGGAGTAAGCATTAAAACAGTGTGGCCAGAGGTTAACCAAAGCAAGGATGGTTGAATGAAGAAAATTGTGCAATGTCCTCTCACCTTAAAATCAACTGGAATCTTGATTTCAGCCGATGAACACTTGCAGCCATCACTGAAGTTCAATTTCAACTTAACGTTAAAAGGATTTGCATTCTTAACTGTCCGCCTGACAAGCAATAGGAGTTGAATAAGAGCGTTTCAAATCTGATAGAATTTATAATAGTGAACATATGAAATAAACCCTCACCAATAATTAAAAAGGAAAACCGTCATATGCCGCGGAAATAATTCAAAATTTTGATCAAGAAAATCAATGGTCAAGATTCCGCACTTTGTTATTTTTATTTTTATTTTTTCCTCATCAATAAATTTGACTTTAACATGCTAGTTTTTCATATCAACTCGGAATTTTCTTTTCTTTTTCCGTTTTTGCTTAGAAAACTCGGAAGCTGCTGAAATGATATTCATTCCATTTTATTATGTAAAAAAAAAGGACAGCCCGGTACACGAGGCATTCCGCGTTCACACAAGGTCCGGGGAAGGTCAGCACGCCAAGGGGTGTGATGTAGACAACTTACCCTAATGCAAGCATTAGTGACTGCTTCCACGGCTCGAACCCGTGACCTAGGTCACACGGAGACAACTTCACCGTTGCTCGATTTTTTTATGTGTTCAATTTATATTTCTTCATTTTTTTTCCTTTTGGTATGTTAGACCCTTTAGTAATGTGAAGTAAACAAGAGAGGAAAAAGCAATGATTGTTAGAATTATTCTTGGATGCGTTCTTGGCCGACAATGATAACATCTTTTTTTTTTTAAATCCCATAACTTCTGGAAAATGTCAGATCCAGATTGGTAGACAATCTAATTACATGTTCTATATGATATCATAACACCTCAAGTATACAATCTTGAATTACTAATACAAGAGCAAAATATTTTGACTTATTGGAGAAATTATGCCAAAAGAGCATGTATAACAGAGACATATCGAGGTTATCTTTCACACTGAATATTACAGCTTCAAGAATTATGAAACTACCTTTTTAGCTGAAGAGGTTGTTTATGCAGAACAGTTGCTTTCATATTTTGACATTCTGAAAAAGAAACCTACAAGTCCATTTCAAAAGCAGCAGAGATGTTATCATAGTAAACCCAGAAAGTTTAAGAGGGCTAAGGACTACTACTGATGACAATCATTAAGTGAAGGAGAAGAAAGACGAGACCTGTTTTTAAATGAATCCTGCAAATTAGACAAAGGACTATAAAACGAGCACTATAACAAACAACTTCCATTACTCACTGACAATTCAAAAAGGTCTAAGCTACTCACAATCCACTCAAAAAGTAACTGCTTCATTAAAGTGACAGAAGAAACTCAGAGGGAAGTTGAAGTAGTGTCAAGACTCTTTACAGTAGGACTATTTCACACTCTTTTTTGCTTAGCACATCCCTTCTCACATTTTTAGATCCCATTTATCATTGTCGTCTCTTGGTTCATAGGGTATCACAACAGATTCCTAAAGCCTTCGATCTGCATACCTCAAACAAGAGATGCACAGGATAAATGAACAGAGCTAGAGATCCTCCAAAGAGGCAAGATCTAACTAATGAATTCCGTGCTCTTTTAGGCAAAGGCTGCGAAAGGAAGGTCTAACTACTTCGATCTTACTGCAAGGGTACAGGGCCATTTCACCAAGTCTCAAAGTGATAGATCATCCAATTCTCAATCAAGTCTACATCATAAATCAAATATATCAAAGGAAAAACTCGTAATGGCTGTGGTCTATCGGTGGATAATGCTTGCTTCTACCACTGAATATGCCACCACAACTGCCACTGTTACTGCCTGTTATTAGTTTCCATGTTTTTTTTCTCTTTCTAGTTTGTTGTGTCTTGGAGGTTTCACAGCAACAGTGAGCCTCCAAAACTCTACCCTCTAGAAACAAATACATGCTTATTCAACATAATAAACAGAATCTGTGGCGCAGCTATTAACTCACCTCTACAGATTTGATAAAAGGCAATGGTGCCCTACTTCCATGGACACTTGCCACAGTAAGGGTCCAATTTACATATTTTTTATCTGCAAAATAAGTAAATCAGATAGATCAAAAGACATATTTAATGAATGACCTGCTCCAAAGAGGACTAATTAGAAATTTGATCAGACCTCTCTTCTATTTTCTATAGTACTATTTGTGGCCACGTCCAATATTATTTACCAGATATATTAACACGGCAAAAATAATAAGCTATATTTTTCACTTCATTTAAAGGAATTCCCTGACAAATTCTATGTTTCAAGTTGGAGGAACAAAAAATGGTAGCAATTTTTTGGCATCTTTCCCAAATATTCTACAAGAACTAAGGTATACACGTGCAATTCCTTTCTTCACTTTTTCACTTGTATCTGCAGAAGATGAAGAAGAATTGACCAAATTTTCGTAAATTGTAACTTGCTTTGTGCACATTCACACGCACCGATATTGCTTGCAAAATAAAAATCACAGTGCAAGTGAAAATGCACATTCACACGCACCGATATTGCTTGCAAAATAAAAATCACAGTGCAAGTGAAAATGTCTTTTCAGCTCTAGGACTTCAGAATGCTAAATGAACAAATGAAAAGAAGATAAGCACAAATCTAGGGAGTTACCAAGACTTAAGGCCTGAGTAAAAATGGTCTGGAGAAGATCAATTCTAATAAATGGTGGGATTCGCAGACTGAGGAATTCCACGACTCCTGCAATTACCTGTTCATAGCCATGTTAGTAAACATTTTGGAAACAGGATCAATCAAAACCATAAATCTTTTTCAGATAAATACTGCAGGGAAAAACATAAGTGAACATGTGAACAAAGCGCAACACCCTATTCTCCCAAACTTGAAACGAGGTAGACTAAAAGAACCAGTGTCATCATTCAGCTATTGATTCTGTAGAACCAAACCCAATATGTTAACTAAAGCTATCGAAAACATGATTCCTGGGAGTCATAAATGGTAGTGTGGTGGTTCAGACAAAACTATTTGTAAGTCACTTTAAGGACTGTTTTTTTTTTTTTTTTTTTTTTTGGGGGGGGGGGGGGGGGTTGCGATACCCCTAATTGTCCTGTATCATCCAAGCAGGATGAATGAAGATTGCTCAATAAGAACTTGCCAAAAGAATCAATGTTCACTTTTGGCTAGCGAGCGGTTTAGCACCTGCTAAGTCAAGTAGCCAGATGAAGGTAGAAAATCCCATTTAGTAATTCTACATGTGAAAGCTTACCAAGCAATAGTCATATTTCCAATTAAAAAACTATCATATTTCCAATTAAAAAACTATGTACCACAATAACTGTCAGCGGCATTGTAGCTCCGAGGGGATACAATCATACAACAACACAAATATGATACCTTGTCTACAAGGCCATGAATCAGCATGGTTGCTTTCTTGTCCTTGGGAGTTTTCTGCAAAAAAAAAATGGAAGAGGGAAATAAGATAAAGGCCACAGATGAGCTCCTATTAATCCAGCATCGTTTTCCATAGATTGATTGGTAGAGAGTATTTTCAAGTACAGTCATTGACAGGATACCGTAATATATGAGCTAGAGATATTCACCTAATCTTCTATAACATTTTGGTTATGGAACTTTTAAAGCTTTTCTTTCTTATTCCCTCAGAGACCCTCTTATATTTGACCTAGTAGAAAATTCAAGCTTAAGCATCTAAAGAACCTGAAATCCTTGATCTTTTTTCTTTGTGGCTCTGATAAGCAAGTCCTGAATACTTTATCATGGCAAAGTACAGCAGACTAAGCTAGGAGCCCCATATGTGCATTGTAAGGAAAATGATTGCTTTACCTATATGATTCAGTGATTGAGGAAGAAACAACTGCATTTATTTGAGGACAGAAAGTAACATTTGCTGGTTTTGGTTAAAACGTGGCAGTACAGAAAGATCGAAAAGTCAAGCTGACAGTTCGTAAGTAACACCTCCTTCTCCTTCATGTTGGCTCATGTTCAATTCTTGTGGAACCATTATTATTGCTGTTTAGTCAAGTCTTGCATTTTTGGATCCCCACATCTTGGATTGTGAAAATTAAACCTTAGTGGCCTTCATAAAGATATTTCCTGAACATGAGGTGAAATAAAAGGCTTACACTCTAAAAACAGTTGCAAACTGTTCTTTGATGCAGGAAAGTGATTTGGCAAACTTATTTACAGGCCACTAGTAAAAGATCTGACATCTCTATGGCTGTTGTCTGTTCTTTTTTTTTTCTTTTTCCTGGGGGCGGAAATGGGAATATGAGGCTCTCTGGTGCATGTTCTGTCATCACAACTAGGTCGATGTGCGATAATTGTTCACTGATGTTACATTTGGGACAAGGAATAATGTACCTGAAGATTAACTATTACAATCTTTCCACCACCTTTGAGTGATTTTAGAGGCAAATTACAGGCAGGGGTGATCTGCAAACTGCAAGAGTAAAACAAGTCATGTTCACTTCTGACATGACATGATTAAGCCCGAAGAATGATGGAAGTAAATGGTTTAACAGTTGAGCGTCGACAAACACTGTAAGAAATCATTATTTTAGCATCATGCATCAGAATTCAAGATTATGGAGGCAGTCAAATAGATAATTTAGCATTACCTTGTTCCTAGACATAGCACAACATCAGCCATTTTGCAGTGCCTCTCAGCTGGATTCATTTCCTTTGGAGGTAGAGCATCCTGAGGACAAAAACACGGGAGGGGACAGGATGAGGTCAACAACAGAGTCATAGGTGGAGTCATCTTTTGGCCATAACGATCTTGGCGCTTTGGCCCAAATAGCAGGAAAAAAGTAAATCCTCAAAACTTTTACAACTTTTTGACTTAATCATTGGATGCTCATGAGGCTACAACCAGTCAAACTTCTGGTTATGCAATGTTGACTACAAGTTACTGAGAATCCATAAAAACTATAAATTCTATTTCGTATTAATCCTTTTTACAAATTAGATGTGCATCAAAATACTATTGTGAGAAAGCACAGAAGAAATTATATTATTGATGTATTAACATATGTTACAATGAGCCCTATATATATACACACATAACATGTCCTACTCCTAATATATATTGGATTAGGGTTATTTATTTACTCCTATTTACATGACTATTCTAACACTCCCCCTCAAGCTGGTGCATATAAATCATATGTACCGAGCTTGTTACATATGTAGTTAATACGAGGACCAGTGAGGGACTTGGTGAAAATATCTGCAAGCTGATCATTCGACTTCACAAACTTTGTAGCAATATCTCCCGAGAGTATCTTTTCTCTAACAAAGTGACAGTCAATCTCAATGTGTTTAGTTCTCTCATGGAACACTGGATTTGACGCAATATGAAGAGCAGCTTGATTATCACACACAAGTCTCATCTGACTAATCTCACCAAATTTCAACTCCTTGAGCAACTGTTTGATCCAAATTAGCTCACATGTCGCCATAGCCATCGCTCGATATTCTGCTTCTGCACTAGACCGAGCAACCACATTCTGTTTCTTGCTCTTCCAGGACACCAAATTTCCTCCTACCAAGACACAATATCCAGACGTAGAACGTCTATCAGAAGGTGATCCTGCCCAATCAGTATCTGAGTATCCAACGATCTGCTCATGGCCTCGACCCTCAAACAATAAACCTTTGCCTGGAGCTGATTTTATATACCGAAGAATGCGAACAACTGCATCCCAATGACTATCACACGGAGAATCCATAAACTGACTCACAACACTCACAGAAAAGGAAATGTCAGGTCTTGTCACTGTAAGGTAATTTAATTTACCAACCAACCGTCTATATCTTGCAGGATCGCTAAGAGGCTCCCCCTGTCCTGGCATAAGTTTAGAATTCGGATCCATCGGAGTGTCAACCGGTCTACAACCTGTCATTCCTGTCTCTTCAAGAATATCTAAGGCATACTTTCGTTGTGAGATCACAACACCTGAGCTAGACTGAGCGACCTCAATACCCAGAAAATACTTTAGTTTGCCCAGATCCTTAGTCTGAAAGTGTTGCAAGAGATGTTGCTTCAATTTAGTAATACCATCCTGGTCATTGCCGGTAATACAATGTCGTCAACATAGACCACCAGATAAATACAGAGACTCGAGGCAGAATGCCGATAGAATACAGAGTGATCAGCTTCACTCTGAATCATGCCAAATTCTCGAATAACTGTGCTGAACTTACCAAACCAGGCTCGAGGAGACTGCTTTAGACCATAAAGTGACCGACGCAAGCGACATACAAGGCCACGAGACTCCCCCTGAGCAACAAACCCAGGTGGTTGCTCCATATAAACTTCATCCTCAAGGTCACCGTGTAAAAAAGCATTCTTAATGTCTAGCTGATAGAGGGGCCAATGGCGAACAGTAGCCATGGATAGAAAAAGGCGGACTGATGCTATCTTAGCCACAGGAGAGAAGGTATCACTGTAATCGAGCCCAAATATCTGAGTATATCCTTTGGCAACAAGACGAGCCTTAAGACGATCAACCTTACCATCCGGACCAACCTTGACTGCATACACCCAACGACAACCAACAGTAGATTTACCTGAAGGAAGAGGGACGAGCTCCCAAGTACCACTCGTATGTAAAGCAGACATCTCGTCAATCATAGCCTGTCGCCATCCTGGATGAGACAATGCTTCACCTGTAGACTTAGGGATGGAAACAGAGGACAAAGAAGATAGAAAAGCATAATAGGGTGATGACAAACGATGATAACTCAAACCGACATAATGGGGATTAGGATTAAGGGTGGCCCGTATACCTTTCCGAAGTGCAATCGGTTGATTAAGAGGAGACAAGTCCGCAGTATTAGCAGGGTCAGGTGCAGGACGTGAATCAGCTGGACCTGATGCTGGGCGCGGACGACGATGATATGTCAAAAGTGGTGTTCCTGTGGCAGTAGACTCCTCAACGGTTGGAATGGATAAGACTTCTATAGCGGAAGGTGAAGGAGGAGCTATAGGAGACTCGGGTAAGACTTCTGTGGCGGAAGGTGAAGGAGGAGCTATAGTAGACTCCTTAAAGGTCGGTATAGGTAAGACCTCAGATATATCAAGGGGGTCAGAAAGGTCAGAAGAGGTAAAGAAAGGTTTAGACTCAAAAAATGTGACGTCAGAGGACATAAAGTACCTACGAAGATCAAGTGAGTAACAACGATATCCCTTCTGAACACGAGAATAACCAAGGAAGACACACTTGAGAGCACGAGGAGCTAACTTATCTTTCCCAGGGGCTAGGTTATGAACGAAACAAGTGCTCCCAAAAACACGAGGGGGAACAGAGTATACGGGTGATTGGGGAAACAATACTGCATACGGTATCTGATTCTGGATGGGAGAGGAAGGCATCCGATTAACTAAATAACAAGCTGTGAGAACTGCATCGCCCCAAAAACGCAGCGGAACATGAGATTCAATGAGAAGTGTGCGAGCAGTCTCAATGATGTGCCTATTCTTTCTCTCTGCAACCCCATTTTGCTGAGGGGTATAAGGACAAGAGGTCTGATGAATAATTCCTTGAGAAGTCATAAACTGCTGAAATTGAGAGGATAAATATTCTAAGGCATTATCACTGCGAAAAGTGCGAATGGAAACACCAAATTGATTTTTAATTTCAGCACAAAAATTCTGGAATATAGAAAACAACTCAGAACGATCTTTCATTAAGAAAATCCAAGTACATCTTGAATGATCATCAATAAAACTAACAAAATAACGAAATCCCAAGGTTGAACTGACTCTACTAGGACCCCATATATCAGAGTGAACTAAAGAAAAAATAGACTCTGCGTGACTCTCAATACTACGAGGATAGGAGGCTCGGGTATGTTTCCCGAGCTGACATGACTCACACTCTAATGTGGATAAACTAGACAAACCAGGCACCATCTTCTGAAGCTTGGATAAGCTTGGATGTCCTAAACGTTTGTGAATTAGGTCCGGAGGATCTGTAACTAGACATGCCTTGGAGGATTTTAGGGAGTTAAGGTAGTAAAGCCCTTCTGATTCAAGTCCTGTTCCAATCGTCTGCCCTGTACTGCGGTCCTGCATAATAAAAGAATCATCAATAAAATATATACCACAATGGAGGGCACGAGTCAAACGACTAACAGATGCAAGATTAAAAGGACAGCCAGGGACATAGAGAACGGAATCTAGAGTGACAGAGGGTAGGGGATTCGCTTGTCCAACTCCTTTTGCTTTGGTTTGAGACCCATTGGCTAAAGTAACAGTGGGAAGAGACTGTGAATACGCAATATTTGACAAAAGTGATTTATTACCAGAGATATGATCAGAAGCGGCTGAGTCCACAACCCATTGTCCAGGAGGACTAGACTGGGAAACACAAGCAAAAGAATTACCAGCAACAGAAGTATTAGTCTGAGCAACAGAAGCTACTTGTGGAGATGTCTGCTTACTTGCTCGATACTGAAGGAACTCATTATACTCCCCTTCAGATAAAGAAAATCCCTGGTTACCTGTAGTCTCAGTCTGAGCAACATAAGCATTTTTGGTTGGGCGGCCATGTAAAGAATAGCATACATCACGAGTGTGTCCAAGTTTATGACAATAGGAGCACTTGGGTCTAGATCTTCCAAAACGACCTCCTCCTCGTCTATTCTCCATAGTATGAGATGCCCGATTGTCCACTGATTGGGATACGAGGACAGATGAGTCAAGTGTCTGTGATGAGCTCACTGGGTGACTAGGTGCTGCAGCAAGGCGAAGTAATCGAGAGAATAATTCATCAACTGTGGGGACGGTTGGACTAGCCAAAATCTGGTCACGTACTGAATCAAGGTCATTAGGGAGTCCAGCGAGTGTAAGAACTAGAAACATCTTCTGTCGTTGCTCTTGTTGTTTTTCAATACTAGCAGAAACTGGCATCAACGTCTCAAATTCTTCCATGACTGCCTGAACTTGTCCCAAGTAAGTAGACATATCTAATTCCTGTTTCTTCAAGCTTGTCATTCGCGATATTACATCATAGAAACGAGATATGTCATTAGTGTATAGATTACGAGCCTTTTCCCAAACTAAATAACATGTCTGGAATGGACGGAACAAGGGCATCAACTTGGAATCAATAGATCGCCACAGGATACTACATAACTGAGCATCGACCTTCTCCCACTGTGTTTTGGCCTTTTCATCACCTTCGCTAGCCTTTTTTGTTAAATGATCTTGAACTCCTTGACCTTTACACCACAACTCGACAGATGAAGCCCAATCTAAGTAGTTTGAACCTCCCATTAAAGGTTCTGAGGTAATCATAACACCGGAACTGCCAGAACCCGGGTTTCTAGACCCGAAAGCATCGACTCCCAAAGACATGGTTGGATTATCACCAAATAACAAAAAGAATCAACTGAAAATTCTCTGAAACAGATGAAGAAAACACTGTGTTTGCCGGAAAAGTACTGTAGCTGCCGGAAAAATCAGTGTAGTCGCCGGAAAAACTCAAAGTGGTCGGAATCAAACGAAAACAGGATGGGTAGGGTCGGAATTGCTGTGCGACCAGGCTGTCCTGAAGAAGCTCGGCCAAAAAATGGCCGGAAGAGGCCTCATGCGCCGGCGCGTGACGACGGAGACTCGCCGGAAAATATTTTCCGGCGGCGCGTGAGGGCGCGTGGGAGAGGTTCTGCCGGAGAAATTTTTGTGGTTTGGTCGCCGGAAGCTGATCTATCTCATGGTGGTGTTGGTTTTTGCACAACACCGACGGATATTGAATTTTTCTTGCGGACAGTGCTGTTTTGCCGGAAAAAAAGGTTTTTTTTTTTCTTCCCGGAGTCGCTGGAATTTATGCACAGCGATAAATATCTCACGATAGCTCTGATACCATGTGAGAAAGCACAGGAGAAATTATATTATTGATGTATTAACATATGTTACAATGAGTCCTATATATATACACACATAACATGTCCTACTCCTAATATATATTGGATTAGGGTTATTTATTTACTCCTATTTACATGACTATTCTAACAGCTATCACAGAACTTACATTTAGAATCAGTAACACAAGATCGAGCATGCATAATATCCTTCACAGGGATGTTGGCACTTCTTCTTTTTTTTCTTTGAAGTAGTGAGGTAATCTAGTTGAAGTTCAGATACAGTGAAAAATACCAAAGCCATCAATACATTTAGTTAGGTAGGGATTGATTTTCATTAGGAAAAATGGACTAATGTCGTCATATTTCTGCTTATAGAAGACCATATCTTTACGGTCACTATTAAAGGGCAGTGGAATGTCACTGTACAACTACAAAGAGAAACTCAGATCCTAGGACTTTGTCATTAAACACATTGCTGTTTGTCATTACCTCCCAGTCAAGAACTGTGTCTCTAAGTCTGGCACCACAGCCCACCTTGGAACAATGTCGTGCAGTTTCCTTCAACCCAATAGTTTCTATTTCAAAATCCCTCATATACCTTCATGGGTCAATTCATAAAATAGACTCATATAAGCAATCACCATATCGTTACGAAGAAGCAATAGAGCAGCATACATAAAATAAAACAAAAAATGAACGGCTATACATGAGTGTGAATATACCAAAAGGCTCCAAAAGAGTCACGTGAACTGTGGGAACATGCATAATAGCAGGATAGTACAACAACAACAACATCAGCAACAACAAATCCAGTGTGATCCCACAAGTGGGGTCTGGTGAGGGTAGTGTGTATGCAGCCTTACCCCTACCTTGTGAATTCGTAGAGAGACTGTTTCCGAAAAAGCAGGATATTGTGCTGCAGAAAAAGATGAAGTCTTACTCAATTCCACAAGAAGGGCATAGTTCCATAAAAGAATCCCCATGTAATTCTGCAAGCTTCTCCCTTGGAATTCCAGATCGAAGATGGAGGCCATCAATGTTCTACCATTTTCAAATAAGTATGATGTGACACTTGAATATTATACCAAGGAAAATAAATCTGAACTTTTTTGGAAGTAGACAGTTGAAACTACATAATTGGAATCTGAGGCTTATATTTTAAGTAGAATAAACATACCTTGGTCAAGTGAAATGTCATATTTTAAACACAAATAACTAGGCTCTCTCTCTCTCTCTCTGATTGGTTGAACTAAGTTTGTTGGGCTGAGGGGGAAATGGAAAAAGTTTGGAAGGAGTAATGGAATGCATCTACAGCACTAGCCATAAAGTACACCCAACAATTTTGATTAAATTGGAATTAAGATGTCTTCGTTCTGTTGCTTCTGTTTGGCCAACAGTAAAGACACTCAGAACAGCGCAAAACATAAATGAAGACATCAATTTATCAATTTCACCAATTCCAAACTAGTTAAGGTTGGCTATATGAATCCTCTATATCCCCCACCGTATTCAGGCTCATTTCAGTCAAATCTTGGGAGCAGAGAACGAAATTACTCTGCACGAAATGCTAACTGGATCGTGGGTGCGTGCCTGCGTGGGTAGGGGGAGAGTGGGCACATATCATATGCAACCTTCCCCTAAGACTCCTGCAGAGAGGTTGTTTCCCCTCCTCGAGTCCATGACCTACAGGTCACCAAAGGAGCAACTCCATCGTTGCGCAAAGGCTCATTCTCACAAGTCATGAAAATGAAGAGTCTGAATTGTATGCTAAAAGCACACAAATGCATAGCAAAAGAGCTCTATCATCATTATATAGTTTAAATGATGAAGCTTTTTTATATTAGTAACTGGTGATGAAGTTTAAACAAGATCCATTTTTTTTCATTTTCTTCGAGTAAAGTGCAGCATATAAGCATTTGTGATTCTCATAACTTGCAAAACATAGGTTACAATTTGAAAGGATAACAAAATGCAAACAATGAGACTACTCATGAAGCATATATTTCAATGAACAAATTCTGCAACGACTCCCGCAATCACAAATAAGCCAACTTCATTTCATTCAGAATAAAATGTCCAGATTCACTTCCCTCCACCTTATTCTAGAATTAATGTTGTAACTTTGATTAATTTCATCAAATTAAATTGTTTCAATTCTAGTTGAGTCGTTGACCAATTGCATCAAATTAAGGAAAATAGAGGCTGGTTTGGTTAAATAGATCTCTCTCTTCTTCTTTTTTAAAAGTTGGTGATAAATGCTTTTTCCAAGGAACACTGCTATAAACGATCGATGCAGCATTTATGGATTAGATTCGTCCCTATCGATGCTCAATCTTCCATTCACTGGAATGTCCCTTCTTTGCACTAACCACGGAAATTGGCATGCTAATACAGAGGATCCCTAATGACCAGATGTACCGCAAGTAAAACACAAAGCATGTTTGAATCCAGACAGCAAAGATATATCTACACCAAAAGATTATCACCAGAGCCAATCGACAAATAAATATAGATGAGAATAAGGGGCAACCCACGCTGTCAATTCTCCATGAGCAGTGGATACCAAAGAAAATAAGGCTAGAAACACTTGAAAGGGTCCCAAAGTAAAAGAAATAGAACAGTCATCTCAGTCAAAGCATTCAGAGGTGGAACGACAACCGTGTAGGTGTTGATTTAGTTGCTGGTTAATGATTATATCACTATGGATTAGTTGAAGTTGGCTAAAAGAAGAGTTAACCATGCATACGGTCAAATGGTGCTATGAAAATGGGTAAAAGGATCTAAATTGAACTCAATGATTAAGTCTTCAGTCTCACCAGCATCCAACTTTAATATATTGGTAGACCATGGTTCATCTATTTAGAAAAGTAAGCTCAAAAGGCCTTTAATTATGCAAATCACAAGTTTAGTAGCTTACCTGAATTAGCATGGTCTTCCTAGTAACATATTACAATTAGTGACCGGAACCAGAGCCAAATAAACTCAGTAACAGTATCAGAACCATAGTAAAGGTTGTTTTATTTATTTCATACAGCTAGCGTATGATACTCTTTCAAGGCAATGTATGTCAAAATTGATGGGTTTATTCAATTGAAAGCCTAGCTATCGGTTAACGTGGCACAAAGAGAGAGGTATCTTTGGGCATAGACACCAAGCAAGAAGAGTGAGCATAGAGCAGCTTATCTCCTACTTTAACGGAGAGGAACTCCATAGGAAATTGGAAGAGGCAGAACAGGAATTTCTCCCAGGAATGTAAATGGACAATTAAATGACTAATCACAAAAAAGAAAAACTTGAATGCGGTCGGGTTGAAATTGTGATTTCATTCTGATAGCAGCACTAGCTACACACATGGTGGAAGTGATATAACTAATAAACCTACAAATGTTAAGTGCACCCATATAGTAAGAAAATTAATAATGCCACACCTGGCTTATAATAAACTTTAGAAAACCCGCCTTCTCTAGTTCAACTAGGGCCATGTGTGTCATGCTCGGTGTTGCACGGTGAAATGGCAAAGATGCTTCTGGTAGCGCTTTCCCTTCTCTCTACAAGTCAGTTCAAAAAAAGGGATAAGAAGATACATTATAGCCAGTTATTCTTTTGCACAGTGTTATTATAGAATTCTAATTCGTGTTAAAAGTTTTCAATGCTATATACAGATATTCACATCATAACCAGTGGATTGATCCTGATCACATTACTGCAATGTTGCCTATTAAATACTCCAAATAATAGGAGTGATCTTTACATGTCTCAAGGAACAATAATAATACAAATGTTTGAGCACTCAAGAGTGTGCCTAACTATCAATGAAGTGGGTGAAAACCTAGGAAACCAGGGTTTAAATCTCAACAAAGGCAAAAAACGATAGATGATGTATTCTCGTCTCCTAAGCCTTGACGGGCAGAGTTACCCGATACTTGTGCTAGCGGGAGATAGCAGGTACCTATAAAATAGTCGAGGTGCACGCAAACTGAACTAGACACTGCCGTTATACCCAAGAAAAAATATAATGCTTGTGCTCTCTCCTTATGCAAGTATAAACTGTAGGTCTTTTTCAACTTCTTCCTACTTAGTGAAGAAGATTACTAGTCAAAACAATATCAGAATGAAATAAGAGATCTAGACACTATACACAAACAACACCACATATATTGAGATATTATTTTCTCTTTCAATTGTGGTAGGTATCATGCATGCCGGTATATTTAAATAACTCTCAAAGGAGAAAACAGCTCCCCCAATCGTAAGATAGATCATGCTTTCAAGGCCACTTTCATTTATTCATGTCACTATTATGCACGTTGCTCCTCCACTTATTTATAGCTTTTCTAGATCAAATTACACAAAAATCAAGTTCTGCACCACCTTCAGGTGATCGAGACATCCTCTCGGTTTGCTACATCTAGCCTAAAAAGATGACAATGCAGGTAGAAAGAAGGATCAGAGATGATGACCGACCAAATTCGAAGGGGAAGCATTCAATTCTGAAGTCTTAACATTTTAACATGGGTATCAAAGGTAGAAACATGTCAAGAATCGTGCTTTCAGAAACAGGGGTTTGCAGTTCACTGCAGTTCACTGATATATATATGATATTACCTGAAGAGTCCAAATACCCTTGGGACCACGAAAATCAGGTATACCACAAGAAGTGGATATCCCTGCTCCTGTAAACACAACTAAATGCTTACTCTGTAAAAGAAACAAGAGTCAGAACGGGTTACATCTAAAGGAAAAAGCTATACATAGCATAGCTAGGACGACATCTCTTTAAGGACTCACCTTTTGTATCATCACAGCAAGTCTCTCAATCTGCATAGTTATTTAAAAAAAATTAGTAAGAACACAGAAAAATAAAGTGCTTCATCCTTTTTAACTGTTCTTTAACAAGCAGCTGAAAGAAACAGAAGATCCTCAAGCACCAGAAAGTACTGATTATCAAGAAAATCAGTACAGTATAATGGATGGAAATTACATCCAGAATCGAAATATTCAGCAATCAAAATCTACTTTTCGTTCTTTCCTTTATTATTACCAATAATTTTACACTTTAACGTGAGAACAACAAGATAATGTATTTATGTCCAAGAATTCTAACAAAGACAAAGCAACACCACGGCATGACAATAGGAAATGGTAACAATGACATAGTACGCAGTTAAGGACAATTGCTATACATCTGCCAAAAAATTTAAGTTCATTTCTGTTGCCTAGATCACAATAACGAAAAGTTGGAAAGCATATCTTCCACAGCAGTGGGAACTTCAAAATTCCAAATGCCATTCCTAATGAACAACCATAAGTTAGGCGTACTATCCAGGTGCTCTTAGAAGTGGTGGAAGCAGAAAGCGGATACAAAAAAAAAATACTATAATGCCACATTTGAGATTAAAACTTATGACCTAAAGCAACTTTTTGAACCCCCTTTACCTCTACGCAAGAATATTTTCTTATATCAAGGGGATTCAACAGTTTATATAACCAAAGAAAGTCGTCTTTCCCTATGTCAAAGTATAAATAAAGGGGATTCAACTGAACCCCCTTAGCTAAACCTAGCTCCGCCCCTGAGTCTCTTAGATTGTTATATATTATTTGATATCTTCATTCCTTCTTCTCTTCTTTCAATATAGTCCATTTTTTCTCCCAACAAATACTATAGAAGACGTAAGCAGCATACGATTTGAAATGCTGCTTATCATTTTCTTACTTTAGTCAGTTTTACCAGAAGGTTTCTGGCTAATGTTAGCAATAGATTCAGCAACTGATTACCAAATGCTAATCCATTTTTATCAATAATTAACTTATGCTAAACCTTAAGAACTTAACATAGCAGAAAGTAGCAAAAGGAACAATGATCGCGACATTAAATGCATAAACTCACAGGGTACAATCCTAAACATGCTTAACATTTTGCTCGTGGCCAACACAATGCAATCATTATACACCCCTTAAAATGGAACAATCACTAATAAGATTAAGGAAATTGTTATTATCTCACGCTCAGTAATGTGGGGATTAAATCAAGATCTCATGAAAAACCTAAATGCAAACTATCAAGCCATCAAAGAAGACCCCAGTTTCTAAACTTCAATTCTTAATTAAGGACAAAAACCTAAACAAATATTTATGGGTAATTGCAGCCAGATAAAATGATCAAACAATTAAAAGTAAATAATAATAATAATAAGTAACAAAAAGAGTTGCAGAGAAAAAAATATCTCACTTTGTCTTGCAAAACGTGAGGTGGGTCGAAATATTCAGTCATTCCAACATTGCCCACATCTTCTATAAATGAGAGTTTCTGAGCATAACCTAAAGACATGTTTGTATTTGCTACAATCTGTTCTTTTTCCTTTTATCCCTAGGAAAAGAGTACTACTAGTTTGATTGATCACTGAAGAATGGAAGCAGAGGAATACAAGAGGAGCCTTTCTGTTGTAGTAAAGATGGTCTAAGTGCTTACTTTTTTGCAACCTTGTTCCTTTATGCTCATTTATTCCGTTTCTGTTTATTTAATTTATAATGTTTTTTTTTTTAAAGATTTATTGTCACTGTATCTAATAATTTATTTTTCAGGGGCCCCTCAAAGGTATTTATTATGGAGTAGTTCACTGTCACGAGACCCCAAATACCAAAATTGGAAATTTTTACTTTCTTAAGGTTAGGTTCTAATCCTATCAAAGGCACTCTTCCTTTTTACCCTTCCTTCTCTTTTTATTCACCGGCCACTCCATCCCACCAAATTTTTGGAGGTATGTACTTTTTAGCCGCTCCCTAATCAATAAAATATACCTTATCGTTTTCAATTTAGATGAGCTAGTTTGACTGGTGACGGAATTTAAGGAAAAAAAAAGAAACTTTTGAAAATTTGTGGTTTTAAAAGCTTAAGCAGTAAAAGTTTTGTGGGGTCATGACATTTGTGTGGTTATAAAGGCTTCTCATTAAGGATAAAATGGTAAAATAAAGAGTTTAAAGTTGAATTATTTTCAAATTTAGAAATGTGTCATTTATTTTTGAACAGATTAAAAAGAAATACCTCATCTAATTTAAAACGGAGGGAATAGTATACTTATTATATATATATATATATATATATATATATATTTATATACTTTTTGACTAGCGAATGGAATTAATTTCAATCAATCGACCAGTTTTGTACTTTGCAAATTATAAAAATAGCAACCAAAATTCTTTTTCCTTTTTTTTTTTGGTTTATCTAGTTGGATTTGGAATATATTGGAGTAGCATATGATTCATTAAAGTAGAAAAGGCTTTTTCCATTCATAAGTTCAAACTTAAAACATCGACCTAAGGGTAAAAAATGCATTCCATCACATTCTTTGGTTGTCAAAAAGAATTTCACCATTTTATTTCCTTCTTTCACGGAAAGAATAACGAGATTTAGAGTAAGAAGATAATGTATGTAATTTTTAGTGATTTTTCCTTTGTATTTTAAATTACTTTTTTTAGATAAAATTTAGGACATAATTAGAACTGAAAAAGTACTGTCACTTAGACGTGTCTAGCATAATGGTGGGATCTCCCAAATTGGGATGGGTAATTCCACCGTTTTAGTTTTAGTGTAAAATTTATCTCGAGATTAGTTAATATTTATAATCAGACATGGAATAAATACGATCCTAAATTCTATCTCGAAATTATTATTCTTATCCCTTATATCATGTGACCGCTTACAACTTTCAAAAGGCTAAAGTATTTCATTTGAAAACACTATAGTCAAAGAAAAAGGTATATACTTCTTAAAGAGTAATGCTAGTATTATTTTTGGTACAAAGGTGAGAAAGCTGCACAATAATATGGTGAAAGTATTAAGCACAATGCTATCCCTACAAGATTGCTCTAAATTATCGAAGCATCCTTATCTGCAATTGTTTGGGGCTGGGCTCTAGTTTCCTCTAATTTAAGGAAGTCTTATAGAAACTTCTTAGTACTTTGACAACTGGAATCAAGACCCCAAGAAAATGGATTCATTCAAAAATTGCCAGATTTATAAGTGGTAATCGAAAATCAGCCACAATTTCAAAAGTAATCGAAATTTAGCCACTTTTCATATAAAGATAAATATGAACAAAAATACTGTTTAAAATCCGGAAAATATTCCAGCATAATTTACTGGACTTCCAGCATAATATACGGAGTTTCAGTATAATATACTGGAGTTCCAGCATAATATACTGGAGTTACAACATATTATACTGGACTTTCAGCATAATATGCTGGAAGTTTCATACGCAAGTGCTCCAATCTCCAGTATATTATGTTGGAACTTTCCGTGTGTTGGAGTTCCAGCATATTATACAGGTGCACCAATCTCCAGTGTATTATGCTGGAACTTTCCGTATTGCAGCAAAATAGTGGCTATTTTTCAATGACTTTGCAAATGGTGGCTATTTTTTCAATTACCTGTCCGAAAATCGGCTAGCTCGTGCTAATTTCACGCAAGAAAATGATAATTTGAAAGAAAAAAGTTAGTCGCCTCTACTATTAGATAATGTACAGATCTAGTAAAATGATAATGATTAGAAATATGACAGTAATGCGCAGAGGTCAAGTAGTGTGTTTGGAAATAAGAGACACAATGAAGATGAGCCACGGCCCACGGCTGGACGCTGGTTATTACTTCAACCATTAACCCAAATCTTGTGCTAAACAACATTTTTTGGTTTAATTATTCGATATTCAAAATTCATTAACCTTAGTAATTTGAATGTCTCGACTGGTTGCGGATTTGCCCGCTTATATTTTATGTTCTTGAGTTATTTTCACATAGATTGATTAGCTTTTTGTATTAAATTAGGCTCAAGTTTGTTTTCTCTTAGCATGTGTTAGCGTCAAGCATCCCATTCTTGATTTATCCAATGTTATTCACGCTCTAATTGGCAAGACGGGAGACTAGAGTCTCATATTCGTCGAGTATGAGCTGAGCAAGCTTTGATAAATTCTCATCGTATAAGCTAGCTTAGGTCCGTGCTGAATAGACCTACTAAAGGGTTAAAATGCCTTCAAAACGCTCCTGACTGAAAAATTCATATTAATCATAGTGGGACCAAACTCCTCTTTTTCTTGATTCTTGTTCCACTCAAAAGTTATTACACACCTTATGAGTATAAAACATTATAAATAAATCACGGGAAAATCATAGCAAACCGTAATAATCCGTTGGACCAAATGAAGGAAATGAAAATAAGTACTCAGTATTAGGGGGAGAAACATTAGAAGCCTTTATTGATAATATTGGTTTGGTCTGCCTCTCCATGAAGAGGTTCAGAGCCTTACAATGGTGTTCCTCTTGCCCCTAATTTGGGTATCATTCCCTTTTTTCTCTCTCCATGGTGGTCAAGAAGCAGCCCCCTCCCCCCCTTTTTAGGGTTTCCTCTCTTGGTATTTATAGCTGTGAGCTTCGTGAGCTGGCAATAAGTAGCCGTGACCACGTTGGGATTTTGCCTTCATGGTGGCGAATAGGCCATGGCCTTGCTGATCGAATCAGATGCGGGTTGAATATCGTTAATTCTGAGTGGTCGTGCCACTAATTAATCATGAATTAGCTTAAAACGGGATTAGCTTCGTTAATTATCGTGGGGTCGGATTCTGACCCATACAGTTAGTCCCTCCGTTTATTGAGGTCGGGCCTCGGCCGAGCTCGATGAGTGGATTTCATTCACTGTAGTTTGAGAAACTCGGATGGGGAGGTCGACTGTTGCTTCGGTCGAGGCCGAATTCTCTTTGGCGATGACCCTTAGCCTTGTAGAGTATTAATATCCTGTTATTGTGCTATCAAGTCATCGTTCGATCGAGGTCGGACTTTCCTCCTGGGCGAATGCGCTTGAACTTTTAACTTACTTCGAGTGAGGTCGAGCTTCATTGTGCTCTGATCCTTACGTTTGTTTTGGGTGCATACCCGTCGACCATGGCGGACGGGTCGTATGTTGTGCGGCCGAGGGGAGTGAGGGCACGCTTGATACGTGCTTGGCGATGTCAAAAAATTTCTAGGGCGCAAGGAGCATCTCCTCGGCATTCATAGGTCGTTATAACCATTTCGAGGGCGAGACGCCGATGGGTGATTGCAAGGCTGCTTTATGGAGCCTGTCATAATGGCGCACATCCCCATGGAATCGAACCGGTGTGCGGTTGGTCATGTAGTTAATGGTGGCTATTGGGGTGCATGAAGGCCACTTGCGTTGCCTATAAATAGAGGCTGAGGCATTCATTTTTCATATTCTCATTGTTTGTCTGAGAGAGATTCTGAATAAGCTTTTCTTACTGCTGTTTCACCTTCGTCTTCGTCCCCCAAACTTTGTTTCTTTCTTGTTATTGTATCAACAATGGCAGGCATTTCTTCCCAAAACGTTCTTCCGACGGATCTTCCGGTTAACTCACCGGTGACCGAGGGGCCATTTCCGGCAATGGGCGGTGCAGAACTGGTGGAGACTGGTGAAGCTCCGTCGGTTGACGAGGTAGTACCTCTACCCGGAGTTCCGATGACTGATTTCACCGCCGATGGTGGGGAGGATCAGGTGGATGAAGCCCCATTAATGGGGGAGATTGGGATGTCCCGACTACGGGGACAGGGGGTCATCCTCGGCTATGCTGACGTCATTCTCGCCAGAAGCGAGGAGAGGGTCCACACCGACCGTAGGGGGATACTGCGTCTTTTATGCCTACCCCG
>NC_031995.1:45694752-45695351 GCF_001879085.1 Nicotiana attenuata | reverse complement strand
TGTCGCAGGCCCTTGGAGTCCTTTTCTTTTATTGTATTATCAGCTTGATATCCGAACAGTATTATATTTCAATTTTTGAGATATTCTATGTATTCAGCTAGAGTTCGTGACTCTGTATTACCTAGTATTGGGAGGTTGTAGTGATTTTTGTCGCGTAGGCTTATTTTACATTTATTTCGGTATTTATATAAATCTCTGATTTAAAATATCATAGTTAAATTGGCTTAATTCTTGTAAGTAATCGGCTTACATAGTCTTAGAGATTAGGTGTCATCACGATGCCTAAGGCGAAATTTTTGGTTGTGATATTGTCGATGTTTATCACAATCATGATTTACTCTCTGCTCAATGAATTCATCGTCCGCAAGGCTAACTGATGATTACTAACTATTCTGATTTCATAAACTCGTCTTTGTCTTATTATATATTTTCTTGGAAGTAGTATCAAACTAGAAAACTATTTTATTCTAGTAACATATCTTTCTTCTTTTTATTCTATCTCAAAAAGAATACGTCATACTTTTTTATTTTAGTAAACAAGTTTAATTTTAAAATTTTAGTTATTTTAACCTTTAACTTAAAGTAATAGAATTAATTAG
>NC_031995.1:45683803-45694732 GCF_001879085.1 Nicotiana attenuata | reverse complement strand
TAGCGTTTTTAATTTCAGAAAACATTTTAATATTTTTTAAAAAAAATCTAAAAGAAGGTGACTATTGGTTTTAAAAGGTGCCTGTTATAAAGAGATGAACCTGTTAATTTCCAACAGACTCCTATAGGTATTATAAATACCTATATCATCTCCAAAAAGAAATTATTTGAAACTTTCATCTCCTTCTCTTCTACTTATTTTCTACAACTCACAACCATTCTGCTCTTGTGGGAAATTCGAGTTAATTGCTGAAACTCGGATTTCAAAGGCTTTGTAGAATCCTAGAGGAATTCTGCCATAATCCCTACAGCAACGAAATAGGGAGGCTTAAATTCCTTAAGGACATTCACTACACTATCATGGTCTAATTATTTCGTCCCATATTCTGTTATCTTGTTTTACACTGCCAATTTTTTTAAAAAAAACTTTATTTAAGATTTGGTGGCCAGTCAAATCCGCCACATAAATTGGATCGCAAAAGTAATTAACAAAAAGGGAGCACTATGGTAGTATATTACTGCATAGTAATCGTACAACAAAGAGGGAGTCTCACGACCCCAGGTTTATTACATAAACGTTCCCTCAAGAAAACTATTACTCAACATATCTAATAGAAGCAACATATCATGGCCATCTCCTTGGCATTATTCCTGACACCGTGTTGCTCATTAATAACTGATTCTGCAACAAAAAAAACCATAAAAACTAGAAGTCATAAAAAACGAAAAAACGATCAGCACCTTTCCTCAGACAACAGTCCCGCTAGCTATTAATATATACAAGTATACAGTCAATTAAAAGAAGAGTTCGTATATGAAGCATTTTCACGGTAACTTTTTCACTAAAATTCAGTTTCCTAATTTTTCACCCTTTTTATTTCTTCACATGCTTTACAATTTCATAAATTAGCTTTCCCTTTAAAAAGAATTTTTACACTATCAGTATGATTAACCCGTTATAACAGGTTATCAGTATTATTTTATAAACTACTAGTACCCCTACTATCGACAGTATATAATAGTTACTCCTCTTTTAAACTTGCATAAAATAATTTACAGTAACGCATAAATATTAAAGTAGCTAAAAAAAAAAAAAAAGGAACTACTTACGTATCCACAGATCTTTTAAAATATAAGAATTGACTTATTAACACTCATAGCGTAACAAACTTTTAAGAAGTCAGGTTATGGCCAATTGTAACAAAGAAGTTTACTTAACTTGTAATAATTGCTTTCTAATAAATTGATAGTCCAAATATCTTTTGTATCGTCAGTACGTAGAACTTACGAATCGCAATTGATAGTCTTGGAGACGGGAACGTCCATGGCGACACCACACTTAGAAGCAAGAGCCTGAGCAGCATCATCTTTAAGGTTTGTGTAACGGTTGGCTGCTGCCTTAACACAGTTACAAGCTGTCCTTCTATCATCTGTGGTTGCAGCCATTCCTTTCAAGTTTTTCACCCCACTGCAGCAAGCTGCTCCTGGCTCACCACCTTTTAAAAGATCGACAATCATAAAATAAAATGAAGAATTTAATTGAGGCTTTTAGATAGAGTTGAGAAAAGGAAAAAGAATCAGAAAATAGTAAAACAAAATTTACCGGCTTATATATCTTACGAAACAAAACATGAGCGACAGTCAAATATAATAAGAGTTTAAGTTATATCCATATAAATTGATGACATAAAAAAATTACACTATTAGTGTAACTGAATCTAACCTGTTATAATGTGTTAAAATGCAAAATTTAAACTTAAAAGTTTCGCAATAATAGAGTGTGTATATATATATATATATATATATATATATATATATATATATATATATATATATATATATATATATATATATATATTGTCAATGCACATAACTTAATCTCATAAAATAACCCACCCTGAGTAAGATATGGTACACAAGGAGCCAAAGCAGCGTCCACTTGACCACAAGTGATGGCCTGTGCTGGTTCAGCTATGAATTGAACCATGGCTAACACTACAACAACTGCTACTGCAACAGCCTTCATTTTCTTTCTTTTTTGGATTTGAGGGGACTTTAGTTATGTCTTCTATATATATATATATATATATATATATGTGCTAAAATATCTTTGCTGTTTTTCCTTTTTGGTTTGAATGGCCTGTATTTATAGTGGATTGGAGAACGGGAAAAGGTTAAATAGAGGATAAAATGTGTCAGGATTTTGTAAAATTAGTTATAGTAATTTGGTTTTTTCTTTGATTCAATACGCCATATGGTGTGCCTAATTTAGCAAAGATGACGAATTATTAGCAGCTGACTGTGGTCCCTTCTTGTTGCTCGTATGCGACAGCACATTTCTTCAGAACTCACGTTTCATGCATGGATAGAGTAAGTAGCAGAGAGTTTAGTTTTTCTGCATCAATGGTGTAAATGTCTATAGTAAGCTTAAATTGGTAATATAGAAAATAAAGTAAATAACTTGATGTAATTGGCTAATATTACAGTATCGGTGTATACTAAAAAATTGTAAAAGCACTACATAGCTCTGATAATAGGTGAATTTGACTATAATCACACTTTAAATAATCACCTTCTTGTGTAGTTTTAATGCTAAAAGTGATGACAAAATGCTCTTATTAGTGCTTTTCATGATTTGTAGGTGATATATGTATAAAGACGGCTAAGGAGCAGTTTTGGAGTCAAAAGTGATGAAAAAGAGGCCAACTGTGAAATTTCCTAAGTGACCCATGCAAAAACAGGCCGAAGATTCAGAGAACTGGATCCACCGCGGTTCCACCGCGACCGCGGCAGAACAGCGGTGGGAAGCAGCTGCAGAAGATTGAGATTCCGCGAGGGTGTTTGGCCGCGGTTCCACCGCGACCGCGGCAGAACCGCGGCAGGCGCAGTAAACTTCAGGGACCAAAGTGTCAATTACGGGATTTTTAGACCTAAACCCTATTTAAAACATTAGACTTCGCCCAAGAGAGGCATGTATTGATTTTTTAGGTTTCTTAGCAAGGAAAAAGATTGGGAGAAAATACTCTAAACATCTTTCTTCTTTTCTTTTGATTTTATGATGAATTCAATCTTAGTTTATTTTTCCATAGCCATGAGTAGCTAAATTCCTTGTCTAAGGCTTCGATGGAACCTATTGGGTGATGAACTTCTTGTTTATGTGAATACAAATTGCTAGTTTAATCTTTATTTGTTCAACTTCGTGTTCGTTGTAGTTAATTGACAGGATCCTCAATTAGTTGTGCCTATTTAGTGTGCATAACTTGGAAAAGAGTGCATATTTAGGGTATTGTTGAACAACACCACTCCTAAATTATTAGAGGAATCTATAATTGCGGGTTTAAAGGCGGGATTAGGAATAACGAAGCCTTGGGTGCAATCTAAAGTGAATTGTGCTAAATAAAGCAAGCTAGTGTATCTCGGGAGAGTGCAATAGTAGATTACTGTGATTACTCGGGAGAGATTTGCGGCAAGATTAGCGTTCATGATTGATAGAGATGTGTGGGTAAATTTGTATGAGCATAAACAGAAGGGATTCCATCAATAGGGGAAATCATTGCCTTAGCTTTTTCTCATAATTGTTTACAACCCTTTTTTTTACTTAGTTACAGCCATTTAGTTATTTGCAAGCTAGTTATTAAAGAACACTCAACTGAGATTTGAATATTTGGGAAGCTGGTTCTGAAGACTTAGTGGGTCTGAAGATAGCGGTTGATAGGTTAACTCTCTATAGATTCGACCCTGGGCGTAATACTCGGGTTATATTTGCAACGTCCGCAGAGTCCTTTTTATAAGGCATAGTTGGGCGTGATCAAGCTCAATCAGGAAAATAAATAAGTAGAAGTAGGGATTTTTCCACACACTATTTTGAGTATAGCCTCATTCCTGTCTCAATTCTATGGTGGTGCACCGTTCAGTCTACCTTTTTTTTTTCTTCTGCTAAGATCGTTCAGTCTACCTTGTTTTGTTTATATTTATGGGCAAGCTTGGAATTTGATGACTGCTCGAGTTTGACATAACATAAAAGAAAAGAAAAATTAAGGATTGAGTTCCCACCAAAAACAATGTAGGAAATCTGATTCAAGAATGGGAAGAGCTCTTGCACTACCATGGAGTTGTGATGGGAGGGATATATTTTTCACCCTTAATCACAGGTTTCAAGTTCGAGCGCTTCGAATAAAAAGAATTCTGATAGGAAGCTCTTCACCCTTAAATAAACCTTAATTATGTAGCTTAAATTCAAATTAAATGAATGTCGAATACCGAATAGAAAAATAAAAAAGAAAAAAGAAAAGAAAGAGCTCTTGATAATTAAGATGCAGGCTGAAGAGCTTATGATTTGTTTGAAAATTTAGTACCACCAGTCGGTTTTTCGAAATTAGCAAATTCAATCGTCATCATTCAATCTATTTACTCATGTTATTTATAGATCGGTCAATCTCGTAATCGCTAGAAGAGAGTACTAACAAGTTCAAGTAAACTCTTATTGCGTATCATTTCTTCTACTTCTAGAAATTTATATTTTCGTATGATGCACTTGCATGCCTTATTCTTATACTTGAGCAGTAGTGCGTTAACTTGAGTTGATTTTAATTGGTGAACCATTTCTACTCGAATATAGGATAAAATATTAAATCACTTTATTTGATTTAGAATATGAATCATACTTTTTGTTTGTTTAATTGGTTAGTATTATATATTTTATATTTAATGTTACTATAACGCAATCTTCTTAATATTAAGTACTATATAAAATATAGGAAAAAAATTATTTCACAAAAGAACCGACGAAAGTTGGTCGAAATTATTTAATTTTTATTAACTATTTAACTTACCGATCGATATCGGCCGATAATTCAATAAAAACATTTAAAATTTCCGACCGAAATCGGTGGATAACTTGGTCAAATTTTGGTCAACAATGTTTAAAATGTATCGATCGAATTTCCGACCTGTTTCTGTCGGTATATGTGTTATTTCAAATCCATATTGGGCATTCTTCTTTCTTTCTCTTTTTCTCTCTATCTTTCTCTTCCACCTCCATTCTCGTCTTCCCTTGCTCCCTGACTACCATTGCCCGCTTTTTTTTGTTTTTGTTTTATAATGTTATAGTTTATTACTCCCTCCGTTCCAATTTATGTGAACCTGTTTGACTGGGCACGGAGTTTAAGAAAAAATAAAGACTTTTGGAATTTGTGGTCCTAAACAAGTCAAATAGGGGCCCAGAGTATTTGTGTGGTTATAAAAGTTTCTCATTAAGGGTAGAATTGTAAGTTTCAGCTAAATTGTTTCCAAATTTAGAAAGGGGTCATTCTTTTTGGAGCGGACCAAAAAAGAAATAAGTTCACATAAACTGGAACGGAGGGAGTAATTTTTAGGTAATAGAAACTGAATTAGGTTTAGGATGATTATTTTTTAAGTAATTAGGTGCTACATTTTACTGATTTAGTTTATAGGCCATGAAATTTAGAGTTATTTTTTTTATAACAAATATTCCACTAGGCATATTGCCTAGTGGCTAAGTTATATATATATATAATTAGTCCCAAATAGAGTCCATATCTTACAAATTGTTCAACTACTACCAATTGATCTAACCTCCTATAAGGAATAAATATGCAGACAATTAAACTAGCTATTACATAAGCATGAGACGAGTACTTCAATAGGAATATGGTGTGTAACTTCACAAGCCAAGTGCAAACACCCACAGTAGCACATATAAATCTCTCACCAGGTGCCAGGTTTTGCGTTTCAAAGGACAAGGCAAATGTGAAACTCCAACGATTACACCACTCCTTAGAAGCCGTCCAAAAGACTCTGCCCATATATGTAAAGTATGTAGCCTTTGCTAATGAGATCGCGTGAGCTCGAACTAACCTCACTTCAATCTGGTAATGTGCAGTCACGAACCACACCTCCAACATGTTATAAGTTCGCCAATACTTGTACCAACACATATTAATCCAGCTATCTTGAATGCCTTTTGCATGACTGTATGTGTGAAGACGTAGAAGTACCAGTATGTGACTTTATGTGCTCACATATGCAATAGAAGGTCTCCTGCCTGCTGTAATTGCTTCGTACATTGAAGAGCCACCACCTGATTGAGCATGTAACCATGCTAATACCACTAGCAAGCAACTCCACAACATACAAAGTCTTGTGAAGATAGCCAAGGCAGACAGTGTTATAGTATCAACTAACATCAGTCTGGTTCTCTTCTTTTTGCTATCCTAACCTAAGGTTTTTCTAATTGAGCCTTGTCAATGTTAAGTAGTCTCCTTCCTGCACTTGGCAGTTTAGATAAAGAGTGAAATACAATTGTACTTGCAAAAGAAACACAAGGTTAGTTAAACTCTCTCTCAGAACATGCTGGAATAGCACATTGAAGAGCTCCTTCATCCCATGTATCCTCCTAACCTCAGTTATAGTACACCCTGGTGGATCCCATTCCCCTTCAATAATCTTCTTTATCCCCAAAGAATTCATTTCCAATATGAGAGGGTATAGGTCGTGAGCCACATAGTAAGATAAGCCTTATTCAATGGCCTTAGCCTCAGCAACAATATTTGTTGTGTCCTCAAGATTTTTTGCTCTTGCATATACCAGGTCACCTACATTATCCCTCACGTAGAATCCTATAGAACTAGGTCCTAGATTTCCTCTCGAAGCTCCATCAGTATTGCACTTATACCATCACTAAAACTGGCTTGTATACCTCAAAAAATTGATCATATCTGGCCAAAGATAGGGGATACCAGTAAGCCACTTGTATCTTGTTTTTTCTAAGAAGTATATGGTCTTGTTGATCTCATGAATAACTCTATTAACATATATTGATCCACCATTTCTATTTGTGTTTCTCATCTTCCACAACTCCTACGTTACAATATCTGGCAAGGCTTGGAATAATGGCTTAAGTTTTGGATAGTATGTAGTACTCCACCATGTCCTAATCACTTGGAGCACCTGTATTAGCGGGAAATTAAGGCCTACAGTATTCGTGAATGTACTCCACACTATGGTAGCAGTATGTCAAGTTAAGAAAAAATGATCAAATGACTCATCTTGTGGAGATTGATAACACCAACACCTAGACATATATACGTATTCCCACCTTCTCCACATATTATCAGTAGCCAATTTGAATCTCCATAACCTCCAAAGGAAGAAGTAAATTTGAAGGGCAGCCCTTTAATCCACATATTCTTGAATTCCTTCTTAGGATTTTCCCTATGTCTCACTAGTTACCATGTAGTACTGACTGTGAACTTACCTGAGTCTGTAGGTTTCCACCAAGGCTTGTTCTAATATCCTCCAGTGCCCTCAAACTGCACATGCTGTATAATATGTTCTGCTATATCTTCAGGAAAAGAGTGTTCATTCATCTGCACTTTCCAGACATCTCCTTGCCTCAAGTCTGCCGCTTCCTGTAAGTCGTGGCACTACATGATATAAATGCCACGACCCGGAACTCCCATCTTCAGGACCGTGATGGCGCCAAACATTTTATTTGCTAGGCAAGCCAGCGTTAGAGGATCCTTAAGCCAATTTTAATGTGATGACCCAAAAGGTCATCACTTGTTTTTAAATTAAATTCTGCATTTCGAGACCTTGAAAACCTCTTTTAGCATCACCTCGATTTGCGTGCACAGTTCGGGCACGTAGCCAGAAAGCCTATATGTGAAAATCTGTGAAAAATGATAAAATTTGGCTTTAAAATGAATTAAGTAAACTTCGGTCAACGTTTTGGGTAAACGGACCCGGACGCGTCATTTGACGGTCCCGGAGGGTCCGTAGGAAAATATTAGACTTGGGCGTATGCCCGAAATCCAATTCCGAGGTCACAAACCCGAGAAATAAATTTTTAAAAGAAATTGTTTTCTGAAAAATATAAAGGTTTTTGAAAGTGAAATGTTATGTGAAACCTGTGGTATCGGGCTCGTATTATGGTTCCGCAGCCCGGTACAGGTTCAATATGATTTATATATGTTGTCGGTAAAGTTTGGTAAGAAACGGAATCCTTTTGATGTGATTCGGACCTTAAATACAAAATTTGATGTTTAAAGAAGTTTTGAGAAATTTCATTGATCTTGAGGTTTAATTCGATGTTCATGACATTATTTTGGTGATTTGATTACATGAAGTAGGATGTTTTCAAGGTTGTGTGTGTGTTTGGTTTTGAGCCCGAGGGCTCGGGTGAGTTTTGGATAGGCCACGGGGTGGATTTTTAGACTTAGAAAAAGGCAGGTTTTATTGCTGGTGTGATCAGGCCTGCAGGCTTCGCATTTGCGAAGCCTGGCTCGCAAATGCGAGGGCTTGGTCGCAAATGTGAACCAGCCCAGGCCTGCCCCTTCTCGCAAATGCAAGATGTTCCTCGCAATTCCGACCTCGCAAATGCGAGGGTCCCTTCGCAAATGCGAAGCCTGCCTGTAGTGCTTGAAGTCTCAAATGCGACATTTTTTATCGCAAATGCGAAAGCCCAAATTTCCTGAAGGGTTCGCAAATGCGAGCCCTGTTTCGCAATTCCCAACCTAGCAGAGGTCGGGGTTCGCAATTGTGAACCCCTGTTCGCAATTCCCACATCTGAGACCTGCAACTTTTATACTTAGACGAATTTTAACCCATTTTCACATCTTTTCAAAACACAAACTCCCTAGGGCGATTTTTCAAGAACAAATCTTCTTCCAAATCGATTGTAAGTCACTTTTAACTCGTTTCCTTCAATCATCAACATTTTTTAACATGATTTCAACTTCAAATCAATGATTTTCATGGGGAAAATTGGGTGTTTTGGTTAGAACCTAGGTTTTTCAAAAAATGGGGATTTAGACCTCGATTTGAGGTCCGATTTCAAAACAAATTATATATTTGAGTTCGTGGGGGAATGGGTAATTGGGTTTTGGTTCGAACCTCGGGTTTTGACCATGTGGGCCCGGGGGCAATTTTTGACATTTTTGGTAGAACTTTGGAATACTCATTTTCATGCATTGGGGTTGATTCATTTAGCGTTTATTGATGTAATTAAGTAACTTATGACTAGATACGAGCGAATTGGTGGTGGAATCAAGGGGTAAAGCTATAATTGAATCGTGAATTGTGTTCGTGGCATCAAGGTAAGTGTTTGGTCTAACCTTAGCTTGGGGGATTAGGAGTCGTGTCTTATTTGCTACGTGTTAATTGTGGAGTACGACGTATAGGCATGGTGATGAGTATCGATACGTCGGTGTCAAGCCTGCCCGTGAGTCTTGTATTTAACTATTATGACTCCGCCGTGGTTTATTGTGCCTCACATGTTACTATCATCATTGTTCCCTTGCCGGGATGTTTGTTTTGATATTATTGTTCCCTTGTCGGCATGTTATTGAAGTATTATTGTTCCCTTGCTGGGATGTTGTTATATTGTTCTTGTTCCCTTGCCGCGATGTTGTTATATTGTTCTTGTTCCCTTGCCGCGATGTTGTTACATTGCTCTTGTTCCCTTGCCGGGATTCCTTGTGGTTGTTGATGAATTGTAACTGGGATCGGGTGGCACGCCTGCCACAAGATAAATGAAATGGGAGCGGGTGGCACGCCTGCCACGAGATAAATGAAATGGGAGCGGGTGGTACGCCTGCCACGAGATAAATGAAATGGGAGCGGGTGGCACGCCTGCCACGAGATATATGAAATGGGAGCGGGTGGCACACCTGCCACGAGATATATGAAATAGGAGTGGGTGGCACGCCTGCCACAAGATAAATGAAATAGGAGCGGGTGGCACGCCTGCCACGAGACAAATGAAATGGGAGCGGGTGGCACACCTGCCACAAGATATATGAAATGGGAGCAGGCGGCACGCCTGCCACGAGATATATGAAATGGGAGCGGGTTGCACGCCTGCAACGAGATACATGAAATGGGAACGGGTTGCACGCCTGTAACGAGATGTGAATTGAAAGTGAATTCTACCTTTGATTTCCTTATCCTTGTTAGTAGTTGGATTTTGGTTCCTTTATAATTCTCTTGATATTCTGTTTTACCTGTTATTCCCTGAAGCATGCTTCCCCCCTCCCATCTTGACTTGTATATTTCTGCTTTACTTTCCGCTGTATATTATAGAACTGCACAGGTTTATTTGGTAGTCTGGTCCTAGCCTCATCACTACCTCGCCGAGGTTAGGCTAGGCACATACCAACACATGCGGTCGGTTGTGCTGATACTATACTCTGCACTCTTTTGTGCAGATCCCAGTGTTGTAGACTTCGGACCGTAGATTGAGTGGCTACCTTCAGTCAACGCGGAGATCCAAGGTAGACCTGCAGACGTCCGCAGGCCCTGGCGTCTCCTCTATCCTTTACTTCCTGTTTCATTTCGTTGATACAGAAACAGTGTATCTTTTATTTTCAGACTTTGTATTTAGCACTCTTAGATCGTCTGTGGTACTGTGACACCAGTTCTGGGTGATTAAGGCTTAAATAGGTGTATTAGGTTCATATTTCAGATATTTCACTACATTTCTTCCGCTTATTGAAATTTTGGCCATTTTCATATTTTTGCCTTATAAATGTTAAAAAGGTATAAAAATGGATAAAGGTAATCTGTTCAGTAATTGGCTTGCCTAGCTCACATTAGTAGGCGCCATCACGACTCCCGAGGGTGGGAAATCCGGGTCGTGACAAGTTGGTATCAGAGTTCTGGGTTACATGTGTCTCACAGTTCACAAACAAGCTTAGTAGAGTCTGAGGGATCGGTATGGAGACGTCTGTATTTATCCCCCAGAGGCTACAGAGTTAGGAAAATTTCACATCTTTTCTCTCCTGTTGTGCGATTTGGTTTCTCAATGCTGATTGAATTTCTATTCTGTTCTCTCGCAGATGCCGAGAACACGTGCTTCCTCATCCGCTGACCAGCAACCCGAGCCCCCAGCAGCAGCTCCCACGAGGGGCAG
>NC_031995.1:45657818-45682380 GCF_001879085.1 Nicotiana attenuata | reverse complement strand
CCGAGTGTTCCACAGCCCGCCCAGCCAGCTAGGAGTGGAGGTAGAGGTGCTAGAGGTGGAGGTAGAGGTCCTAGAGGTGGAGCTTAGGCCGCTAGAGGTGGAGGCCAACTAGCGGCAGGCCGTCCAAGAGATGTGGTTCAGGGTGGTGGGGCCTAGCCCCGATGTTATGCTCTTCCTGCCAGGCCCGAGGCTGAGGCTTCCGATGCAGTTATTACATGTACTGTTCTGGTTTGTAGCAGAGATGCTTCAGTTTTATTTGATCTAGGGTCTACGTACTCCTACGTGTCATCTTATTTTGCACCGTATCTGGTCATGCCTAGTGATTCTTTGAGTGCTCCTGTTTATGTGTCTATACCGGTGGGTGATTCCATTGTGGTAGATCGAGTCCATCATTCATGTATAGTTGTGATTAGAGGTCTTGAGACTCGTGTAGATTTGCTTCTTTTGGACATGGTTGATTTCGATGTCATATTGGGAATGGACTGGTTATCACCTTATCACGCTATCTTAGCCTTACCGGGTTTACCTCGTTTGGAGTGTAGAGGGACTCTTGGTCATTCTACCCGCAGTGTTATCTCTTCTTTGAAGGCTCGGCGTATGGTCGAGAAGGGGTGTTTGGCCTATTTGGCCTATGTTCATGATTTTAGTGCTGAGGTTCCTTCTATTGAATTTGTGCATGTTGTTCGTGAGTTTTCTGAGGTATTCCCTTCAGACCTTCTGGGTATGCCACCCGACAGGGATATTGACTTTTGCATTGAGTTGGCTCCGGGCACTCAGCCCATTTCTATCCTGCCGTATCGTATGGCCCCGCTTGAGCTGAAAGAGTTGAAGGAGCAGTTGCAAGACTTGCTTGAGAAGGGTTAGACCAGTGTTTCGCCTTGGGTGCGCCGGTGTTGTTTGTTAAGAAGAAGGATGGATCGATGAGGATGTGTATTGATTACCGACAATTGAATAAGTTTACAATTTAGAATAAGTATCCGCTGCCGAGGATTGATGATTTGTTTGATCAGCTTCAGGGTGCCAAGGTATTTTCAAAGATTGACTTGAGATCTGGCTACCATCAGTTGAGGATTAGGGCGTCCGATGTCCCTAAGACAGCTTTCCGCACTTGGTACGGGCATTATGAGTTCTTGGTGATGTCATTCGGGTTGACAAATGCCTCGACTACTTTTATGGATTTGATGAACCGAGTGTTCAGGCCTTACTTGGATTCGTTCGTGATAGTCTTCATTGACGATATTTTGATATATTCCCGCAGCCGGGAGGAGCACGAGCAGCATCTTAGAGTGGTTCTTCAGACTTTGAGGGATAGTCAGTTGTATGCTAAGTTTTCGAAGTGTGAGTTCTGGTTGAGTTCGGTTGCATTCCTGGGTCATGTTGTGTCAGCAGAGGGTATTCAGGTTGACCCGAAGAAGATTGAGGCAGTCAAGAACTGGCCTAGACCGGCATCAGCCACAGAGATCCGGAGTTTCTTAGGTTTGGCAGGCTACTATCGTCGGTTTGTAGAAGGGTTTTTATCTATCGCAGCCCCGATGACCAGGTTGACCCAGAAGGGTGCCCAGTTCAGATGGTCGGATGATTGTGAGGCAAGCTTTCAGAAGCTCAAGACAGCCTTGACTACGGCACCGGTGTTGGTTGTACCCATAGGTTCAGGGCCATATACAGTTTATTGTGATGCATCTCGTATTGGACATGGTGTGGTGTTGATGCAGGATGTCAAGGTCATTGCCTATGCTTCGCGGCAGTTGAAGATTCATGAGAAGAACTATCCGATTCATGATTTGGAGTTAGCAGCCATTGTCCACGCATTGAAGATTTGGAGGCATTATCTGTATGGCGTGGCATGTGAGGTGTTCACGGATCACAAGAGTCTGCAATATTTGTTCAAGCAAAATGAGTTGAATTTGAGGCAGAGGAGGTGGTTGGAGCTGTTGAAAGACTGTGATATCACCATCTTATATCATCCGGGAAAGGCCAATGTGGTGGCCGATGCCCTGAGTAAGAAGTCAGCCAGTATGGGCAGTCTAGCTTATATTCCGGTCGGTGAGAGACCGCTTGCTTTGGATGTTCAGGCTTTGGCCAATCAGTTCATGAGGTTGGATGTTTCTGAGCCCAGCCGTGTGTTAGCTTGCACAGTCGCTCGTTCTTCATTATTGGAGCGTATCCGAGATCGGCAGTATGATGATCTCCATTTGTGTGTCCTTAGAGACATGGTGCAGCACAGAGGTGCCAAGCAGGTTACCTTAGGTGATGATGGAGTTTTGAGATTGCAGGGTCGAGTTTGTGTGCCTAATGTAGATGGTCTTCGAGAGTTGATTTTAGAAGAGGTCCATAGCTCCCGGTACTCTATTCATCCGGGCGCCGCTAAGATGTATCAGGATTTGCGGCAGCATTATTGTTTGAGGAGAATGAAGAAGGATATCATTGCATATGTGCTCGGTGTTTGAATTGTCAGCAGGTTAAATACAAGCATCAGAGGCCTGGTGGTTTGTTCCAGAAGATTGAGATCCCTAAGTGGAAGTGGGAGCGTATTAATATGGACTTCGTTACTGGACTCCCACGGACTCAGAAGAAGTTCGATGCAGTGTGGGTCATTGTTGATAGGCTGACCAAGTCAGCACATTTCATTCCTGTGGCAGTTTCCTATTCTTCCAAGAGATTAGCTGAGATCTATATCGGGAGAATGTTCGCCTTCATGGTGTGCCCGTGTCTATCATTTCGGATCGAGGTACGCAGTTTACGTTTCATTTTTGGAGAGCAGTTCAGCGAGAGTTGGGCACACGGGTTGAGTTGAGCACAGCGTTTCATCCTCAGACGGACGGGCAGTCCGAGTGGACTATTCAGATTTTGGAGGATATGCTCCGAGCTTGTGTCATTGACTTTGGAGGCTCATGGGATCAATTTTTTGCCTTTAGCAGAGTTTGCCTACAACAACAACTACCAGTCGAGTATCCAGATGGCTCCTTATGAGGCCTTGTATGGTAGGCGGTGTCGGTCGCCGGTTGGATGGTTTGAGCCGGGAGAGGCTCGGTTGTTGGGTACGGATCTAGTGCAGGATGCCTTGGACAAGGTCAGGATTATTCAGGATAGGCTTCGTACAGCTCAGTCCAGGCACAAGAGTTATGCCGACCGTAAGGTTCGTGATTTGGCATTCATGGTCGGTGAGCGGGTATTGCTTCGAGTGTCGCCTATGAAGGGCGTGATGAGATTTGGGAAGAAGGGCAAGCTTAGCCCTAGGTTCATTGGCCCGTTTGAGATTCTTGATCGAGTGGGAGAGGTGGCTTATAGACTTGCGTTGCCGCCGAGCTTATCAGCCATGCATCCAGTATTTCATGTGTCCATGCTTCGGATGTATCACTGCGATCCATCCCACGTGTTAGATTTCAGCACTGTCCAGTTGGACAAGGACTTGTCTTATGAGGAAGAGCCGGTATCTATTCTAGACCGGCAGGTTCGTCAGTTGAGATCAAAGAGTTTTCCTTCTGTTCGTGTTCAGTGGAGAGGTCAGCCTGCTGAGGCATCGTCCTGGGAGTCCGAGTCCGATATGCGGAGCCGTTATCCCCATCTTTTACCCGACTCAGGTACTTCCTTCTTCAGTCCGTTTGAGGACAAACGGTTATCGCGCCCCCTTTTTCCCTCTTTGCATCGGGAGATCGGGTTTATTACATTTTGGGAATAGGACAACTCGTTCCTTTTGGGAACTGGGTTTTGCATTTGAAGAGTCGCCACCTAATGATTTAAGGTGCATTAGGACACCTACAAGGTTCATTTCTAAGTTGTTTGATAACCAGAGATAGGGTACGGGCTTGTAATTATCCTAAGGGGAAGGTGTTAGGCACCCCTCAGGATCTACTAGTGTGGTTTCTGGCCAGACAGTTCTTTGTGAATTTGTGCAATCAACAAGTAAACAAATAAGGCTCAAATAAGAGGGGATTTTAATACACAAGTATTTGAATGTAAGTCAAAGTTTGAAAAAAAAAGTAATCATTAAAAGGCTTATTTTCTGAAAAGAAGATACAATGCTTTAAAGGAAAAGAAAGAGAGGGGATGGGGGGGGGGGGATCCTAGGTTTATTTATAATATGGATCACATCAATGCAATACCCGGTAATCACTCCTCAAAAGACGGGCTACACGTGGTATTAGCGCACCGGTCATCATATCCATATCTATCCTTCCCACCCGGTTAAGGTACCAAAGCGCGGATTGGTCTCGACCATTATTGCATGCTATTACCCGTCCCGTTCCTATCAGTCCCGGAGGCACTTAGGACTACTATCCCTAAAAAGGGAGGGATATTAGGCTGACTTTGAAGTTTCAAAGGTGAAAAAAAACTAAGGCGACATACAAAACACATAGGACTGCACATTAAAAGGGGGAAGCACATAAAACACTGAAGGCTCATGTATACCTCCTCAAACAAAGTAATCAAATAGCATGACTCAAACAACAATCAAGGTCTGAATCTAAAATACTAAGGCAAGGGGATTTTAAGTTGTTGAAGCAGACCAATTTATTACATAACTGAGATAAGAAGTCCGAATCAGGCCTGCCTGCTGGTTGTAGCAATTACTAGTTAACAGAAACGGGCTCAGTTTTATTTGTTGTTATTACCTAAGGCTTGCCTAAGTGTTTGGGGTGAGATCTTATGAACATGGTGTCTATTACTGGTTCAAACTAAAAACTAATTTTTAAATTAGACTAGTTTCAGATTCTGCAGACGATGGTATCCACTATTGCTAACTTTAATTCCTATAGACATGATATCTAATATTGCTGATTTTAACCCCTATAGGCATGATATCTAGTTGAATGATGTAACCCCTATAGGCATGATATCTAAATGCTGGTTTTATCCCCTATAGACATGATATCTAAATGAACGTGGAATGGAAACAGGCAGGATTTTACTTGAAAATTCCTATAGCCATGATTTCTATACATTATGAACACGATATCTGCTTATAGCCATTTAGATCCTAGAGCATGGTGTCTAAGTGGTAACGAACGTGCAGAATTTCAAACAAGTCGTATAGGCAGGTTATCTAGGTGTAGAGTCAAACATGCGAAATTTATAATAAATCCTATAGACATGCTTTCTAAAATGCAGAATTGAATCATTCAGAACACAAATCCTATGAGCATGTTTTCTACCCATGAGCATGCATAATTACCCATCCCATTTCCACTAGCCAACCCCGAGTGTTTATTACAAATTATTACAAACCAGAAATAATGAATTACATTAAAAGGAAAACAAAAGAAGAAGTGACAACCAAAGGAAGCCTGATTCTTGACTTCCTCTCTGAGTTAGGGAATAAACCACCTCAAAATGCCATATTTCAAAGCCTTTCTAAGACCTGGGTGTGTCAGAGTTCCCTAAGGGTCTCAAAGGGCCCGGGGCAGTGCTTACACCCAAGTTTGCAGAACCAGATAGAGATGAGTGCAGTGGAAGGGCCAACCCTTATGTGTCTAAGTTCAGAGGGAACTCATGGATCCCAAGGCAAGGCTCACACAAGAGGGGCAGAACTTAAGTCTAAGAATATGGTGGAAGTGCATAAATAAAGATTTAAAACTGAGTGGAGAATGGAGAGGGGTAAAAAGGGTGATGGGAAAACAGTAGTAGTAAAGCATAAAATTAATATTTCCATACAAAGAGGGTTAGGGGTTTTGGGAACGCATTGCAAAGAGCATATATCCTTAGGCAGGGATCAGGTTTGGGAATGCACAGCAATACATGGTGCTGGCATGTCCATAAACCAACCAGAACACACAACATATAGAGGGGTATGGAGGTTATGATCCTAGGGGATCAGGTTTAGGTCATGCACGACAATGTCCGGTGCTGTCATGCCCCAAACCAACCAAAGATACCAAACACATAGGGGATATGTGGGTTTAGGACTCATAAGTTATAATAAGTGACTGACAGAATTCATACATAAGAAAGCATTGATTTAGAACATAAAGGGCAGATTACAGCATGCTTAATAATGGGACGTGATTAAACACAAACAAGAAACAAAGAAGGATGAAGGCAATAATAAAGAAACATGTTGTTGATACTGAAAATTAGTTAGAACATACCAGTAAAGATGCAAATGCAGAGAGGAAAAAAATTCCCACAGCCTAGCCTTGGCTTTCAACCGGCTAGGTAAGGCAGCAACACAAGTAGCAACAGAGAAAAGAGAGAGAATTTTTGTGGAGTGTGTGTCTGAACTCAAGTATTTTATTCCTTGTGTTCCTGTCTTTGAAAGAAGGGGGTGCAGGGTATTTATAGCCTTTTGAAAAAGCATATGAGAAATAAGGTAATAAGTAAAATTCAATACTGTTACGACCCCTGTTCACCCACCGTGAACATGTCGTGATGGCGCCTAGTCTGTACAATTAGGTAAGCCTAAAATGCGAAAAAAAAACAAAATAACTTGCGGAAAATAATAATTCAACTTGAACAGTTAAAAGAAAATACGGTGTATAGATGCCACTTGGCATATACAATCCCATAACACGGAAGTCTACAATATCATCCCAAAACCCGGAAACTCACGGGAACACAAGCTAATAGAATGAGTACACTGCTCTAACTCCAGAATGTCTAAAACAACAATAAGAAAGGAAGGATATCTGCTAAAGCTAGAATAAGATAGAGACTCCTTGGTCTGCAGACGCGGAAGATGTACCTCGAAGTCTCTGCTAGATCTCTCCGCCTCGAGGGTGATACGCCTGGATGGAGGTACTTGGATCTGCACATGAAAAACATGCGCAGAAGGGGCATGAGTACACCACAACGGTACTCAGTAAGTGCCAAGCCTAACCTCGATCGGGTAGTGACGAGGAAGGTCAGGGCCCTACTGAGGTTAATCATAATAATAAGTTTTGCAACAGTATAAAATAAGCAGTAATAATGAGTACGACTATGAAGTAAGACAGGTTATACAAAGCAAGAAATACGACATAGAGAATAAGGTAACACGGATTAAACAGCCCAATACCAGTACCAACAACGAGGATCTCCCAGGATACCGTCCTGTAGTCCATACCATCAACTGTCCAAGGATCTCCCGGGATACCGTCCCGTAGTCCATCATATGTGTATATCTGAAGGATCTCCCGGGATATCGTCCCGTAGTCCAACTATCAATGTGCAGGGGGATCTATCGGGAATCGAACCAGCAGTCCCAATGTAAATATGCAGGGGGATCTACCGGGAATCTAACCCGTAGTCCCAAAGTAAACAAACAAGAGGGGGGGGAGCTACCGGAATCCCACATCCGTAGTCCCAATGTAAATACGCAGCCACAACAAGAAGATATTCAGCAATGAAGTTCAAAGAAATACAAGGCAACAGATAGTTCTAGCCTAACATGCTTCACGTAGTACAAACAAAGCAACTTGAGTAAGTAGGCAATTTAGATCAGCTAAGCATGCTTTTCTAGACTAACACAGGCTATAATTGCAAATAGAATAAAGGAGGTAAGAAGGAAACTCAATCTAAATATTTAAATAAAATCGAATTTTCAACAATTAGCTCAAGTACGCGCTCGTCACCTCACGTACAGGGCATTCAATTTCCAATCATCATATCCTAAGGGGAAAGTTCCCCACACTAGGTTAGACAAGCCACTTACCTCGAATCGGCTCCAAAATCAACTCGAAACCACACTTTTGCCACGAGTATCCGACTCCAAATGGCCCAAATCTATTCAATTCAATTACATATCGTAAATAACATCTCAAGCAACTGATTCTACGATTTAACTCAAAGCTAAGATGCGAAATTAGGTAAAATGACAAAAATGCCCCTCAGGCCAACGTCTTGGATTCGGATGAAATTAATGTTTTCAGAACCCTCGTACTCTCACGAGTCTAACCATATAAAAATCCCTCAAACCGGAGGTCAAAAACCCACTCAAATCTCAATAATTAGGTCAATGAAGTTTTTTACCCATTTTCCATTCAAAATCCGAAATTAGATGATGAAATTAACTAAAAATTGATGAAATATAACTAGAAATGGTTAAAGAATCGTTACCCAATGATCTCCTCTTCAAATCCCTCTCAAAATTGCCCTCTCCCGAGCTCCAATTCGATTTTTCTAACTTTGAAACTAAACCCTCGAACTCACTATTTCTGGCCAGTGAATTCCGCATCTACGGTCCTTCTTCCGCAGATGTGAAACCGCTTCTGCGGTTATACTTCCGCATCTGCGGAACCTGGAAGCCACCCAAAAATCCGCATCTGCAGTACACCTAGCCGCATCTGCGGCGCCGTATTTGCGGTCCCCAAACCGCAGATGCGAAAATATCAGAAGTAGCAAAAGCTGCGATCCCTCAACTTAAAAAATCTTTCCGTTAACCATCCGAAATCATCCTGAGGCACCCGGGACCTCAACCAAAAGCACCAATAACACCTAATACCTTATTCAAACTTGTACCAATCCTTAAACCACCTAAAACAACGCCGGAAACTCGAATTAATCAATGATTCAAGCCTAAGAACTTCAAATTCTCACAAAGCACGCTTTCGATCAAAAACCTAACCAAAACACGTCCGAATGACTTGAAATTTTGCACACACATCCCAAATGACATGACGGAGCTAGTGCAACTCCCGGAATTCCATTCCGACCCTTGGATCAAAATCTCACTACCGGACCGGAAACTTCAAAAATTCAAACTTCGGCATTTCAATCCTAAATTAGCTACGAACCTTTGAAACACATTACGAGCACGCTCCCAACCCCGAAATCACCTAACGGATCTAACGGAACCATCGGATTTCCATTCCGAGGCCGTCTTCACACTGTTCTGACTATGGATAATTTTCCAACACTTAAGCTCTCCTTTTGGGACTATGTGCCCCAAAACTCTCCGAAAACCCAACACCGAACGTCCCGACAAACAAAAATAGCAGAAATGGACTTAGGGGAAGCACTTAATAAGGGATCGGGGCGAAAATTCCAATAATGACCTGCCGGGTCGTTACATCCTCCCACACTTAAACATTCATTCATCCTCGAACGAGCATAGAGAACATACCTGAAGTAGTGAAAAGATGAGGGTACTGGCTGCGCATATCCCGCTCGGTCTCCCAGGTCGCCTCCTCGACCAGCTGACCCCACCACTGAACCTTCACGGACGCAATGTTCTTAGACCTCAGCTTCCTGACCTGCCCGTCCAATATTGCCACTGGCTCCTCAACATAGGATAGATCCTTCTCCAACTGGACTGAGCTGAAATCCAACACGTGCGACGGATCACCATGATACCTCCGGAGCATCGAAACATGAAATACCGGATGAACCCCTGCCAGGCTGGGAGGTAAGGCAAGCTCATAGGAAACCTCCCCAACTCGCCTCAATATCTCAAAAGGGCCAATAAACCTCGGACTCAACTTCCCTTTCTTCTCAAATCTCATAACGGCTTTCATAGGCGAGACCCGAAGCAGATCCCGCTCTCCGACCATGTAGGAAACATCACGAACCTTCCGATCCGCGTAACTCTTCTGTCTGGATTGGGCTGTACAAAGTGTATCCTGAATCACCTTGACTCTCTCCAAAGCATCCTGAACCAAATCTATGCCCAATAATCGGGCCTCACCTGGCTCAAACCAACCCACCGGAGATCTACATCGTCTACCATATAAGGCCTCGTACGGTGCCATCTGGATGCTGAACTGATAGCTGTTGTTGTAGGCAAACTCCGCCAATGGCAAGAACTGATCCCAAGAACCTCCAAACTCAATCACGCACGCACGGAGCATATCCTCAAGAATCTGAATAGTGCGTTCGGACTGTCCGTCCGTCTAGGGGTGAATTATCGTGCTCAACTCCACCCGAGTACCCAACTCCTGCTGTACGGCTCTCCAGAACCGCGATGTGAACTGAGTACTTCTGTCTGAAATAACGGAAACTGGAATACCATGCAGACCGACAATCTCCCGGATATAGATCTCTGCCAACCGCTCCGAGAAGTAGGTGGTACACACAGGGATGAAATGCGCGGACTTGTTCAGCCGATCCATAATAACCCAAATGGAATCGAACTTCTTCAAAGTCCGTGGGAGTCCAGATACGAAGTCCATGGTCATCCGCTCCCACTTCCACTCTGGAATCTCTATCTGCTGAAGCAATCTACCCGGTCTCTGGTGCTCATACTTTACCTGCTGACAATTAAGGCACCGAGCTACAAACCCAACTATATCCTTCTTCATCCGCCTCGACCAGTAGTGCTGCCTCAAATCCTGGTACATCTTTGCGGCACCCGGATGAATGGAATACCGCGAACTGTGGGCCTCCTCTAAGATCAACTCCCGAAGCCCATCAACATTGGGTACACAAACCCGACCCTACATCCTCAATACTCCATCATCACCAATAGTCACATCTCGAGCATCGCCATGCAACACCTTGTCCTTGAGGACAAGCAAATGAGGGTCATCATACTGCCGCTCCATGATATGATCAAACAAGGAAGACCGAGAGACCACACAAGCTAGAACCCGGCAGGGCTCCGAAAGATCCAATCTCACAAACTGGCTGGCTAGGGCCTGAACATCCATCGCCATAGGCCTCTCTACTGCTGGTAAATAAGCCAAACTCCCCAAACTCTCTGCCCGGCGGCTCAAAGCATCGGCCACCACATTGGCCTTTCCCGGGTGATACAAGATAGTGATGTCATAATCCCTTAGCAACTCTGGCCATCTCCTCTGACGCAAATTAAGATCCTTCTACTTGAACAGATGCTGCAAACTCTGGTGATCAGTATATATATCTCATAAGGCACACCGTACAAGTAATGACGCCAAATCTTCAAGGCATGAACAATGGCAGCTAACTCAAGATCATGGACAGGATAATTCTTCTCATGTATCTTCAACTGTCCGGACGCGTAGGCAATCACCCTACCGTCCTACATCAATACAGCTCCAAGGCCAACTCTCGAGGCATCATAATAGACAGTATAAGACGCTAAACCGGTAGGCAATATCAAAACTGGGGCTGTAGTCAAAGCTGTCTTGAGCTTCTGAAAGCTCGCCTCACACTCCTCCGTCCACTGAAATGGAGCACCCTTCTGGGTCAATCTAGTCATAGGGGTTGCAATCGATGAAAACCCCTCCAAAAAATGACGTTAGTAGCCTGCTAAGCCAAGGAAACTGCGAATCTCTATAGCTGAGGATGGTCTGGGCCAACTCTGCACTGCCTCTACCTTCTTCGCATCCACCCGAACGCCCTCACTCGACACCACGTGACCCAAGAATGCCACGGAATCCAACCAAAACTCACATTTTGAAAACTTTGCATATAACCTCTTTTCCCTCAGGGTTTGAAGTACTGTCCTCAGGTGCTGCTCATGATCTTCCCGACTCCGGGAATACACCAGAATATCATCAATAAGACAATGACGAAAGAGTCAAGATGTGGCCGGAATACACTGTGCATCAGATGCATGAAGGCTGCTGGGGCATTGGTCAGCCCAAAAGACATAACAAGGAACTCGTAATGACCATACCGAGTCCTGAAGGCAGTCTTCGGGATATCTGGCTCCCGAATCTTCAACTAGTGGTAACCTGAGCGCAAATCAATCTTAGAAAACACCCGTGTGCCCTGAAGCTGGTCAAACAGATCATCAATACGAGGCAAAGGATAGCGGTTCTTCACTGTCACCTTATTCAACTGGCGGTAATCAATACACATGCGCATAGAACCATCCTTCTTCTTCACAAATAACACAGGAGCACCCCAAGACGATACAATAATCCGAATAAAACCCTTATCAAGTAATTCCTGCAATTGCTCGTTCAACACCATCAACTCAGGAGGAGCCATACGGTACGGAGGGATAGAAATGGGCTGAGTGTCCGGCAACAGATCAATGCCAAAATCAATGCCCCTATCGGGTGGCATGCCCGGAAGATCAGCTGGAAACACATTGGGAAAATCCCGTACTACGGGGACTAAATCAACAGAAGGAGTATCCATACTGGCATCCCTCACACAAGCTAAGTACACATCACAACCTTTCTCAATCATCCGCTGAGCCTTAAGGAAATAAATAACTCTACTCGGAGTGTGACCTAAGGCACCCCTCCACTCAACACGCGGTATACCTGGCATAGCCAGCGTCACGGTTTTGGCGTGACAATCAAGAATAGCATAATGGGGCGACAACCAGTCCATGCCCAAAATAATATCAAAATCAACCATGCTGAGTAATAATAAGTCAGCCATGGTCTCAAAGCCGCCAAGAATAACCAAACATGACCAGTTGACGCGGTCCACAATAAGAGAATCTCCTATAGGAGTAGAAACATAAACGGGGGAACTCAAAGAATCCTGAGGTACCCCCAAATACGTAGCAAAGTAAGAAGACACATAAGAGTATGTGGAGCCTGGATCGAATAGAACCGATGCATCTCTGTGACAAACCAAGATAGTACCTGTGACGACAGAATCGGAGGCGGCGGCCTTAGTACGGCCTGGAAGTGCATAATATCTGGCCTGGCCTCCCTCTCGAGGGCGACCTCTACCTCCCCGACCTCCACCTCTAGCTGGCTGGGCCAGTGGGGTGGCAGCTGGTGCTGGAACCATAGCCTGAGAGCTCTGCGGGGCCTGCTGTGGCTGAGGAGCCTGCGAAGGTGCACCCCTCCTAAGTCTGGGGCAATCTCTCACCATGTGGCATGTGTCACCACACTCAAAACAAGCTCTGGGAGGACGTGGCGCTCTGACTGGCTCGGGCCAAGTCTGCTGGACTGTCCACTGGAAGCACCCCGTGCAGGAGGCGCACTAGAGACCGGAGGTGCATAATAAGGCTCCTGAGGCCTAGGTGGAGCTGGAATAACACTGGCTGCTGGAAGAGCTGAATGAATGGGGCAACCCATATGACCCCTACCATGACGACCTGCAGCTGGGGCACGGGCACCAGAAAAATGGCCCGACTCTCGAGACCTCTTGGCCTCCCTCTTCTTCCTGTCCCGAGCATGCATACCCTCAATCCTCCTAGCAATACTCACCGCCTGCTGATAAGACACATCCGTCTCTAACTCACGAGCCATGCTAGATCTGATGCTAGGAATAAGCCCCTCAATGAACCGGCGAACCTTCTCGCGGACTGAAGAAACCAAAGCTGGTGCATGTCTAGCCAAGTCAATGTAGCAGACAGCATACTCCGACACAGTCATAGTACCCTGGCGCAAACTCTCAAACTCCACGCGCCAAGCATCCCTAAGACTCTGGGGGACATACTCCCTCGTGAACATATCCGAAAACTGAGTCCAAGTCAGGGAAGTTGCCTCGTCCGGACTATCTAACTCATAAGCACGCCACCACTAATAGGCGGTCCTCGAAGCTGGAAAGTGGTGAAGGAAACCCCACTCGATCTTGATATGCCCATAGTGCGGAGAATACGGTAGCACTCCTCCAGAAATCCCAAGGCATCCTCTGATGCTAACCCACTGAATACAGGAGGATCATATTTCTTGAACCTCTCAAGTCTCCGCTGCTCATCCTCTGAAGCCGATGCCCTATCCTCGGGCTGAACTGGTACTGCAGGTGGCACAGGTATAACCTCTGGGGCCTGCTCAACATGCACTCGCTGCTCAGGAGTGCGGGCGGTGGGAGTCTGTACTCCTCCCCCGGCCTAGGATGTGGCTGCAGCAATGGGAAGCAACCCTGCCTGAGCCAGAGTGGTGTACATACTCTTGAACTGTGCCAAAGTCTCCTAGAGTGCTGGAGTAGTAGTGGCAGACGTATCGGGTGTCTGGACTCCGGCTGGTACTGTTGGTGGTAGCTCGGCGGCAGCTCGCGCGGGTGCTCTGGCTGCACCACCAGTACGTCCTCGGCCTTTACCCCGGCCTCGGCCTCTGACGGCTGCGGTAGGGGGCGCAGGTGCCTGATCCTCTCGGGTAGCGCGTGTCCTCACCATTTGTGAGAGAATAGAAAGACAGAAGTTTAGTTGTGATGTCAAAATCTAGCACGACAAGGAAATCAAATGAAGTGGAATTTTCCTAACAGTTACATAGCCTCCGGTAGATAAGTACAGACGTCTCCATACCGATCAGCGAGACTCTAATAAACTGGCCTATGTTCCGTGACTCCTATGAACCTAGAGCTCTGATACCAACTTGTCACGACCCTAGTTCACCCACCGTGAACATGTCATGATAGCGCCTAGTCTCTACAACTAGATAAGCCTAAAATGCGGAAAAAACAAAATAACTTGCGGAAAATAATAATTCAACTTGAATAGTTAAAAGAAAATACGGTGTATAGATGCCACTTGGCATATACAATCCCATAACACGGAAGTCTACAATATCATCCCAAAACCCGGAAACTCACGGGAACACAAGCTAATAGAATGAGTACACTGCTCTAACTCCACAATGTCTAAAACAACAGTAAGAAAGGAAGGACATCTGCTAAAGCTAGAATAAGATAGAGACTCCTTGGTCTGCGAACGCGGCAGATGTACCTCGAAGTCTCTGCTAGATCTCTCCGCCTCGAGGGTGATACGCCTGGGTGGAGGTACCTGGATCTGCACATGAAAAACATGCGTAGAAGGGGCATGAGTACACCACAACGGTACTCAGTAAGTGCCAAGCCTATCCTCGGTCGGGTAGTGACGAGGAAGGTCAGGGCCCTACTGAGGTTAATCATAATAATAAGTTTTGCAACAGATATAAAATAAGCAGTAATAACAAGTACGACTATGAAGTAAGACAGGTAATACAAAGCAACAAATAACACACAGAGAATAAGGTAACACGGAGTAAACAGCCCAATACCAGTACCAACAACGAGGATCTCCCAGGATACCGTCCTCTAGTCCATCCCATTAACTGTCCAAGGATCTCCCGGGATACCGTCCCGTAGTCCATCATATGTGTATATCTGAAGGATCTCCCTGGGATACCGTCCCGTAGTCCAACTATCAATGTTCAGGGGGATCTATCGGGAATCGAACCCGCAGTCCCAAAGTAAATATGCAGGGGGATCTACCGGGAATCTAACCCGTAGTCCCAAAGTAAACAAACAAGGGGGGGGGGAGCTACCGGAATCCCACATCCGTAGTCCCAATGTAAATACGCAGCCACAACAAGAAGATATTCAGCAATGAAGTTCAAAGAAATACAAGGCAACAGATAGTTCGAGCCTAACATGCTTCACGTAGTACAAACAAAGCAACTTAAGCAAGTAGGCAATTTAGATCAACTAAGCATGCTTTTCTAGACTAACACAGGCTATAATTGCAAATAGAATAAAGCAGGCAAGAAAGAAACTCAATCTAAATATTTAAGTAAAACCGGATTTTCAACAATTAGCTCAAGTACGCGCTCGTCACCTCACATACAGGGCATTCAATTTCCAAACATCATATCCTAAGGGGAAAGTCCCCCACACAAGGTTAGACAAGCCACTTACCTCGAACCGGCTCCAAAATCAACTCGAAACCACACTTTTGCCACGAGTATCCGACTCCAACTGGCCTAAATCTATTCAATTCAATTACATATCGCAAATAACATCTCAAGCAACTGATTCTACGATTTAATTCACAGCTAAGATGCGAAATTAGGTAAAATAACCAAAACGCCCCTCAGGCCAATGTCTCGGATTTGGATGAAATTATCATTTTCAGAACCCTCGTACTGTCACGAGTATAACCATATAAAAATCTCTTAAATCGAAGGTCAAAAACCCACTCAAATCTCAATAATTAGGTCTATGAAGTTTTTTACCCATTTTCCATTCAAAATCTGAAATTAGATGATGAAATTAACTAAGAATTGATGAAATATAACTAGAAAGGGTTAAAGAATCGCTACCCAATGATCTCCTCTTGAAATCCCTCTCAAAATCGCCCTCTCCCGAGCTCCAATTCGATTTTTCGGACTTTGAAACTAAACCCTCGAACTCACTATTTCTGGCCAGTGAATTGCGCATATGCGGTCAAGGGACCGCACCTGCGGTCCCGCTTCTGCGGAATAGTTGCCGCATCTGCAACTTCATTAAAAGGGCCAGGAGCCGCATCTGCGGTCCTTCTTCCGCAGATGCGAAACCGCTTCTGCGGTTATACTTTCGCATCTGCGGAACCTGGAAGACACTCAGAAATCCGCATCTGCTGTACACTTAGCCGCATCTGCAGCGCCGCATCTGCGGTCACCAAACCGCAGATGCAAAAATATCAGAAGCAGCAAAAGCTGCAATCCCTCAACTTCAAAAATCTTTCCGTTAACCATCCGAAATCATCCCGAGGCCCCCGGGACCTCAACCAAAAGCACCAATAACACCTAATACCTTATTCAAACTTGTACCAATCCTTAAACCACCTAAAACAACGCCGGAAACTCGAATTAATCAATGATTCAAGCCTAAGAACTTCAAATTCTCACAAAGCACGCATTCGATAAAAAACCTAACCAAAACACGTCCGAATGACCTGATATTTTGCAAACACATCCCAAATGACATGACGGAGCTACTACAACTCCCGAAATTCCATTCCGACCCTCAGATCAAAATCTCACTATCGGACCGAAAACTTCAAAAATTCAAACTTCGTCATTTCAAGCCTAAATTAGCTACGGACCTCCGAAACACATTCCGAGCACGCTCCCATCCCCGAAATCACCTAACGGAGCTAACAGAACCATCTGATTTCCATTCCGAGGCCGTCTTCACACTGTTCTGACTATGGACCATTTTCCAACACTTAAGCTCTTCTTTAGGGACTATGTGTCCCAAAACTCTCCGAAAACCCAACACCGAACGTCTTGGCAAACCAAAATAGCAGAAATGGACTTAGGGGAAGCAGTTAATAGGGGACGGGGCGAAAATTCCAAAAACGACCGGCTGGGTCATTACAAATACAACTATGGAAACAATCAACAGTTAGAGTCAATCAACCAAGTGATTCCCCTTTAATTGAGAAATCACTTGTTTAACGGGGCTCACGGATTCAAAACAAGGAAACAAAATCAGTTTATAGGCAGACTGATCATTGCCATAAAAGAAGTAGTAAAACATTAAGTAAGCAATCGAGTCTAAGTACAGAGATACACTTATTTTGGGAAAAAGATTCAGTAAGGCAAAATAAGGAAAGGGATCAATTACTTTAACAGGCAAGTGAAATTAGAGTTCACAAAAAGACAAGTTTTGAAATCAATCAAAGAAGGAACCTCAACATATAAATAGAGTGCACAAACAATAGACATGCGAGGCCAAACCTATTGGCAAAAGAAACGGCATGCAATTGTAGCACAAAGTTCAGTAGATAGCAAACATTCGAAGAATGATAGTCCAGTAGGTCAAGTCATATTGAATCAATAGTGAAGCAAAATAGAGAATCACAAGCATGCAAAGGGGTCTTGCAGTAACAGATGAGAAAACCCTTCTGAAGAGTTAGGGTTTCAAGCATAGTCCAATTTTAAAGTTAGTAAAGCCCAGAATCAGGGGATTCACACAAAGAAAAGAGGTTCTGAAACAAGGAACTTTCAAATCTAGTCAGGCATTCAAACGAATATTTTCAGACCCAAAGACATAGGTTTCTTAAACAATAGTCAAGCTCAAAAGATGATAAACAAATAAATCGAACAAATACTAGCAAATAATTTCAGAAACTCGAATGAACCCAAAAGAAATTAAGGTTTTCAACATCAATCGAGTTTAAAGATGATAAACAGATAAATCAAACAGATACTAGCAAACAGCTTCAGAAACTCGAATGAACCCAAAAGAAATTAGGGTTTTCAACATCAATCGAGTTTTAGAAACAAATAAATCAAATAAATACATAGCAAGCAGCTTCAGAAACTCGAATGAACCCACATGAAATTAGGGTTTTTAACATGCTAAACTCAGATAGGAGAGCGACATGAGCAAAGCATAATAAAATTAGAAACACGTTAAGATCAGGGAAGAGATTTCAAATAATTTAAAAGAAAAACCCTAATCAGAAAAGATGAAGAGTCGTTTTGAAGGCAAAGTTAAAGAAATTTGGAGAAGAAGCTTAAAAACTCATGGCAAGCATGGATCTAAGGTAAATTTGAAAGAAGTCAAAAAGATCTTAGAGATTAGGGTTTCAGAAGAACCCAAAAGCAACGAGAAAGGCGTTGAAAGTTACCGATCTAAACAGGAGAGTCAAAGGTCTTACTCGAATGGCCATGGCTGGCCGGAGAAAGGTCAGAGATGACCGGAGAAAGGTCGTCGAGTAAAGACTGGACCAAGCCCCTTCAGAGTCTGGTCATGAGACCACAGAACCAAACACGTAGAAGCCATGGAAGGCTGATACAGGTCATAGATGACCCTGGAAAGCCATGGATTAGGGTAGATTAGGGTGGCGGCGGCTAGGGTTTGGGGGTGTTGCAGAGAGTGTTTGAGAGAGTAGGGATTTAGAGGCGGCATATGGTGAGAAATGATAAGGTTTAGGGGGTCGTTTAGAATTAATTAAGGTAAGGGTGGTTATTGGCCGTTGATCTGAATGATCAACGGCCTTGATTATAATGGGCGAGTGGACAGGTTATGAAGATGGGTTTGGGTCGGATTAAATTGGAATTGGGTCGGGGGTTCAATTGGGGTCAGAATGGGGCTATATTCGAAATGAAAATTGGGCTAACATTTAAATAGCCAATTTTCCCCATTTGATTTATAAAAAATAATAAAATAATTTCTGAAAATAAATTAAAGGTACTAAAATGATGTATAATATATAATTAACAATTTAAAAATATAGGATCACATTTTATAAATATGAGACCAATTTAAACCTAAAAATGGCTAATATTGCATTTATGTGCAATTAGCGTTAAAAATACTAAATGAGATTGTAAAAAATATGTAAAAATTACCTTAGCCATATTTTGGCAAAAAACATAAAAGATCAACCAATGAATCACCAAAAAATAATAATTTAGAGATAATTATTGGATTTTTTATGGATAAAATAGGGGAATAAATTGATTTAAAAAATCTTTAAAATTAAGGAAAAATAAGGAAACACTTGGATATACTTATATATGCATACATATGCTGTTTTGAAGGTACTCTGTATGTAAAATATATATAGGAAACAATTGGGTATCAACAACGATTGTTTTAGAGGTGGAGGATGTGATGACCCAAAAGGTCATCACTTGTTTTAAAATTAAATTCTGTGTTTCGAGGCCTTAACAACCTCTTTTAGCATCATCTCGATTTGCATGCATAGTCCGGGCGCGTAGCCAGAAAGCCCATATGTGAAAATCTGTGAAAAATGATAAAATTTGGCTTTAAAATGAATTAAGTTGACTTCAGTCAACGTTTTGGGTAAACGGACCTGGACCCGTGATTTGACGGTCCCGGAGGGTCCGTAGGAAAATATGAGACTTGGGCGTATGCCCGAAATCGAATTCCGAGGTCCCAAGCCCGAGAAATGATTTTTTGAAAGAAATTATTTTCTGAAAAATATAAAGGTTTTTGAAAGTGAAATGTTATGTGAAACCTATGGTATCAGGCCCCTATTATGGTTCTGGAGCACGGTACAGGTTCACTATGATTTATATGTGTTGTCGGTAAAGTTTGGTAAGAAATGGAATCCATTTGACGTGATTCGGACCTTAAATGCAAAATTTGATGTTTAAAGAAGTTTTGAGAAATTTCATTGATCTTGAGGTTTAATTCGATGTTCATGATGTTATTTTGGTTATTTGATTACACGAATAAGTCTGTAGGATATTTTTGAGGTTATGTGTATGTTTGGTTTGGAGCCTCGAGGGCTCGGGTGTGTTTTGGATAGGCCACGGGGTGGATTTTATAGACTTAGAAAAATAATTAAGTATAATGATAATGTATTATCCAGTTAGCTACTTTTTTTATTAAATTGCAGGTTTTATTGCTGGTGTGATCAGGCCTGCAGGCTTTGCATTTGCGAAGCCTGGCTCGCAAATGCGATATCGCAAATGCGAGGGCTTGGTCGCAAATGCGAACCAGCCCAGGCCTGCCCCTTCTCGCAAATGCGAGATGTTCCTCGCAATTCCAACCTCACAAATGTGAGCAAATGCGAGGGTCCCTTTGCAAATGCGAAGCCTGCCTGTAGTGCTTGAAGTCGCAAATGCGACATTTTTGATCGCAAATGCGAAAGCCCAAATTTCCTGAAGGGTTTGCAAATGTGAGCCCTGTTTCGCAATTCCCTACCTAGCAGAGGTCGGGGTTCGCAATTCCCACATCTGAGACCTGCAACTTTTATACTTAGACGAATTTTAACCCATTTTCACATCTTTTCAAAACACAAACTCCCTAGGGCGATTTTTCAAGAACAAATCTTCTTCCAAATCGATTGTAAGTCACTTTTAGCTCGTTTCCTTCAATCATCAACATCTTTTAACATGATTTCAACTTCAAATTAATGATTTTCACGGGGAAAATTGGGTGTTTTGGGTAGAACCTAGGTTTTTCAAAAAATGGGGATTTGGACCTCGATTTAAGGTCCGATTTCAAAACAAATTATATATTTGTGTTCGTGGGGGAATGGGTAATCGGGTTTTGATTCGAACCTCGGGTTTTGACCATGTGGGCCCGAGGGCGATTTTTGACTTTTTGGGTAAAACTTTGGAAAACTCATTTTCATGCATTGGGGTTGATTCATTTAGTGTTTATTGATGTAATTAAGTAACTTGTGACTAGATACGAGCGAATTGGTGGTGGAATCAAGGGGTAAAGCTATAATTGAATCGTGAATTGTTTTCGTGGCATCGAGGTAAGTGTTTGGTCTAACCTTAGCTTGAGGGATTAGGAGTCGTGTCTTATTTGCTAAGTGTTAATTTTGGTGTACGACGTATAGGCATTGTGATGAGTATCTATACGTCGGTGTCAAGCATGCTCGTGAGTCTTGTATTATAACTATTATGACTCCGTCGTGGTTTATTGTGCCTCACATGTAACTATCATCATTGTTCCCTTGCCGGGATGTTTGTTTTGATATTATTGTTCCCTTGTCGGGATGTTGTTGAAGTATTAATGTTCCCTTGCCGGGATGTTGTTATATTGTTCTTGTTCCCTTGCCGGGATGTTGTTATGTTGTTCTTGTTCCCTTGCCGGGATGTTGTTATATTGCTCTTGTTCCCTTGCCGGGATTCCTTGTGGTTGTTGTTGAATTGTAACTGGGATCGGGTGGCACGCCTGCCACGAGATAAATAAAATGGGAGTGGGTGGCACGCCTGCCACGAGATATATGAAATGGGAGCGGGTGGCACGCCTACCACGAGATATATGAAATGGGAGCGGGTTGCACGCCTGCAATGAGATACATGAAATGGGAACGGGTTGTACGCTTGCAACGAGTATGTGAATTGAAAGTGAATTCTGCCTTTGTTTCCTTATCCGTTGTTGGTAGTTGGATTTTGGTTCCTTTATAATTCTCTTGATATTCTGTTTTACCTGTTATTCCCCGAAGCATGCTTTCCCCCCTCCCATCTTTACTTGTACATTCTGCTTTACTTTCCGTTGTACATTATAGAACTGCACAGGTTTATTTGGTAGTCTGGTCCTAGCCTCGTCACTACTTCGTCGAGGTTAGGCTAGGCACTTACCAGCACATGGGGTCGGTTGTGCTGATACTACACTCTACACTTTTTTGTGCAGATCCCAGTGTTGTAGACTTCAGACTGTAGATTGAGTGGCTACCTTCAGTCCACGCGGAGATCCAAGGTAGACCTGCAGACGTCCGCAGGCCCTGGCGTCTCCTCTATCCTTTACTTCCTGTGTCATTTCTTTGATTCAGAAACAGTGTATCGTTTATTTTCAGACTTTTTATTTAGCACTCTTAGATCGTCTGTGGTACTGTGACACCAGTTCTGGGTGATTAAGGCTTAAACAGTTGTATTAGATTCATATTTCAAATATTTCACTATATTTCTTCCGCTTATTGAAATTTCCGTCGTTTTCAAATTTTTGCCTAATAAATGCTAAAAAGGTATAAAAATGGATAAAGGTAATCTGGTCAGTAATTGGCTTGCCTAGCTCACATTAGTAGGCGCCATCACGACTCCCGAGGGTGGGAAATCCGGGTCGTGACATTTAACCACTTTGAACAATTTAACCAGTTAAACAGAAGTAAAGCTAAATGAGGTATGAAATAGCATAAAAATCTGATATCTAGTGCAACCCGGATCTGGAGTCACAAGTTCACAAGCTTCTAGAATCTCTACAAGTAGGGTTTGAAATAAATACAAATGTCTGGAATGAAAAGAATAGTAAATAGGGAATGAGGAAGGGGACTTCAATATCCGCGGATGCCAGCAGATCTATCTCGAGTCTCCAAATGCCAATCCGAGCTAATACGCCTCACGGACAACTGGGACGAGTACCAAAATCTGCACAAGAAGTGCAGAGTGTAGTATGAGTAAAACCGATCTAATGTACTCTGTAAGTGTCGAGCCTAACCTCGACGAGGTAGTGATGAGACTATGAAAAGACACCCACGTAAATAAACCTGTACGGACAGAAATATACGAGCAACATAACAACAAATAAAGAACTAACAAGTATTATTGGGAGAGGACATGTGAAATGGGAATGATAACAAGAACAGTCAATATGCCTTTAACCAATAAAATGAATAAACATAATGGATGAAACTGCACGGCATCACCCTTCGTGCTTCTCTCAATCTCACTATATAACAGAAATAACGACACGACATCACCCTTCGTGCTTTTACTCTCAATTTCATCCTGAATCAATAGATACGGCACGGCATCACCCTTCGTGCATTAACTCACAAATATGGCACGGCATCACCCTTCGTGCATTAACACTAAATTATGGTAGCATCATCCTTCGTGCAATAACTCTCAAATATGATACGACATCAACCTTTGTGCATTAACACTCTCCCTTACCATATAACAATGAACATTTAACAAAAGGGATATAGAATTAGCAAGAACATGCCTTACGTCAACAATGGCTCCACAATACCAACCTCAACTTCGAAAAATAACTCATTTATCACAGATAGCTCATAGATGCAGAGAGAACGATCAATTTAGTAATTAACTAGTCTAAGCATGGATATCATGATCAAAGAAAGAAATAAACTACAAAAAACAAGTCCCACCCAATGCTTTGGCCCAGAAACAACGCATAAGTACTTGTCACCTCACATATACTTGTACCCAACAATTAGACATGTAGCGAATAGACAAAAAAGTCCTAATCCCTCAAGTCAAGGTTAACCATGACATTACCTCGCTCAAAAGACCAACTCAAAGCTCAACCACGGCTTTGCATTTCGAACAAGCCTCCGGACCAACCAAATCTAGAAAATTATCAACCAAACCATTCAAAATAAGCCTTAGGAACTACCCACGAATGAAAAAGGTTCAATTTAGGTCATTGTTGAAAAAGTCAACAAAAGCCAACTCCCGAGCCCACTTGGTCCAAACCCGAAATTCGGACCAAAACTCGATTACCCATTCACCCTGAGCGGTTATGTAATTTGTTTCAAAATCCGACCACAATTTGAGTTATAAATTCCAATCTTACAAAAATCTCTAATCGTACCCAAACCCCCAATTTCCACCATGAAAATCCTAGATTTTAAGTTAAAATATTATGAAATGTAATGGAATATTGAAAGAAAATAGGTTAGAATAACTTACCAATGAATTGAGGAAGAAGGGATCTTGGGGAAATCGCCTCTAGGGTTCTCTACATTTGAAAATTTGAAAGAATGAGAAATTCCTGTCTAACTCAGATTTTGAGCAGTTGCAGATGTCGCAATTGCGGACCCGAAAATGCGAGGTTTTCTTCGCAAATGCGAAGTCCCAACATTTCTGCTATATCATCGCAATTGCGATGATTTATTCTCAATTGCGAACAATGGCCATCTCACAAATGCGAATAGAGGCCATCCTGCAAATGCGACCTTTTATTGCAAAATCATTGCAGTTGCGACCAAGACAGGAACCTCAGTTCTTCGCAATTGCAAACCCTGACCTCGCAATTGCTAGATCAGAGACCTGCACCAGAACTGAAGCACACCGGCATTTTCCTAAGTCCAAACTCACTCCTTAGCCTATCCGAAACTCACCGAGCCCTCGGGGTAAGGCTGTTGGTGGGCCGGTCTGGGACCGGGACCGGACCGGGCCCGCGGTCCTAACGGGCTAAACGGTCCCGGCGGGCCGGTCCTGGTGGGCCGGTCCCTTAATGGGTAAGAAGCCCGTGACGGGCCGGTCTTGTACACGAGGCCCACGAGACCGGGACCGCTAAGCCCGGGACCGGCAGGCGGTCCTGGGCCGGTTCAACCGGGCCTAGCGGTCCTAACGGGCTCCAACGGCTAATTTTTTAAAAAAAAAAATTTTTTTTTTAAAAACTTAAGTCCAATGGTCAGATTTTAAAATCTAGCCGTTGGCCTTTAATTTTCAACCGTTTGGAACTTTAAAAAATAGCCATTTGGCCCCCAAACTTTATTTTAACCCCAAACTTTATATAATTACACTTTTCCCCAATTCTCAACTATAAATACCCCCTCATTCTTTCATTTTTACTCACCAATTCATCAATCTATCTCAATCTCTCTCAATCT
>NC_031995.1:45605345-45656388 GCF_001879085.1 Nicotiana attenuata | reverse complement strand
TCCGTCGTCGGTTTATTGTGCCTCACATGTAACTATCATCATTGTTCCCTTGCCGGGATGCTTGTTTTGATATTATTGTTCCCTTGTCGGGATGTTGTTGAAGTATTAATGTTCCCTTGCCGGGATGTTGTTATATTGTTCTTGTTCCCTTGCTGGGATGTTGTTATATTGTTCTTGTTCCCTTGCCGGGATGTTGTTATATTGCTCTTGTTCCCTTGCCGGGATTCCTTGTGGTTGTTGTTTAATTGTAATTGGGATTGGGTGGCACGCCTGCCACAAGATAAATGAAATGGGAGCGAGTGGCACGCCTACCACGAGATAAATAAAATGGGAGTGGGTGGCACGCCTGCCACGAGATATATGAAATGGGAGCGGGTGGCACGCCTACCACGAGATATATGAAATGGGAGCGGGTGGCACGCCTACAACAAGATATATAAAATGGGAGCGGGTGGCACGCCTGCCACGAGATATATGAAATGGGAGCGGGTTGCACGCCTGCAATGAGATACATGAAATGGGAACGGGTTGTACGCTTGCAACGAGATGTGAATTGAAAGTGAATTCTGCCTTTGTTTTCCTTATCCTTGTTGGTAGTTGGATTTTGGTTTCTTTATAATTCTCTTGATATTCTGTTTTACCTGTTATTCCCCGAAGCATGCTTTCCCCCTCCCATCTTTACTTGTACATTCTGCTTTACTTTCCGCTGTATATTATAGAACTGCACAGGTTTATTTGGTAGTCTGGTCCTAGCCTCGTCACTACTTCGCCGAGGTTAGGCTAGGCACTTACCAGCACATGGGGTCGGTTGTGCTGATACTACACTCTACACTCTTTTGTGCAGATCCCAGTGATGTAGACTTCAGACTGTAGATTGAGTGGCTACCTTCAGTCCACGCGGAGATCCAAGGTAGACCTGCAGACGTCTGCAGGCCCTGGCGTCTCCTCTATCCTTTACTTCCTGTGTCATTTCTTTGATTCAGAAACAGTGTATCGCTTATTTTCAGACTTTTTATTTAGCACTCTTAGATCGTCTGTGGTACTGTGACACCAGTTCTGGGTGATTAAGGCTTAAACAGTTGTATTAGATTCATATTTCAAATATTTCACTATATTTCTTCCGCTTATTGAAATTTCCGTTGTTTTCAAATTTTTGCCTTATAAATGCTAAAAAGGTATAAAAATGGATAAAGGTAATCTGGTCAGTAATTGGCTTGCCTAGCTCACATTAGTAGGCGTCATCACGACTCCCGAGGGTGGGGAATCCGGGTCGTGACATTTAACCACTTTGAAAAATTTAACCAGTTAAACAGAAGTAAAGCTAAAATGATGTACGAAATAGCATAAAAATCTGATATCTAGTGCAAGCCGGATCTGGAGTCACAAGTTCACGAGCTTCTAGAATCTCTACAAGTAGGGTTTGAAATAAATACAAATGTCTGGAATGAAAAGAATAGTAAATAGGGAATGAGGAAGGGGACTTCAATGTCTGCGGATGCCAGCAGTTCTACCTCGAGTCTCCAAATGCCAATCTGAGCTGATACGCCTCACGGACAACTGGGATTGCTAGATTAGAGACCTGCACCAGAACTGAAGCACACCGGCATTTTCCTAAGTCCAAACTCACTACTTAGCCTATCCGAAACTCACCGAGCCCTCGGGGCTCCAAACCAAACATGCACACAAGTCCAAAGACATCATACGAACTTGCTCGCGCGATCAAATTGCCAAAATAACACCTAGAACTATGAATCGGACACCAAATCAAATGAAATTTTCAAGAAAACTTTAGAATTGCAATTTTAACAACCAAACGTCCGAATCACATCAAACTAACTTCGTTTCTCATAAAATTTGACAGACAAGTCATAACTATAGTAATGGACCACGCTGGGTTCCGGAACCAAAATACGGACCCGATATTTCAATAATGACAAACATTGATCAAACCTTCAAAGTCATTAAGCCTTTCAACTATCAAATTTCGACAAAAAGCGATAACTCGAGCTAGGGACCTGTGAATTCGATTCCGAGCATACGCCAAAGTCAAAAATCATGATACAGACCCACCGGGATCGTGAAAATACGGATCCGCGCCCGTTTTCTCAAAACGTTGATTGAACTCATCTTAAATGGCTTTTTAAGGCAAAATTTTATATTTTATCAATTTTTAACCTAAAAGCTTTCCAGAAAAACATCCGGACTATGCAGGCAAATCGAGGAAGTCTTAAAGATACTATTGAAGGCTTCAAAACACAGATTTATGATTTAAAACTCTGGATGACCTATCGGGTCATCACAATAAAGCTCATGATCCTGTCCAATTTTCATGCTAAATGCTTGTAGTACCACATTTCATCTCCCACCAAATCTCATGTTCCACCTCTTGCCTAGAATTTAACATCTGNAATACTCAATACTCATTTCTCAATCTAAATTTCTCTCAATCTCTCAATCTCCAATTTTCAAGACTTCAAGTCTCAATCTCAATTTTCAAGTTAAATCATGCCTCGTTCGGAAAGAGTGCGCTTATTTGTGTCGCAATACTATGAAGTGCTTGAAGAAAATGAAGAAGGCCAAATATTAAAGTGCAAGAACTGTGGAAGAGTCTTAAATTTTCGTTCAGGGTGTACCACAGGCATTTTAAGGAGGCATATAAAGTATTGTGTTGAGGGTATTTATCCGCAAATTCGTCTTTAAGATTTTTCAACAATTTGTGTTATTTTAAAATTATTAGACGTATTTATGCTTCATGTTGTACTTTGTTATTAATTTATTATGCATGCCAATTTAGTTTTACTATTGATTTGTTATTTTACATTTTCGTCAAACACTTTAATAATTAGATTTCTATATTATATATACCACATATATTTATATAGCCATGCATAAGAGCAATTTATATATATACATACACATACGGTTTACAAGAAATTGCCCTAAATAAAAAAAATTAAAAAAAAAAGCCCGGAAATAAAAAAAGCCCGTTAGGCCCGCTAAGCCCACGAGCCCGGCCCATTTAGCCCAGGACCATATGGGCTTAGGCCCGTCACGGGCTGGTCCTACCCGTTGAGCCCACGAAGCCCGGGACCGCGAAGCCCGGGACCGCCAGAGCCCGGGACCGCTAAGCCCGGGACCGTTTAGCCCATTTAGGCCCGGGCCCGGGACCACATACAGCCTTACCTCGGGGCTCCAAACCAAACATGCACAGAAGTCCAAAGACATCATACGAACTTGCTCGCGCGATCAAATTGCCAAAATAACACCTAGAACTATGAATCGGACACCAAATCAAATGAAATTTTCAAGAAAACTTTAGAATTGCAAGTTTAACAACCAAACGTCCGAATCACGTCAAACTAACTTCGTTTCTCATAAAATTTGACAAACAAGTCATAATTATAGTAATGGACCACGCTTGGTTCCGGAACCAAAATACGGACCCGATATTTCAATAAAGTCAAACATTGATCAAACCTTCAAAGTCATTAAGCCTTTCAACTATCAAATTTCGACAAAAAGCGATAACTCGAGCTAGGGACCTCTGAATTCGATTCCGAGCATACGCCAAAGTCAAAAATCATGATACAGACCCACCGGGATTGTGAAAATACGGATCCGCGCCCGTTTTCTCAAAACGTCGATTGAACTCATCTTAAATGGGTTTTTAAGGCAAAATTTTATATTTTATCAATTTTTAACCTAAAAGCTTTCTAGAAAAATATCCGGACTATGCACGCAAATCAAGGAAGTCTTAAAGATGCTATTGAAGGCTTCAAAACACAGATTTATGATTTAAAACTCTAGATGACCTATCGGGTCATCACAATAAAGCTCATGATCCTGTCCAATTTTCATGCTAAACGCTTGTAGTACCACATTTCATCTCCCACCAAATCTCATGTTCCACCTCTTGCCTAGAATTTAACATCTGCCTCCAAACATGAGAACCTTGCCTAAATTGTACCACTATTGGTATCTCCTTCTTGCTATATTTGCTCCACATAAAGTTTGATCACAAGAACTTTGTTGTCCTAAATCTCCACCATTGCTTGGCAAACAATGCCCTAGATACATCAAATAAGGATCTGAAGCCTAATTCTTCTTTCTCCTTAGGGAGACAAAGGTTATGCCATGAGGCCCAATTTCTACTCCTACCTTCTTGCTTATTGCTCCAGACGAATCTTGCAAATAACTTATGCAAGTGTTCCAAAGTGTTGAGATACTTAGGGTTTAGTTTAGAGTCTATGAAATTTCTTACTTGTTAGTTAGACTTTAATCTCTAGATTGTAGGGTGTAATATATTGACATTATATTCACTAAAAGTTAAAGCAAGTTTAATCAGCAACTTAAATTATGAATATTTTTGGGATAAATTTGCAACTTAAATTAACATTCCAACTTGAATTAACAATTTGTTCTTCTTGTGATGAATTAATAAATTATGACATTTTTTGCTATATTTTGATTTATTTGTTAGAGTTTTATTGGAATGCTATATCGTTAATTATATTTGTTGTAGTTTCTTTTATTTTTTATTTAGTGTTTTAATTATTATTAAACTTTTAAATTATGATTGTACATGCTTCTTGAATTTGTTAATATTTAAATTTATATTTTCATTTTATCTTAATTTAAGTTTAATTAGTAATACGAAATAATATGCAATTTAAATAATAAAGTTTCATTCTCTTAAAGTACAATGTAAATCAAGTTTAAATTGAATGTTACTACCTAATATGGTAGTGTATATGTTAAATCTTATGTTAATATCTCAAGGTCGTTTTGTATTTTATGTGTAGATGGAACATCGTAGTTGGATGTATAATGGGAATTACCCTAATCATCAAGGATTGATGGAGGATTTTGTTCAAGGGGGTAATATGTTTATTAGGCATGCAATGTCACTTCCGGCATTTCAANAAGTTAGCTTGTCCTACTGCATGAAAAATGGTAAAGCATTCACTTTAAAACACTCAAGCAATCATGGTTTGATTGTCATCGTCGGTTGTTGCTAGAGGATCACGCGTTCTGTTATATGAGGAATGCATTCAGAAAGAATAAAGTTGAACATTATTTGCCACCTCCAATATTATCGGGTGAGAAAATCTAGGAGAGGGTTCAGAACTTCACAAAAATTACAGAAGCTCCGCAGTGATGGATGTAAAGGGTAAGACAAAAGACAATCCAAAGGCTAGACTAGACTTACTGGAGTATTGTAGGAGTAATGAAGGTGTAATGAATTATGGTTGAATTCATCAAACAACGATAATATATTCAAGCACAAGGCTAGTTATACATTCACTATGGAGTATAAACGACAGATTTGTGAGTGGGTAAAGAATTTGAAAATGCCCGAAGGTTATGCGTCAAATTTGGGAAAACATGCAGATATTGAGAAAGGAAAGTTGTCCCATTTGAAAAGCCATGATTATCATGTTTTCATGAAAACATTAATTCCAATTGCCTTCTCCGGCTTGCCTGAAAGAATATGAAAACCCATCACACAGATAAGTTTGTTCTTCAAAAACTTGTGCTCTACCACATTGAGGGAAGAAAATCTAGTTAAGATGAGTCAGAACATTCCTGTAACAACTATTATGCTTGAAAAAATATTTCCAAGTGGTTTTTGGAATGCAATGGAACATCTTCAAATTCATCTTGTGCACGAGGCATTTATTGGAGGCCCTGTATAATGCCGATGGATGTACCCCTTTGAACGGTAATATACATAATGCATTATTTGATCCAATATTGAAATATTTTTTGAATATTATTGTCTAACCTGCCATTCACATTATGTAGGACTATTGTCAAGTGCAAATGGTTTGTTAAACAGAGGAATATGATTGAAGGATCTATATGTGAAGCTTATCTTACAAAGAAAACAGCTCATTTCTGTTCTTACTATTTTAATAGTAATGTGCCATGTTCTAGAAATAGACCCAATCGATACAATATCAAAAATGAGAATGATACATTATATCCACAAACGTCCATCTTCAATCAACCAGGTTGTTGTTCTAAAGATCGTACAAAAAGAGGTTTGAGTAATATGGAGTACAAGTCAGCTACAATGCATGTGTTGCTAAATTGCCCCGAAGTTCAACCATTTGGTAAGTGTTGAGTTATTATAAATTTATGTGGAAAATAATTTATTAGATTGAGGCAACTAATAAAATTTTTAATGTCTAGCACAGTCACTTTGTGCATCAATTTAGTCCCGATGCAATATATTCGAGTTTTGATGCGTGGTTCTGTAAGTGTGAAATCATAATGCACTACCAAAGCAATATTTTGCAATATATTCATAGTTGATCACTTATGAATTTTGTTACAATATATATAGGTCCTAAATTTAAATAATGGTGTCAATCAATTCTTGAAAGATATAGATCGGGGACCTGCCCAGATGGTTACAACGATGTTTAAATACACAGCGAATGATTACAAATTTCACACTGAGGAATGCTCTAAGTTTTAAAAAATAATAACAGTGGGGTGTGGGTAAAAGGTGGTGAAGGCAACCAGGATGGGAATAGTGATTATTATGGTGTGATCAAAGAGATTATAGAATTATCATATTAGGTTGTCCATATAAGAGGATCATGCATTTCGATGCAAGTGATTTTACCCAACACCTAGAAGAGGTACAAATGCACACTTGCAGTACAACATAATTGAGGTTAATACAAAGAGGGAGTATGATCGCTAGGCAAGTGTATTGTGCTCCATATCCATTGCAAAGGGATAAGTCTGATTGGTTGGTGGTAATTAAAACAAAGCTTGTGGCTAGAGTGGAAGTCGAAAATATGTTAGACAATGCATACCAAAATGACATATCAAGTTTTCACCAATTTGTGAATGATAAATTAGAAAATGACTTGGAGCATCCTTAACACATATTAGAAAAAGTTGATATTGAGGAAATAACAATCATAGAAACTGAAACCAACAATTAGATGATGAAATTGAAACAAGCGACGAGGATGAATGGACAGACGAGGAAGAAATGCAGATGAGGATTAGCATGTTAGTTTTTCAAGCATTATTGTCTTACTGATATATATTTTAAACTAACATTTTTCTATTGTATATGGTAGGCAATGGTCGAGGTAATGATGATCATGGTAAATTTTAGGATAGAGGCGGTCGCGGGAACTCTAAGAAGGATAGGACGCGAGTAGCACTCCCCATATACATCCTTCCATTGTGATTCTTTGATGCAGTATTCTTACCATCCTCCTCCACTACGATTTGTGATTTAGATGCTCTACCAGTATAGGAAGTTTGTTACGTGTTGTGATTTTGTTCCGCAAAATTTAGTTAGTGGAAGTTTTCGGTTGGTGTGATGTGTATTCGAGTTGTGATTTAGAGTTGAGGATGTGATCCTCACATCTTGGTGTGAAATGATATGTTTGAACCGGGCTACATGCCGTGGTGGAGTTATATTAGGATGAGATCCTTGTGATTAGTTCATATGTTTTGATTCTCCCTTGTTGAATGGATTTGTGGTACGGTACTGATAGGGAGTTTTGCATGTCGGACTTGTTTGATAGTTCTCTCATGTGTTTCTCTTTGCATATTCAATCATATTCGTGTTGTACTTATTAGGTTTAGCTTTCGAGGTATGTGCCCAAGTGACGTTGGTTATGACTTATTGATTTGGGTGAGTAGTGATGAGATCTTCATTATTCTTGCACCGTTCTCAGCATTTTGAAGGTTTGGAACAAGGTTATAGTCGATATGAGGCTATTTACCGATACAGAGATTTGTAATGGATAGTTATAGCAATCAGAGTTATTGCTACGGGCATATAGGCGATGTATTACGTCGGGTGATCATACCTTGTAAGTGTATGCATGAGCTGTGACAGTTGGGTCAGATTGATACAATGTGTTTATGCGGGAATCGAGTCTTTGGGAAATGATTGGATGGTGAAAATTATGGTTCTAAGGCTTATCGGTGTGGGTGGAAGGAATAATCTTCAGTTGAGAGGGTGTTGTCCGGCTTATGTGGATTTGGGTGACGTGGGATCGAGTATATATATGGTGAGTTCCTTCAATGATTTCGTGGCTTCAGACTTGTTCTTGGCGCATTCAAGGATGAACATTTGTTTAAGTGGGAGAATGTAATGACCCGATCGGTCATTTTGAGAATTAGCGCCCCGTTCGGTGGTTTAAGATCTCGAGTAGCTTCGTATTATGTATTATGACTTGCGTATGTGGTCGGGTTCGGTTTTTGGATGATTCCAGATTGATTTGGAAGGATGATTTTTGTTTTAGAAGCTTAAACAGTAAGAGTTGACCATAGTTTGACTTTGATGTAGACGACTCCGGAATGGTATTTTGATGATTCCAATAGCTTCGTAAGGTGATACTGGACTTAGGTGTATGTCCGGATTAGGATTTGGAGATTCGTAGGTTGATTTGATGATTTTGGCGTAAGTTAAAGTTTGAAGGTTTGGAATGTTCATAAGTTTGATAGGGAATTGACTTTGATATCGGGTTTAGATTGTTATTCCAGAAGTTGGATTAGGTTCGATATGTCATTTGGAACTCGTATGCAAAATTTGAATTCATTCCCGTTGGTTAGTCTTGAATCGGACGCTTCATCCGAAGTTTAAAGTTTATGAACTTAAGAGATTGATCTTGATCGACGATTCTTGGTTTTGATGTTATTATATGTGATTTGAGGCCTCAAGTAGGTCCGTATTATATTTTGGGGGACTTGTTGGTATGTTAGGACGGGGTCCCGAGGGGCTCGGGTGAGTTTCAGGGTGATTTCAGACCATTCTTGGCCATTTTTAGTTGCTCGCTATCGCAGACTTTTGGTTGCATTCACGAAGAGCAAATTGTTGTTTGGGCACTGTGAATCGCGATCGCGGAAGTGTCACGACCCTAACCCAGACCCAGTCATGATGGCGTCTCTCCTAAAGACAAGGCCAGCCGACACAAACCCCAAGTTTAATTAATAGAGATAATGATTCATAATTGTCACGACCCTAGTTCACCAACCGTGAACATGTCATGACGGCACCTGGTCCCCATGACCAAGTAAGCCTAACATTTGCAGAAATATAATAATTGCGGAAAAATAGAGAAAATCAAATCAAATATCTAAAGGAAACTGTACTGAATGCCGCTTGGCAAGTACAACTCAATATCACAAGTCTAAAACAATTCCCAAAACCCGGAAACTCACGGGCAACACAGGCTACAGAAGTGTATAGTAAAGGTTCCAAACTCCAGAATTTCTAACAACCGAAAGAAGGAAAACTAAGTACTAAAGATAGAATAAGAGGGAGACTCGTCGGTCTCCAGACGCAGCAGATCTACCTCGAAGTCTCAGTAGTCCTCCTGCCTCACTGATAGTGCGCCTGAGTAGAGGTACCTGGATGATCTGCACATGAAAAACATGCGCAGGAAGTGCATGAGTACACCACAACGGTACTCAGTAAGTGCCAAGCCTAACCTCGGTTGGGTAGTAACGAGGAAGGTCAGGGCCATACTGAGACAAAATATAGTAATAATAATAATTAACAGTATGATAATCTGACAGAAATAATAAATACAGCAGTGAAATAAGACAGATTAAACAAGGCAATAGCAAATGCACAAGAACGGAACAACCACAGAATAAGTACAGCTCAACACCAATGGTAACAATGAGGATCTCCCAGGATACCGTCCTGTAGTCCTTTTCTCAACTGTCCAGTGGATCTCCCGGGATACCGTCCCGTAGTCCATCATATGTGTATATCCGAAGGATCTCCCGGGATATCGTCCCTTAGTCCAACTATCAATGTGCAGGGGGATCTATCGGGAATCTAACTCGCAATCCCAAAGTAAAAGTACAGGGGGATCTACCGGGAATCGAACCCGTAGTCCCAAAGTAAACAAACAAGGGGGGGAGCTACCGGAATCCCACATCCGTAGTCCCAATGTAAATGCGCAACCACAACTAGAAGATATTCAGAAATGAAGTACAAAAGACAAACATCAGGTAGTACTAGCCTAGCATGCTTCACGTAGTACAGTCAAGGCAACTTAGACAATTAGGCAAGTTAAATCAACTAAACATGCTTTTTCTAATCTAACACAGGTTACAACTGCAAGTAAAACAAGGCAAATATGAAGGAAACTCAGTCTCAATATCTTAAGTAAAAACCGAATTTTTCAACAATTAGCTCAAATACGCGCTCGTCACCTCACGTACAAGGCACTCAATTACCACATATCATATCCTAAGGGGAAAGGTCCCCCACACAAGGTTAGACAAGCCACTTACCTCGAATCGGCACCAAAATCAACTCGAAATCACACTTTTGCCACGAGTATCCGACTCCAAATGGCCCAAATCTATTCAATTCAATTACATATCGTAAGTAATATTGCAAACAACTGATTCCACTATTAAATTTAAAGCTAGGACGTGAAAATAGGTAAAATGACCAAAATGCCCCTCAGGCCAACATCTTGGTATCACATAATTTTCACATTTTCAGAACCCTCGTACTCTCACGAGTCTAACCATATAAAAATCTCCCAAATCGGAGGTCAAATGCCCCCTCAAAACCCAATAGTTTGGTGTATGAAGTTTTACCCCAAATTAACCAACTTTTGATCCTAAATTCGAATTCCAATGGTGTATTTAACTATAAAATGATGAAATATAACAAGAAGGGACCAAAGAAACGTTACCCAGTGATCTTCACTTCAAATCCCACTCGAAATCGCCTTAAACCGAGCTCTCAATTGATTTTGCAACTTATGAACTCAAACCCTCGACATCTCTATTTCTGTCCAGGGGTTTCCGCTTCTGCGGACAAGGGACCGCTTCTGCGGTCCCGCTTCTGCGGACCACGAGCCGCTTCTGCGGTTCTTTATTAAAGTCAAGATTTCCGCTTCTGCGGCCCTTCACCGCACCTGCGGTTGCCGCTTATGCGGATTCATTACCGCTTCTGCGGTTTCAAATAAAATTCCAAGGACCGCATCTGCGACTACTATCTCGCAGGTGCGTAACCGCTTATGTGGTTAAACTTCCGCACTTGCGGAAACTAAAGAAGCACTGGAATTTCGCTCCTGCGGTTGCCTAGCCGCTTCTGCGGCTCTGCTTCTGCGCTTCCCAAGCCGCGGAAGTGGAAATACCAGATGACAGAACCTTCAGCAATCCATTCAACTTCAAAATTTTCCGTCAACCACCCGAAATCATCCCGAGGCCCCCGGGACCTCAACGAAAAGCACCAATACCACCTAATACCTTATTCGAACTTGTACCAATCCTTAAAACACCTAAAACAACGCCGGAAACCCGAATTAATCAAAGATTCAAGCCTAAGAACTTCAAATTCCCTCCAAATACGATTTCGATCAAAAACCTAACCAAAACACGTCCAAATGACCTGAAATATTGCACACACATCCCAAATGACATGACGGAGCTACTGCAACTTCCGGAATTCCAATCCAACCCTCGGATCAAAAACTCACTATCGGACCGGAAACTTCAAAATTCAAACTTCGGCATTTCAAGTCTAAATGAGCTACGGACTTCCAAAATACATTTCGAACATGCTCTCAAGCCCGAAATCACCTAACGGAGCTAACGGAACCATTGGATTTCCATTCCGAGGTCGTCTTCACACTGTTCCGACTACGAACCATTTTTCGACACTTAAGCTCTCGTTTAGGGACTAAGTGTCCCAAAACTCTCCAAAACTCAACACCGAACGTCCCGGCAAACCAAAATAGCAGAAATGAACTTAGGGGAAACAGATAAGGGGGGATCGGGGCGTAAATTCCAAAAACCACCGGCCGGGTCGTTACAATAATCAAGTCATTAATAATGATAAATCCCAAAATAAAGTAAAATATATCAACTGCGGAAAACAAAACCCAGCCCGACATCAGGGTGCCACAAGTCACGAGCATCTACTAAGGTCTGAATACAGCTAAGAGTCTAAAAACGTACTAAATACAATCTAAGGAAGACAAGAGGGAGAAAAGCAGTGCTGCGAACGCCGGGCAGCTACCTCGCTAACTCCGATAACTCTGCCATTGAGCAACCAACACCCGCTACAGGGTTCAAAATAATACCTGAATCTGCACACAAGGTGCAGGGAGTAATGTGAGTACGCCAATTGAGTAAGTAATAAAAGTAAATGAAAGCTGAGCAGTAAGAAAATACGTAAGCCACGTCATAACACTACAGCAAATACAGTACATTTCCAAAACAGTACCGAAAGCATTTACTTCATAAATCAAGCTCAGTTTTAGTAAAACCTATTAAAACAACTTTGAATAGTTTAAAAACGAGTGATAAAATCAGTGAGTAAAAATGATAGAAACGTAAACAGCCTCTCGGGCAAAACATGTACCATTAACCGCCCCATAATATCAATAGAACCAGCCCCTCGGGCTACCTCACAGTCACTTGTAATCAGCCCCTCGGGCATAACATGAACCAAGAACCGCCCCTCGGGCAACATGGGTCAAGAACAGCCCCTCGGGCTCTAATATGAAACAACAACAGCCCCTCGGGCTACAACACATCACACACACTGGGTACCCGCGCTCACTGGGGTGAACAGACTCCGGGAGGGGCCCCTTACGGCCCAAGCGCAATAACAAGCCATCTCGTGGCATAATCAATCCGGTCTTTGGCCTCACATAATAAACAGGGTCATCACACTGGGTACCCGCACTCACTAGGGGTGTACAAACTCTGGGAGGGCCCCCTTACCGCCCAAGTGCAAAATCAAGCCATCTCGTGGCATAATCCAACAGGCTCTCGGCCTCATATCAATCAGAAGCCACCTCGTGGCATAATAAATCTGGCCCTCAGCATCTCATATATCACAATCGGTACCACATGTTGCGGCGCGCAGCCCGATCCCATAGTATCCTCACAACATAGGCCCTCGGCCTTACTCAGTCAGAATCTCACAAGCCACACGGGCAATAGTAAAACAATTACTCGGCTCAAATCATTTATAAAATCAAAGGAGTGAATAAAACCGAGTTATGAAAACTGTAAGAATATAACATGACTGAATGTAAACATTAAATCAAAACAGTAAGGTAAAAATAGTAGTAAAATCCCCTAAGGGTCAAAAAAATCGGCACAAGGCCCATACACGGCATTTATCCCCAAACACAATAATATTTTCCAAGATATAACAATACAAATAGTTGGCAAGTAAAATACGTAACTTAATAGTCGTACGGGATGGACCAAGTCACGAACCCCAGCGGTGCACGACCCCACGCTCATCATCTAGCGTGTGCGTCACCTCAAAGTAGCACAACAATGTGAAATCCGGGATTTCATACCCTCAGAAACAGTATTTACAATCATTACTTACCTCTATCCGGTCCAAACTCTAGCCCGCGATGCCTTTGCTTCTCGAATCCGCCTCTGAATGCTCCAAATCTAGCCAAAAGCAGATTCATATCATCAAAATAGTCTAAGGGAACAAAGTGCACTCGAAAATATCCAATTTATACCAAAAATCCCGAAATTGGCCAAACCTGACCCCCGGGCCCACATCTTGAAACTCGATAAAAATTTACGCCAAAATGATCCTCATCCTCCCACGAGTCTATACATACCAAGAACACTGAAATCGGAGTTCAATTGGCCCCTCAAATACCCATTTTAAGGTCTCTAAATCTCAAGCCCTAATTACCCATTTTGCACTGATTTTTCCCAAAATTTCACCACTAATTAGGCCTTTAATCACATATAAACGAGTTATGAATCCAAGAATCTTACCTCCAAGAGATTACCCTTTGGTTTCCTCAAGAATCCCTCACAAAAGCTTCAATCCCGTTCAAAAATGGTGAAAAAATGAAGAAGGGTCGCGGATGGGCTATTTAAATACTGCCCAGGTATTTGTACATCGCGATCGCGGGAGAAGAGATGCGATCGCATAGAAGAAACAGTTGCTGGCCCAAAGTGTGCTACGCGATCCCGAACAAATCAATACAATCGCATAGAAGGAAAATGCTACTGTCCAAATTTTGTGCTACGCGATCGCAGACAAATCAATGCAATCGCATAGAAGGAAAATGCTACTGTCCAAATTTTGTGCTACGCGATCGCGGCCAAATCAATGCAATCGCTCGCGGACAAATCAATGCAATCGCATAGAAGGAAAATGCTACTGTCCAAATTTTGTGCTACGCGATCGAGAACAAATCAATGCAATCGCATAGAAGGAAAATGCTACTGTCCAAATTTTGTGCTACGCGATAGCGGACAAATCAATGTGATCGGATAGAAGGAAAATATGGCAGGTTGACATTGTACTACGCGATCGCGGCTATGCCTATGCGATCGCATAGAAGGAAACAACAGTTCAAACATAGGGAAAAATGACCCGTGGCCCACCCGAAACACACCCGAGGCCCCCGGGACCTCAACCAAACATGCCAACCAATCCTAAAGCATCATTCAAACTTGTTCCAACATTCGGAACGCTCAAAAGAACATCAAAACACCAATTTTTCATCGGATTCAAACCTAAGAATTCCAAAAACACTCAAATTACGCTTTCGATCAAAAAGTCTATCAAATCACGTCCGAATGACCTGAAATTTTTCACACACATCCCAACTGACACAACGGACCTACTGCAACTTCCGGAATTCCATTCTGACCCCTATATCAAAATCTCACCTATCAACCGGAAAATGCCAAAATTCCAATTTCGCCAATTCAAGCCTAAATCTATTCCGGGCCTCCAAAACACATTCCGATCACGCTCCTAAGTCCCAAATCACCTAACGGAGCTAATCAAGTCATAAGATTTCCGATCTGAGATCATATACTAACAAGTCAAGACTTGGTCAAACCTTTCAAGTTTTAAGCTTCAAACTGAGAATTGTTCTTCCAAATTCATTCCGATTACCCTGAAAACCAAAACCGACGATTTACATAAGTCATAATACATCACACGGGGCTAGTCATGCCCGAGAAATAGCAAGCGAAGTGCAAAAGCTCTAAACGACCGGTCGGGTCGTTACATCCTCCCCTACTTAAACATACGTTCGTCCTCGAACGTGCCCATAGTTGTTCCAAAAGCCAACAAGTCGCTTTATAACCTTACCATGCAGATACCCGGGGGTGATCCCACGTCACCCTATGCAACTGAAATTTCGCAATCCAACCTAGCCCATAAACCTTAGAACCACATTTCCACTTTTGAAATCATCTACAAGATTAGAATCTCACATTTATACTCTGAATAAGCCCGAACGAGCTGTAATAACCAATACCTGCAACCTCATGTGCAATTACATGACATACCACATAACTCAAACACTTGTAGCGATAACTTCTAATCACAGCAATTGCTCAAAACATCCGAATTTCGATAATAAGCCTTTTATTAAATAAAGCCTCATTCCAACACTTTCGTATACTGCCAATGATAAATGAAACACATAGAAAGTCATAACCACTCCTCAGATCAACCATTCGTAAAGCCACTTCTCCTTTAGCAAGGACCATAGCAAATTTCTGAGCCGAACATCGATATTATCCCTCCAACACGCTGAAATCGAATCCGTTTGTATACATTCTAGATCCCAACAATATCATCTAATTCCGACACAACTACTCTGGTAACATGATACACCAATACAATCTAAAGCCACAACTCGTGCGATCCGCGCACCAATAAGCAACAATCTGAACGTACGCAAATCATGAAAATGACTCAAATGAGAGAGCTGTACCACAAGCTCACCAGTACCACCACACCAAATGCTGAGAGCCCGTCACATCTCGTAGAAACAGAACACACGAATCTAGCCTGAAGGATCATACCTCCACATAACATCGCTGAAATGCGCGACCCTATCCAAACACTGGCCCACATGAGACACCTCCAGTCATTATGCTCAAAATAGACAACCAAGCGCAATTTGATGCCTAGCACCCAAAAGTGAATCACCATAACCATGGAGAAGCAAACGACGTAATGCCACACCAGTCCGAAAGAACATATCCAATGTGCAACAAATCATGCAACACCCAAATACCTGTCTCATTCAAATCCCGCTATAAAGCCCAAACGAAACCACACCATGTGTGCATATAACCACCTAATCTCAACTCCTCGTAACACAGGAGAGTAACTCATAGATCACAAATAAGCTCAACAACAATCGAATGGAATATCTCTCAACAATAGATGTTTGGAGTAAACAAATCTGACCAGGTGCAGAACACGTATCCATGTTGGACCTAACAATGAACCCCAAATCAACTATGGTCACCCACAATAGATAATTAACTCTTTGAAGGTTCACAATGACTGAATCATAGCACATACTACCCCCTGACCAATCTTAGCTATTTTCTCACAGTCCACAACCACAAAGCCATCTAATCACGGAAACTCTCAGTCTCCCAAACCATAAAGCACATGAATCACCATATCTGATCCCAGCTACATTGCCCGAACATCTAATACACATCCGATACTTGATCATTCCACGAGGGATACTCCTATAATTCTTCTGTGCTACCAAGCCAACTTGAATATCAACAGTCGATCCAATAAGAGAGTGCCACAATACTAATGAAGTATCCTTAATTCAGACACATTGCCCTTTTTATGAAGTGTATACCCTTATCAAGACACAGCATTTAGTAATATCATTTACCTAGTCATCTGAAATTGCCCGTGTTGTCTAAGAATTTATGACCTTCCTTTCAGAACTGAACTGCGACCTTACACATGCCAATCTTAACCCTACACAACATACCACATATACCATGCCATCCTATGATACATATGAGAACTTCATAATCCCTTCCGAGCCACAATCAAATATATACTCAACTAGTCAAGAACTTTCCATTTGATCCCATCTAGGAGAAAATCACTATACCTCCCATGCTCCTCATGCCAGAAGAAAATATACACCTCTAACCGTGGTAGAAATTATCAAGAACTCTACGAATCCCCTTTTGCGCAAAACCGAACCATCAGGACTGACTCCTTCTAACTCAACCAAGCTACACAAGCCATTAAAAACCTAAGAGTATTGCCACAGAACACCTGTGAAAACCTACGGCTTCATAAGCACTCAAGAACAGATCATATCCATCACTATGCCGATCCGACCTACTACCAAGCTATCCCATCTATCCGACTTTCCTTCTAATTTCCTTCTGATTTACCTTCAACTTGATACTCCTTCTTGCTATAACACCACAATTCCTCAACCCAGACTCACCATATGATACCCAAGCATAAAACCACACCATCTAAGGCTTATAAGCCCCTGAATACTCTCTTAAATATTCCCAAACGGACCATATTCAAAATACCTACCCTGAAGGGACTTTCTGCGAATCCAAAGCCATTACCTTTACCTTCCTGATGCTGATATATAGAATCCCATAATGATATAAAAATACCACGAGTCTTGACACCCTCCAGTACAAACCTCAATTCCTAGCCAAATATACAACTTGAAAATCTCCAATTATTACATGTAAAATCTTGAACCCATTAGAACCATTCTCGAGAGTCATCCACTCTACTCAATCCACAATTAGACTGATCACACGGACGGACCGGGCGACCAGTGCTCCAAAAGCACTCCAACACCGCAGAGTGTAACCTCACCTTAATGCAACCAGCAACTTCCTGCTCTATGCACAATGCATCCTTTACTAATATAACCCACGTCGTTCCGTGATTCTNCTTCATTATTGAGTTTCTTCTTAAGCAATTAATTGGAGTTGAAGTTATTGAAAGTCATTAATCTATTTTAATTGAAGTTTTATTTAAAGGGAGTGTTGATCATTGTTGAGTTACTTTCCCATTTAATTTGTTCTTATTGAGATTCTTTTCACATTATGTTTGAGCTATGGGCTATGTGATATGATGATATTTGTATCGTTGTATTAGAAAGATTGTGGCCTATGGGCACTTGTGGTACGAGTTGATATGTCATGTCGTTGTGATGTTAGCACATGTGAATTGTGGTCTAGATTGGTTGTTGTTATGCGGAGCATAAGGGTGGCATCTCACTATTATTGATTGTGCGGAGTGATATGGGTGGCTATCGTGTTATTGTCCGGGCGGAGCGATAAGGGTGGCTATTATGTGAAGTGATACGGGTGGCTATCAGAGTGATACGGGTGGCTAATGATATTGTCAGGGTGGAGTGATACAGGTGCCTATTAGACAGATAAGAGTGGCGATGTCAGGGATCATGTAAGATGGCCTGGGGACTTTATGTTGATGATACTCGTGTGATGGTGTGATTTTCCTTGTGTATGTAATACACCTTACGTGACTTGTTGTCTTGTCTAAATGAGATACTCGATGTCTTTGATATTACTGTTGACTTGGGCTGTAATAGTACCCTCGCACAAGCATACACCGTATCATGCCACTTATACTAGTTCAAGAGTATGTAAACTTGATATTTATCGATCATGCCCATGTATTCTTGTATTAGCCGCTTTCATTGTGATATTGACCCTGTGACCATCCCAGGAAAATTGTGATTGTGAGCTTGTAATCATGCCGGGCAGATTGAGATATTGGCACGTGAGATGTCCGCACGGTGGTAATTAAAAATGTGAGCACAAGGTGCCGTGAGCATATGATTGTGGTTTGAGACTCGTGACTTGTGATTATGAGATGAGGTATCTCGGAGTAATTCGTTGTGAGACTTGTGTTAGAATGGGGCTTGATTAGTTGATTGTCATTTGTTTCCTTATATGTTCTCGCTGGTACTTTAACGGTGTTCTTATTACTTTACTATTTATATCATATGTTGATTCTTGTTGCCATTTACTGATTTTTGTTTATTAGCTTTATACTTTTATACTACACAAGTTATTTTGACTGGTAGGTGTCTTGACTTGTAAACGTCACTACTCCACCGAGGTTAGTCTTGATACTTACTATGTACTGATCGTGGCGTACTCGGACTATACTTCTGCATTTTTTTTGTAGACTCGGGTATTGGTGATATTGGACTCTGGCAAAGTTAGCTTATCGGTCGTGAGGATTCAAGGTAGAGTTGCTTGGTTGTCGAAGGCCCTTGGAGTCCTTTCCTTTTATTCTATTATCAGCTTGATATCCGAACAGTATTGTATTTCAATTTTTGAGATATTCTATGTATTCTGCTAGAGTTCGTGACTCTGTATTACCTAGTCTTGGGAGTTGTAGTGATTTTTGTCACATAGGCTTATTTTACATTTATTTTGGTATTTATATAAATCTCTGATTTAAAATATCATGGTTAAATTGGCTTAATTCTTGTGAGTAATCAGCTTACCTAGTCTTAGAGACTAGGTGTAATCACGATGCCTAAGGCGGAATTTTGGGTTGTGACATTGTTGATGTTGGTATCACAATCTTGATTTACTCTTTGCTCAATGAATTCATCGTCCGCAAGGCTAACTGATGATTACTAACTATTCCTATTTGATAAACTCGTCTTTGTCTTATAATATATTTTCTTGGAATTAGTATCAAACTAGACAACCATTTTTATTCTAGTAACAACTCCTTGACGCACAAAAGTCATATACTTTTCTTTTTATTCTATCTCAAAAGAACGTTATAGTTCCTTATTTAGAAACAATTTAACTTTATATTTATCATTTTACCCTAAACAACATGACTTATAGCTATACAAATATTGAATTCGTTACGTTATTGTTGTTTCCGTAATCGATATACGTTGGTATCCCAATCCTTAGCTACTAATAATATTTACAAATACAAGTAGTTTTATAGAAGTTACTCCATTTTTATTACTTTTTGCTCAATGAATTCATTGTCCGCATTGCTCAATGAATTCATTAACGGACAAATGTGATATACTTTTCTTTTTATTTTATCTCAAAAAGAACGTCATGGTACTTTCTTATTTAGAAACAATTTAACTTTAAATTTGTCATTTTATCCTTAATAAAATGATTTATAACTATACAAATTTTTATAGCTTATTTTTAGACTACAAATTATAAAAAAATTCTTTATTTTAAGATTTCGTGGCCAGTCAGATCTGCCACATATTTTGGATCGAAGAAGTAATTAACAAAAAGGGAGCACTATGGTAGTATATTACTGCATAGTAATCGTACAACAAAGAGGGAGTCTCACGACCTCAGGTTTATTACATAAACGTTCCCTCAAGAAAACTAATACTCAACATATCTAATAGAAGCAACATATCATGGCCATCTCCTTGGCATTATTCCTGACACCGTGTTGCTCATTAATAACTGATTCTGCAACAAAAAACATAAAAATAGAAGTCATAAAAAAGAAAAAAAGATCAGCACCTTTCCTCAGACAACCGTCGCGCTAGCTATTAATATATACAAGTATACAGTCAATTAAAAGAAGAGTTCGTATATGAAGCATTTTCACGGTAACTTTTTCACTAAAATTCAGTTTCCTTATTTTTCTACCCTTTTTATTTTCTTCACATGCTTTACAATTTCATATAGCAAACGATAGGGGTAGTTTAGACCTTTTTTTAAAAAAAAAATTATAAAGGACTTAACTTATAAATATTTATAGCATAACAAACTTTTATAAAGTCAAGTTACCCATAATTATAATTAAGAAGGTTTACGTAACTTGTAGTAATTGCTTTTAATAAATTGATGGTCTAAATATTTTTTTATAGTTTCAGTGCATAGAACTTACGCATCACAATTGATGGCCAATTGTAACTAAGAAGTTTACTTAACTTGTAAAAATTACTTTCTAATAAATTGATAGTCCAAATATCTTTTATATCGTCAGTACGTAGAACTTACGAATCGCAATTGATAGTCTTGGAGACGGGAACGTCCATGGCGACACCACACTTAGAAGCAAGAGCCTGAACAGCATCATCTTTAAGGTTTGTGTAACGGTTGGCTGCTGCCTTAACACAGTTACAAGCTGTCCTTCTATCATCTGTGGTTGCGGCCATTCCTTTCAAGTTTTTCACCCCACTGCAGCAAGCTGCTCCTGGCTCACCACCTTGTAAAAGATCGATAATCATAAAATAAAATGAAGAATTTAATTGAGGCTTTTAGATAGAGTGGAGAAAAGAAAAAAGATTCAGAAAATGATTAAACAAAATTCACCGGCTTATATATATCTTAAAAAACATAACATGAGCTACTGTCAAATAAAATAAGAGTTTATTTATTTTTATTTTGTAAAGTTCTCGGGTCATGTTTGTTATGAAAAGTTACAATGTTATTGCATAGAATTTAATCAGGTAATACTTGACTAGGTACAACAATTAAAAAAGAAAGAAGAAAGACTTTTAGAGCTTATAATGGAAATATGTCATGACATTTGCATGTATAAGAATATCATTAAAGGTAAAATACAAAAATTGAACTTAAAATTTTTGAAGTGGAGCCTTGTGACTAGGAGGTCACGAGTTCGAGCCGTGAAAACAACATCTTGCAATAATGTAGGATAAGACTGCGTACATTAGACCCTTGTCGTCTGGCCCTTCCAGAACCCCGCGCATAGCGGGAGCTTAGTGCACCGGGCTGCCCTTAAACTTAAAAGTTTCCCAATATTATAGAAAAAGTGTCCTTTTTATTTAACAAAATAGAGAGTGTCGTTGCATAAATGGAACAAAAGTGGTATATGTGTTAATGCACATAATAATTTAAACAAAAGTCGTCAGGATGTTGCAAAATTAGTTATAGTATTTTGGTTTTTTCTTTGATTCAATACGCCATATGGTGTGCCTAATTTAGCAAAGATGACGAATTATTAGCAGCTGACTGTGGTCCCTTCTTGTTGCTCGTACGCGACAGCACATTTCTTCAGAACTCACGTTTCATGCATGGATAGAGTAAGTAACAGAGAGTTGTGATATGATCAATGGGTAGATCTTTTCACCCTTAATCATAGGTCTCGCTTTCGAGCGCTTGGAATAAAAAGAATCATGATAGGGAGCTCTTCACCCTTAAAAAACCTTAATTATGTAGCGTATATTCAAATTAATTGAGGCTCCAACAAAATAAATGTCGAATACCAAATAGAAAAAGAAAAAAGAAAAGAAAGGGCTCTTGATAATTAAGATGCAGGCTGAAGAGCTTACGATTTGTTTGACAATTTACTACCACCAGTCGGTTTTTCGGAATTAGCAAATTGACTGCAAGAGAAAAGACCATTAGATAGGGAAGTTAGAGTATGATTTGAAAAACAATTATCGCCGTCAATCACTAAAAGTCCCCATTGTTAAGAGTATACAATGAGTTTAAAATTTAGGGTGTGTTTGGTGAGAAGGAAAATATTTTCTTAGATATTGAGGAGAAGAGTGGCACGTGACAGCCACGTGAATTGATGTAGTTAGCTGCAGATTAATTATAACTAATTTTATGATAGATAGTTAGAGGAGTTAATAGTGGAGGTTAAGTAGTCATTACAGCTGTCATATGCAGCATATGTATATATAACGTGTATACATTGTATTGAGTTTTAGTTAGTGGAACACACAATCATTTTTCCCTGCTCATATGCTCTTCAATGTGTTCTTCACTCTAGAACATTTCTGCCCTTCTTCTTCCTTCAGCTCCAATTGATCTGATCCTCGTGTTTCATCATGGTATCAGAGCCCAGGGGCTGAACATTCAATCATTGCGGTGGATAATCTCTGCTTTATGCAGAATCATTTTGTGTTGCTGATTGTTCGAATTTTCAATCAGTTGACCTAAATTCTGTTTTTTGTTTTGCGATTTGCAAATCTGTAATTCCTTGAATCTGACAGTAGAATATACTGAATCTATCAACAATGCCAAATGGAGAAGAAACTTTAACTGGAACAAACACAGGCACAACAAAGAACATCGATCATCATCATCCATTATATTTGCAGCCATGCGACACTCCAGGTAGTTCCTTGATCTCTATTCAACTAACTGGATCTGAAAACTATGCATTGTGGAGTAGATCCATGAAGATAGGTTTAATTGGTAAAAGTAAGCTAGGATTTGTTGATGGATGATGTACTAAGGATAAGTTTGATCGATCCTTGCATGAACTTTGGGAGAAGTGTAATGCGATAGTTTTGTCATGGGTTATGAATGCTGTGAGCACAGAATTACTTAGTGGAATTGTGTACAAATCTAGTGCACATAAGGTCTGGACTGATCTAAAGGATAAGTATGATAAGGTAGATGGATCTCGCATTTTCTTTCTGCACAAGGAGATTGCAACCTTATCGTAGGCCATTTCCTCAGTCTCTGCATATTTCTCAAAGCTGACAGATCTCTGGGAGGAATATGATGCCTTAATGCCTTGTCCTGGTTGTGAATGCCCAGAATCTAAGAGCTACTTTGAACATTTTGAGTATCAAAGACTGCTGCAGTTTCTCATGGGACTAAATGAGACATACAGCCAACCGAGGAGTCAGATATTGATGACGAGCCCTGTTCCTTCAGTTAACAAAGCATACTCCATGATAGTCTCTGAAGAAAGCCAAAGAGCTTTGGGAAGGTTCTCTCAGTCTGTTGATATTGGGGATGGAACAACTCTATTTACCAATAAAGGCATGAATTCAGGAAACAATTACAAGCCTAGAAGAGGAAATCTATTCTGTGACTATTGCAATTATAAAGGACATACAAGAGATACTTGCTTCAAGTTACATGGCTATCCAGCTGACTTCAAGATGAGAAAGAAGACAATAGGTTTTCTTCAAAGACCTATGGCCAATGCAACTATACAGGAGGATCAACAATCTATGACAAAGCAGAGGACCATTACAAATTCACAGGAAGCACAACTGGTAATCAATACACCTGCAGCAAATGCAGCACATGGAGGAAGGCCAATCATGTTTACTCAGGAGCAGTATGACCAAATACTAAAGCTGATCAATACAGGAACATGAACAGGAACAGATGCTAATGCAAGCTTTGCAGGTACATCTAAGACCTCTATTGCAAATGAAAGGGTTAAGGATGAGAATTGGATAGTAGACTCTGGTGCAACCAACCACATGGTTCACACCAAAGAACTACTTGACAAGATAAACACAGATATCCTAGGAAATGCACCTAAGGTATATTTACCTGATGGAACTTCACTTGGTGTTGAATGTACTGGAGAAAGTAGAATTGGTGAAAACAGTGTTGTTAAAAATGTTCTATATGTTCCAAACTTCAAATATAATCTCTTATTTGTTTCCAAGCTCACAAGGGATTTAAGATATTTTATTTCTTTTTATCCTGACTTCTGGATAATGCAGGACCTTCACAGTGGGAAGGTGAAGGGGATTGGTAAGGAACTAGAAGGTTTGTACAATTTGCAGCATCAGAAACTTGAATCCAAAGCTGCAAATGTGCATATTCAGAAACCTACTGAACAGGAGGAGGACATAAAGGTGTGGCATGGAAGACTTGGACATGCTCCAGATAGAGTAGTAAGATAAATTCCAAACATAAAGTTCAAAGTTGACAATGATGAAATAAAGGAGTGCACAATCTGCCCTTTGGCCAGACAAAGCAGATTGCCATTCCCTAAGAGTACAAGTAGATCAGACAAACCATTTCAATTGATCCGTGTAGATGTTTGGGGTCCATATAGAATAAAAACTCATAGTGGACATAGATTTTTTCTTACTATAGTAGATGATTGTAGCAGAATGACATGGATTTACTTACTAAGGCTCAAAAGTGATGTGGTTGTATGCTTAAGACAATTTTTAGCCATAATAAAGACTCAATTTGCTGTGACTGTGCAAGTTATAAGAAGTGATAATGGATCTGAATTTTTCAACTCTGAATGTCACAGTTTATTTCAATCCTATGGATGATTTATCAGAGTTCATGTGTTCACACTCCACAGCAAAATGGGATAGTGGAAAGAAAACAAAGGCACATACTTGAAGTGGCTAGGGCCATTAGATTGCAAGGTTATTTGCCTCTCTAATTCTGGGGAGAATGTGTGCAGGCAGCCATTTATGTCATAAATAGACTGCCTCTATCAGTGTTATCAGGAAAATCATCTTTTGAGATGTTATATGGAAGAGTACCATCTTTAAAACACATGAGAACTATAGGGTGTTTATGCTTTGCTAAGGCTGTGGGAGAAAAGGATAAATTTGCAGCAAGATCTATTGGTGTTGTGTTGATGGGATATTCATCATCCCAGAAGGGATACAAACTATACAATATTTTGACTAACTCTTTCTTTGTAAGCAAGGATGTCAAGTTTATGGAGCACATTTTTCCATTTCAACTACTTAAGGAAGGGAAGCTGCAACTTTTCCCTAATAGTGTACTGTATCATCCAGTTACTACTGATGCTATTCCTATGCAGATTGACACTCAAGATGCTGATGCTTCTTCTCCAGCAATGCCACCTAATGCAGACAATCACATTTTTGATACACAACCCTCACCACCATCTCCTACATTCTCTGAGGACATTACAGCACAGCAGCCATCTTCTCCAGAACAGGATGTACCTGTTTCTGTGGGTCCTTCTTTAAGGAAGTCAGCCAGAACAACTAAAGAACCTGTGTGGCTACAAGATTATATCTGCAATTGTTCTCTGACAAAGCCAGAAGGAGAACAGTCTTGCAATATCCAATGCATAATTACTTAACTCATGCAGGTTTTTCAGTCAAACATCAGTCCTACTTGTCCAAGATTACCAGTATTAGAGAGCCTTTGTCTTATGAAGAGGCTGCATCAGACCCTAAATGGCTTGATGCTATGCAGAAGGAGTTGAATGCACTCAAGGACAATAGTACCTGGACTATGGTAGATTTGCCTGCAGGGAAGACCCCTATTGGGTGTAAGTGGGTGTTCAAGATAAAGTATAAAGCCAATGGAGAGGTTAAAAGATACAAGGCACGTCTAGTAGCCAAGGGTTACAATCAGATTGAAGGCTTAGACTATCAGGAAACCTTCTCTCATGTAGTCAAGATGGTGACAGTCAGGGTAGTTATAGCTTTGGCTGCAGCCAACAACTGGAATTTGCATCAAATGGATGTATATAATGCATTTCTCCAAGGAGATCTTACTGAAGAAGTATATATGTGTCCACCCCAGGGATTTCCCAGCCAGGGGGAGAAGGTGTGTAGGCTGCACAAATCCCTATATGGGTTAAAACAGGCTTCAAGACAATGGAACCTCAAATTAACTAATGCATTGCTAAATTCTGGTTTTGTACAGAGTCACTTTGACTATTCTTTGTTCACAAAGAAGCAAGGAACAAAATTAGTCATAATCTTGGTATATGTAGATGACCTCCTTATCACTGAGAATGATCAAGACTTGATTTCTGAGGCAAAGACCATGCTACAAGGTAACTTCAGAATCAAGGACCTAGGGGAGTTGAAGTTCTTCCTTGGGATTGAATTAGCAAGATCAAAGGAAGGAATATTGATGAACCAAAGAAAATTTGCAATAGAATTGATCACAGACCTTGGGTTGGCAGGCTCAAAACCTGTGGCTACACCAATGGAATGCAACCAGAGATTTACTACTGTAGAATATGATCAGCATTTGAACTTGAGAGATGATGAAGAGCTGATGGACCCAGGGCCATATCAGAGACTAGTGGGAAAATTATTGTACCTTACCATGACCAGGCCAGATATATGTTATGCAGTCCATGTATTGAGCCAGTTCATGCACTGTCCGAAGAAATCTCACATGGAAGCTGCTATAAGGGTTGTGAGATATAATAAAGGAGCACCAGGGTTGGGGCTGCTGATGAGTTCCACATAGTCCTCTAAATTGACAGCATTTTGTGATGCTGATTGGGCATCATGTCCTGTCACCAGGAGATCAGTGACAGGATATGTGATGAAATTGGGACATTCTTTAGTGTCGTGGAAGTCCAAGAAGCAGTGCACAATCTCAAGAAGTTCTGCAGAGGCAGAATACAGAAGCATGGCAGCAGGAATTGCAGAAATATCATGGTTGACAGGACTTTGCAAAGAGCTGGGGGCTGAAGTTGAGTTGCCAGTGGAATTGCATTGTGACAGTAAGGCAGCAATTCAAATTGCTGCAAATCTCATATTTCACGAACGTACAAAGCACATAGACATAGACTTGCACTTCATTAGAGAAAGGATTCAACAACGGATTGTTAAAACCAAGTTTGTGATGTCTAAAGACCAGGAAGTAGATCTATTCACCAAGGCACTTGGAAAACCACAACATGAGTACTTGATGAACAAGCTAGGAGTGCTCAACCTATTTGCACCACCTAGCTTGAGGGGGAGTATTGAGGAGAAGAGTGGCACGTGACAGCCACGTGAATTGATGTAGTTAGCTGCAGATTAGTTATAACTAATTTTATGATAGATAGTTAGAGGAGTTAATAGTGGAGGTTAAGTAGTCATTACAGCTGTCATATGCAGCATATGTATATATAACGTGTATACATTGTATTGAGTTTTAGTTAGTGGAATACACAATCATTTTTCCTTGCTCATATGCTCTTCGATGTGTTCTTCACTCTAGAACATTCCTGCCCTTCTTCTTCCTTCAGCTCCAATTGATCTGATCCTCGTGTTTCATCATATTTTCATGGAAAATGAGTGTGATTTTATCACTTATTTTCCTCTGTTTGGTTGGTGAGTGGAAAACATTGTCCAGAAAATATTTTCTAGTGTTTGGTTAGAGAGTAAAAAATATTATTTTAGGAAATTCTTTTTTTATGCTACTCTCCTCACCGCCCTTCCCCCAAGTCTCTAAAAATTCACACAACTCCGAAGGAACTAATGTGATGCTTTACTTTTTTACGCAAAAATAACGTTAAAATTTGTGCTCTATAACTAAAAAAGAAATACTCTTTTTTTGGTTGAAAAAGAAGTACTCTTTCTAAAACATGCAAAATAAAGTACTTATTTTATTGAAATAAAAGAAAATACTTTCTCTACATCGTGAAAAGAAAATACTCATTTTGTTGAAATGAAAAAAAATACTTTTTCTACATTAAAAAAAGCATTTTTTGTTCAAATGAAAAAGAATACTTTTTTATATCATAAAGAAAATACTCATATGTTGAAATGAAAAACAAAATCTATAAATAGCATAAAAGAAAGTACTATTAATAATATTTTTAGTTTAAGGGTGGGGGGAGGGGGCGGGGTAGGGTGGGGGTAGGGTGGGTAGGTGGGGGGAGGGCGGGTGGGGTCAGGTTTGGGGTTTGGTGTTGTGGGTGTGGGGTGTGGGGGTGGGTTGGTTGGGGTTGGAGGGGATGGGGAATAGGGTGGGGAAGGTTAAGAAGGAGTTTTGAAAAATGTTTTCCCTTCTCTTGATAGGGAAATTTTCCTCCAATAGGAGGAAAATGAGTTCATGAGAAAAATATTTTCCAAAATATTTAGGCCAACCAAACATGGGAAAACTGGAAAACATTTTTCGGAAAATATTTTCCTTTATACCAAACACACCCTTAGTTGTTAAAAAATATGTGTATATGGCTAACCAATCAAATGAAACAGTACTCACCCCGTTTTAATTTATGTGGTACTTTTCAATTCTTGGGAATCAAATTAATTAATTTTTGAAGTTAAATTGGATTAGATCCATTCAATATTTTATAATTAAAATTAAAATATTAAAAATAAATAAAAGTACTATGAATTGCAATTTTTCTCGTGTGAATATAATAAAAATAAATTTTAAAATAAGCAAAATACATGAGTTGCACCTTAAACTTGTCTAAAAAACTAGGTTTCACACTAAAATTTTATGACGTTCATGTTCCCCTTATTCCTATTTTTAGTGAAACTAATACCACCTCGAGACATATAACACCACTGTCATATACACTCGTCCTAGGTAAGTGCCACCTCAAAGACACGTTGATGATTTGCCAGATTTTAAATAAGTTTTATTTTTCTTTTTTTTTCTTCTACCACGTCATTTTTCCCAACTTTTTTGTCCTTTATTTTTTCTTTTTACCCATCTTCTTCATTATTCCACCGACCAATTTTTAAGCTCTAAAATTCTCACAGATCTCCCTTTTTGTCACCACTTTGTAGCTACCTTAACCTAAATTCTTCCCCATTCCCTTTATCGACTCAGCCACCGCACTTTCTTTGTCCAGTTAGTGAAGCTAGCAGTTAACATCAGTAATGGAGAATTCTAATTTTACAGGGTCAACACCATTAATGTTGAAATTTCTATTGAATATACTAAAAATTTAACTTCAATACGAAAGTGATCTTCCAAGTAAAAAGTAATTTTAATTGTTTTCTTTCACTTTTAGCAAACCTAGAAACTAAAATCCATAAACACACTGGCAAATTCTATCCACTTCATGTCACTGGGCATTAGTAGAGCACTGATTTTTCAATAGTCCTTTTTATCTTTTTCAGATGCAAGTTACTGAATCAATAGTGCTCTTCTCTAATATTGTTTAAAAAGAATCTCATGCCGACTGGAAGCAAAAAAATAAACTACATTTATGACTGAAAATGGTGACAAAGCAGGGAAGAAGAAAGGGAAGCGTAGGGCGAAGAGGAGAAGGGAGAAAGACCACTCCCTCCTCACCAGAGAGCCTGAGGAGGAGGAAGTAAAGAAAACTCCCTCCTCACCAGAGAGCCTGAGGAGGAGGAAGTAAAGAAAGATCTATACTCCTTTAAACCACTAAAGGCACCAGGATCAGATGGTATTCACCCATTCTTCTACCAAAAATTCTGGGGATAACATGTAACCTTCTGGTCAATTTTTGTAAAGAATCCTTCAAAGAGAAAAAAATGAGTGAAGACATGAATAGCACCTTCGTATGCCTAATACCAAAGCATCAGAATGCTGAAACCTTAAGGCAATATAAGCCCATTAGTCTTTGCATCACTGCCTATAAGGTTGTCACAAAAACTATTGTTAACAGAATAAAACCCTTTCTCAACAAAAACATTCACCCAACTAAAACAAGCTTTATAAAAGAGAGAAGAGCCTCAGATAATGCCATAATTGTGCATGAAGTCCAAAATTTCTTTAGAAATTCCAAGGGGAAAAAGGGAAAATCATGGTAAAAATTGACTTAGAAAAGGCATTCGACAAACTAGAATGGTCTTTCATCAGATTCTCCCTGAAGTCCCTAAATTTCCCGGATGACCTAATTGAGCTAATAATGTCCTGTGTATCCTCCACATCCACCTCCATACTCATAAATGGATCAAGAACAGATTTCTTTAACCCTACTAGAGGTATTAGGCAAGGGGACGCCCTGTCCCCTTACCTATTCATAATTTGCATGGAAATGCTATCTAGACTTATCGATCATGAAGTAGACTGTTGTAGATGGGACCCCATATTCCTGTCAAAAAAGGGACCCCAACTATCCCACCTGTTCTTTGCCGATGATCTCATCCTTATGATGGAAGCCAATCAAAAGAGCTGTGACTCTCTCATAGATACTCTTAACAAATTCTGCAATTTCTCCGGTCAATCCATCAACTTCAGCAAATTTAGGATAATCTTTTCAAAAAATACCCCTCCTGACAAACAATCTCTCTTCAGCAGGTGCCTCAACATGAAAATCTCAGACTCAGTAGGAAAATACCTAGGCTTCCCTATGACAAACCAGAGGCTGTCTAAGAAAGACTTCCAATTCATCATTGACAATCTTAACAACAGATTAAAAGGGTGGAAAACCCACTTCCTCAACCTAGCAGGAAGAACCACCCTCATTAAAGCAACTCTTGCAGCCATTCCTAATCATAACATGCAAATATTCAATCTCCCAAAAGCTTCCCTAAACAAGATAGACTCCATCCAACGAAAATTCCTATGGGGAAGTACAGAGGAAAAAAGAAAATGCCACCTGCTAAACTGGAATAAAGTCACCACTCCAAAAAGACAGGGAGGCTTAGGGCTATTTAAAACCCAATGTAAAAACGATGCTTTCAGCACCAGCTTGGCTTGGAGATACTCTAACAACAAGAAGGCCTTATGGGCCCAAGTTCTGCGCAGCAAATACGAAAGGAAAACCAATTCTAACAACAGGTTCAACCCCAGACCTTCGTCCTCCCACATCTGGAAAAACATATGTAAAGGAAACAAGGTTTGCCAAAAAGGAACCAAATGAATTATAAGAAATGGGGAGAGCATCAACCTTTGGAATAGCCGGTGGATAAACCACGGGGACACACTAAGAAACATTATCCATAGGCCCCTCCAAAGGGAAGAAGAAGATCTGAATGTAAAATCCATCATACAAGATGGCTATTTCAATCTCTCAAAACTATCCTTCGAACTACCGGAAGACATAACTCAGAAAATCCACTGCACCTATATCCAACAAGCTCAAACAGGTAGGGACAAGATTACCTGGAACTCCCCACGATATAGCTCCTTCTCCATCAGGGCGGCCTATGATGTTATAACTCACCAAGATACCATGATTGAAGATAACAACCTAGATTTTAAGTGGATCTGGAAAAGCAATACCCTGAACAAACTAAAATACTTCATGTGGCTGCTCGCCCTTAATAGACTTCCAACAGCCACCCTTCTGGCAAAATAAAATATATGCACATCTGATATTTGCACCATATGTGGAGTAGAAAAGGAAGACATCAAACATATGCTCTTCAACTGTACCCACTCAAAGGAATCTGGAGGCAATGCCACATAAAGCATAACTACCCCCAATCGGACAATGAACTCTCTACTTTCTACTGGCTAAAGCACCAACTAAATTCTAATAAATGCTATAATCACTACATCACTTCGCCAGTCTTCATACCCTTCCTCCTTTGGTACTTATGGACCACCAGAAACGAAAAGATCTTTCAAAAGAATAGTCCATATCCCAACATTAGCAAAGTAATCAACAGTGCCCAGAAATTCCTCTTCCTAAGCAATTAGAGCCCTACTCGGATACCAAGAAGGACCATCCTTATTAAATGGGAACCACCCAACACAGGGACATTTAAATTAAACATAGACGGATCCTGCCTAGGTAATCCAGGTAGGGGGGGTATAGGAGGGATTTTCAGGGATAGCAACGGGAATTGGATACTAGGTTTCAATATGGGCTTTCCTACGCTACAAATATCCAAATGGAAGCCATGTCCCTATTACAAGGTCTAAAACTAGCCATCCAAAAGAGACTAACCCCTTTAGTCATTGAAACGGATTGTCAGGAACTAATCAACTTGATAAATAACGATAATTACCTATATCAAAATATTATTGATGATTGTAGGTTCCTATTATCTGAGGCGGGTACGCCACCTTTGAAGCATGCATTCAGAGAAGCTAATGGAGTAGCGGACACCTTAGCCAAGAACGGATGCAGTTTGGACTCTTTTGCTAACTTAATGTTGTACTATTATCTGCTTATGTTTGTTATTTCAACTTTTGATAGAGATGGGATAGGCACTGCGTGGCCTAGACAAATCTCATGTTGTAATGACTACTAAGTTCTATGTTTTAAATTAAATGTCTTTATTTACCAAAAAAAAAAAAGAAGAGGAGAAGGGACAGTAAAGGTGGGAACTCAAAATAAAAAGGAATGGGACTCACTTGTTAAAAATATTTAAAAATAGTAAACTAACAAAAAGAAGATGGGATCACATTTTCAGTTTTGGACTTCCAAACACGCTCTTTTTTTGTTTTATAGTAGTATTTTTTAAATTTTAGCTTTTGGGATGGTATTAGGTTCCACTAAAAAAAGATTAAAAGGGAACATGAATCCCGTAAAGCTTCAAACTCTTCTGACGTAATCAATTCTCTTTTTCATAATTAATCAATCATCTTATAATTATTAATGTTGAATTCGTTAATGTTAGTATTATTATTATTGTTATTGTTGATGTTGGTATCACAATCACTAGCTACTAATAATATTTACAAATACAAGTAGTTTTATAGTAGTTACTCCTATGATTTATGCTCTGCTCAATGAATTCATCGTCTGCAAGGCTAAGTGATAATCACTAACGATTATGATTTCATAAACTTGTTTTTATCTTAATATATATTTTCTTGGAATAGAATCAAATTAGACAACCATTTCTATTCTAGTAACACCTCCTTGATGCACAAATGTCATATACTTTTTTTTATTTTATCTAAAAAAGAACGTCATACTTTCTTATTTAGAAATAATTTAACTTTAAATTTTTTATTTTACCATTAATAAGATGATTTATAGCTATACAAATTTTTATGGCTTATTTTAGACCACAAATGTAACGACCCGGCCGGTCCTTTTGAGTATTATAGCTCCATTTCCCAATTTTTTACTTATTTTATGCTCATTTATTGTTATGTGACTTTCCAAGTGGTTGGTTTAGTTTCAGGTATGTTTTGGAATGAGTTGGGACACTTAGTCCCAAGGTTGGAAGCCTAAGTTAAAAGAGTTGACCGGATGTTGACTTATGTGGAAATGACCCAGGAATAGAGTTTTGATGATTCCGATGGCTCGGTATGGCGATTTTCAACTTATGAGTGTGTTCGGGTATTGATTTGGAGGCCCGTAGATGATTTCGGCTTGAATTGGCGAATGTTGAAGTTTGAAGAGTTGAGAAGTTTGATCGAGAGTTGACTTTGTTGTTATCGGACTCAGGTTTTAGTTTTAGAAGTTGGAATAGGCCCGTTGTGCCATTTATGACTTGTGTGCAAAATTCAGGTCAATTAGAGTTCATTTGGTATGTTTTGGCATTTTTTTTAGAAGTTCATAAGTTCATTAGGCTTGAAACGATGTGCGATTCGTGATTTTAGTATTGTTTGATGTGACTTGAGGCTTTGAGCGAGTTTGTATGATGTTTTAGGACTTGTTGGTATGTTTGGTTGAGGTCCAGGGGTACTCGGGTGGATTTCGGATGGTGAACGAATTGAAATTGGACTTAGAAGAGTTGCTGATCTGCTGATGGTATGGTGCGATCGCACCTAGGGAGGATTGGTCGCAGTTGCACGACCGCAGAAGCGAGCCTGGGGTCACAGGCGCAGCCTTGTGGGTATTGGGCAGTGGTTGTAGGTACGAGGAAGTTTATCGCATTTGCGAGCGCGCAGATGCAATGAGTCTCCGCAGATGCGGAGTTTGGTAGGTGTAGCTGGACTCGCAGGAGTGGAATTGAATCCGCAGGCGCGGATGCGCAGGAGCGATGAGCGGACAGTAGAAGTGGTCTTGCAGGCGTAGTGGTTAGGCCGTAGGTGCAGCTGGTCGGGTCCTTATGTGGATTCCGTAGGAGTGGCCCATTTTCAGCAGAATCGGAGCCGCAGGTGCGGCTGGGGACTCCGCAGGTGCGAATATGCCTGGGCAGAAATTAAAATCGAGGGTTTTGCGGTTTTTCTCTTATTTGGACTTTGCAAGCTCAGTTGGAGGCGATTTTTGAGAGGGGTTTCACTAGATTTCAAGAGGTAAGCAACTTTTGGTCGTTTTTATCTATTAATATTGAATATTCATTGAATTTCCCACCTAGATTATATATTTTTAAGGTGAAATTTGGGGAATTTTGGACTAGGGATTAAAGAGTAAGATTTGGGGATTTGAATGACGATTTGATGTCGGAATTGGGTATTTTTAGTATTGTTGGACTTGTTATTGAATAGGTGTTTGGATTTTATAAATTTTGTTGGATTCTAAGATGTGGGCTCGGGGTTGACTTTTTGACTTTTGTTAAAGAACATTGCTTTATCATATGGAATTGATTCCTATAGCTTATGTTGATTGTATTAAGTTGTTTATGGCTAGATTCGAGTCATTCGGAGGCTGATTCGGGAGGCAAGAGCTTGTTAGAGTAGTGATTTATGCGGTTTGAGGTAAGTAACACTTATTAACTTGGCTTTGAGGGTATGAATCCTTGAACTACGTGTTATGTGATTGATATTGAGATGACGCACATGCTAGGTGACAGGCGTTTGGGCGTGCACCGTAGTAATTGTGACTTGGTTGATTCCGTGGAACTGTGCAGTTATCTAATCTTTTTATTATTCATGTATTCTCCATGTGTTAGAGAAATTGAGCTGTGATTCATGTTAGAAATTACGTTTAGGCTATATGTTGGTACTGTTGGGACCCACATAGGTCGTTTTTGTTGTTGAGTTATATTCTTAAATTGTAGTTACGTACTCAGTCGCATTCATCATTTGCGTATCATACCTGAGTCTCTGTTATCATTTATTGTTACATCATGTATCATTATTTTGGGCCGATTGGCATGATTTTTGTGAGCCCGAGACACTGGAGAGATTGATGACTAAGTGAGGCCGAGGGCCTGATTGTGAGTAATATTTATGGGATTAGGCTGCATGCCGCATTAGGATTTATTGATGCATACCATGATATGCTTATATTAGTGCTTGGGCAGGATCCGCCCCTCCGGAGTCTGACATACCAGCAGTGAGCGCAGGTACCGATGAGTGCGATTGCCGAGTGTGAGTGTCCAGTGATTGAGTGTGATGAGTGTTTGGGAGCGCCGAGTGATTGAGCGTGCTGAGTAAGGTTGAATACTTCGAGAGTTAGTATATGACTTTATCACTGTATCACATTAAAATTGACATGCATACTTGACATGTAGATATCGAGATGTGTCATTGCTCATATTAGTTATACTTGACATATTCTATCTGTGTTGTGCTCATATTAGTTAAAAACTAGAAAGCATGTCTGCATTTCTGTACTATCTATAAATTGATTATTGGATTTCTATTTGAGTTATTACTGTTATTATCTGGATTTGGAGTACCTATCTGAGCTCGTTATTGCTTTCAGTTCTAGGTTCGTCCTGTTACTTATTGAGTACGTTGGGTCGGTTGTACTCATACTACACTCTGAACTTCGTGTGCAGATCCAGGTACTTCTGGACACGACATCTGCTAGATTTGGAGTTTCATCTGCTTGGAGACTTTTGAGGTAGCTGCTTTGGTGTCTGTAGACCTCGAATCTCCTTCTTTTCAGTTATTTGGCACTATTCTATCTTTCTAGACAGGTGTATTAGTAGTTTGACTGTGTTGACATTTTAGTAGCTCATGTACTTAGTGAAACCCAGATATTGGGAGATTTTGTATTGAGTCGCGGTATTTCCTTAGCGGTTATTTATGAGAATTTTTTACTGTTAAATATGTTTCATTATGTTTTAACTAAAAATGCTTAGTTAGTGGTGATTGTCGGCTTGCCTAGTATTGTGATAGGTGCCATCACGACATGTGAGAGTTAGGGTCGTGACAAGTTGGTATCAGAGTCTAGGTTACATAGGTCTCACGAGTCATGAGCACGTTTAGTAGAGTCTTGCGCATCGGTACGGAGACATCTGTACTTATTTTCGAGAGGCTACCAAACCATTAGGAAAACTTCACTTTCTTGTATTCTTGTCATGTGGATTTGTTGATTCCAGAAACTAAACTTCTCCTATTCATTATCTCATAGATGGTGAGGACACATGCTACTGGATCAGGCGGACGGCCACCAGTACCACTAACTAGGGCCACGAGAGGTCAGGGCAACGGTAGAGGTCGAGTTACAGCTCGTACAACAGCTAGAGCAGCACCTGTAAATCCACTAGTTGCTCCAGCTCAGGAGCAGATCCCAGATGTGGTTGAGCCGGCGGGGCCAGCTCTGCCCATTGTGATTCCAGGCCTTTAGGAGGCTTTGGCCCAAATATTAATTGTATGCACTAGACTTGCTCAGGCGGTTTCATTTCAGGCCGCACAGCCACTTCTCAGGCTAGGGGAAGGGCTCAAACTCCCGCCGCCCGTACTCTAGAGCATATGGTTCAAGGACTTCAAACACCGGGGGTGCTACCAGCCCAGCCGATTGCCGCTGCTCAAGCCCAAGTGGGCCCCCTCTATGAGTGATGAGGAGTAGAAGAGGCTAGAGAGGTTTGGGATGCTCAGGCTCCCATCATTCAGCGGGGCTGAGTCTGAGGATGCTCAGGACTTCTTAGACATGTGCCAGCGGATTCTTCGCACGGTGGGTAATCTGGAGACTAGTGGGGTCTCATTTCCTACTTTTCAGCTATCAGGGGCAGCCTTCAGATGGTGGGGGGCTTAGGAGTTGATCTGGCCAACCGGCGCTGCACCACTTACGTGGCACGAGTTCTCCGTTCTCTTCTTAGAGAAGTTTGTTCCACCAACCTATAGAGAGGGGTTGTTTAGGCAGTTTGAGGAGCTATGCCAGGAGGGTATGTCCATGACCCAGTATGAGATGAGATTTTCAGAGTTGGCTTGTCCCGTGATCTGGTTGGTTCCTATAAAGAGGGAGAGGATTAGGAGGTTCACTGATGGCCTCAACTATGGACTATGCTTCTTTATGACTCGAGAGATTGCATCAAGTGGTAGGCTCAACGAGATGGTTGATATTGCTAGGTGACTAGAGCAGGTCCGTAATCAGGAGCATAAGGAAAGGGAGGCCAAAAGGCCTCGAGGTTCGGGTGGTTTCACCAGTGTTTCTTCTAGAGGGCAGTCCACCTACAGCCGGGGTCCTCCTTATAGGCTCGCTCAATTGACTCGTCTGGTTCATCGTGGTGCATCAGCTAGCCATGGTTTATATAGTGTTCCTCCGGGTCAGTCATCTCTCAGTGCCCTCCCAGCTCAGATTTTATCTCGTGCTCCATCAGTTCAGGATTCATCTATGCCAGGTTGTTCTGGTAATTATTGTGGTTCTCAGGGTCTGATTCAGTCTCCACCATAATCGGGGAGTTGCTCCGAGTGCGGGGAGTTTGGACATGCGTGGAGGCAGTGTCCCTGTCATTTTGGAGGTCTAGTTCAGAAGAGGGGTCAGGTTATGACTTTCGCACCAGTTACTTCACCACCCGCTTAACCAGCTCAGGGTGGGGCTCAGGCAGCTAGAGGTCACCCTAGAGGGGGAGGCCGACAGGTGGCGGTCAAACTTGATGCTATGCTATCCCTGCCAGGCCAAAGGCCGTTGCTTCAAATGCAGTGATCACATATATTGTTTATGTATACCTCCGGGATGCTTCTACATTATTTAACCCCGGTTCCACTTATTCATATGTATCATCCTATTTTACTCGTTATTTGGATATGCCATGTGAGTCTATACTTTCTCATGTTCATGTGTCTACTCTGGTTGGCAATTCTATTATTGTGGACTATGTGTATCGGTCGTGTGTGGTAACCATTGGTGGATTGGAGACGAGAGTTGATCTCTTATTGCTTAGTATGGTTGATTTTGACGTGATTCTGGGTATGCATTGGTTGTCCCCATGTCATGCTATTTTGGATTGCCATGCTAAGACTGTGACGTTGGCAGTGCCGGGGTTACTTTGAATCGAGTGGAGAGGTTCTCTAGACTATGTTCCTAACAGTGTGATTTCATATCTGAAGGCCCAACATATGGTTGGGAAGGGGTGCCTGTCATATTTGTCTTTTGTAAGGGATGTTGGTGCTGGTACTCCTACTGTCGTTTCATTTTCGCTAGTGCGAGACTTTTCAGATGTATTTCCTATAGACGTGTCGGGCATGCCACCCGACAGGGACATTAATTTTTGTATTGACTTTGTGCTGGGCACTTAGCACATTTCTATTCCTCCGTATCATATGGCACTGACAGAGTTGAGGGAATTGAAAGAGCAGCTTTAGGAGCTTCTTGATAAAGGGGTTTATTAGCCCTAGCGTGTTGCCTTGGGGTGGACCAGTTCTGTTTGAGAAGAAGAAGGATGTTATTATGCGGATGTGCATTGACTATAAGCAGTTGAAAAAAATTAAAATCAAGAACAAGTATCCTTTGCCACGCATTGATAAATTATTTGACCAGCTTCGGGGAGCTAGCTAGAGTGTTCTCTAAGATTGATTTGAGGTCTGGGTTTCACCAATTGAAGATTCGGCACTCGGATATTCTGAAGATGACATTCATGACCCACTATGGTCACTATGTGTTCCTTGTAATGTCTTTTGGGCTGAACAAAGCCCCAGAGACATTCATGCATCGGATGAACAGTGTGTTCCAGCCGTATCTTGATTCGTTTTTCAGAGTATTTATTGATGATATCATGTTGTACTCACGTAGCTAGGAGGAGCATGCACAACATCTAAGGATTGTACTACAGAGGTTGAGGGAGGAGAAAATTTATTCCAAGTTCTCCAAGTGTGAGTTTTGGCTAAGTTCGGTGGCGTTCTTAGGGCACGTGGTGTCCAGTGAGGTGTTCAAGGTGGATCCAAAGAAGATAGAGGCGGTTCAGAGTTGGCCCAGACCGTCTTGAGCTACTGAGATTCAGAGGTTTCTCGGCTTTGCCAGATATTATCGTCACTTCGTGGAGGGTTTCTCGTCCATTGCAGCACCTTTGAACAGGTTGACCCAGAAGATTGCTCCATTCAGGTGGTCGATGAGTGTGAGGAGAGCTTTCAGAAGCTCAAGAATGCCTTCACCAAAACTCTAGTTCTAGTTTTTACTTCTGCATCGGGTTGTTATACAGTGTATTGTGATGCTTGTCGAATTGGTATTGAGTATGTTTTGATGCAAGAGGGTACAGTGATTCCTTATGCTTCACGCCAGTTGAAGCCTCATGAGAAGAACTACCTCGTTCATTGTTATACTCTATTTTAAACTGGTTAAAGTAAGGTACAATATATATGTGATTCCGCATTTTATTAAAGTTAATGAGTCGCCACCTAATTATTTATGGTGAATTAGGACACCTATATTGATTTAAGTAATTTAATAAAGTATAACTCTGTAATGGGGTCTACTTAACCTAAAGATTCTAAGTAAGGGGTTCAATTAATTTAAAGGGAAGGTTTTTAAGGCACCCTTTAAGATCCATTTTAAATGGTTAACCGATCGAACTTATATAAATTAACTAAGGCTAAATGATGTGTTGTTAAATAATCTATTTGTAGAAGATAGAAAAGATAGCATTTAAAGACATGCTATTAATAATAGTATGTAGCGTAAGCTTAGATATAAACTTTCCATAAGATAACAATTGAAAAGCATGAATTAAAAGATCTGACCTCTCAGTAAAGACTAAAACAATAGCTTTGACTTTTAGCAAAAATAGATCATAGCCTAATGTTCTCAACGAAACCATGTTCAAAGAAAATCTAACGAGCTTTACTCGCCTGGCACTTGAAAGAGTTACACTGTTTTTTAAGAAACCAAAATCTGAACTTGTTGTTTTGTCATTGTAAAAACAAATGGTTTTTTTGTTTGTTATTGTAAAGAAATATATATTCCTGAAAGCTTGCCAAATATTTTTCCCAAAAAACGCTCTTAAGTCAGTAATGAGGTCTATTAACTTGGACTACTAAATGAAAAGTTATAATTGATGTTAAAAAAAACTGCACCTCTAGATATCAAATTCTATGTGATCAAACAAACTAATTTAATTCAAACGAGTTCAAGTAACCAAGCAAACAAATAGATCGCATAAAAAAAATAGTTTAACTAATAAACACAAGAAAGGAGCATTAGACAGTCAATGTTTGATCCTCTCTTCTTCTTCTCTCTTTTCTCGAGAGTCCTAAATATACTTTAGGAATGGAAGTGGAAATGGAAGGGTATGCGTGCTTCATGTCTAGCAACAACGCCACTTCTCGCATTGGAACTCCTCGCGACTCCGGTTTAATTTGTCATGTAAGATAAAAGAAAGGAATGTAGAGTTAGAAGGAGAATTCGATTCTCAACATAATAGTATACAAAACCAGTAAGTAAACAGAATAAAGAAGCCAACGGCATATTCAGTTTTGAACCATTGCTAAACTAAAGGATCCTCCACATAAAACAAGGCAAGACTTAAACATGTATCAAATCTTATATACTTGAAAAGAAATGACAAATTCTTAGGTGACATACTGACTTTGAGACAAACAACTTCACAACAACATTAGTGTAACAGAATATACTCTTAATCACACCTATTACATTTTTTAAAAGTCCATGTTCCATTTCGTTACCCCAAACAGTTTCAGTTCCACATGTTATACTTAATTGGCTAACAATCATGCTTTAAAAGTCATTTTAAGGTTACAGGAACAAAAAGGTTTGTTTTCCATCTTTGGTAATTACATGAATTAATCCTAAAGAACAAGGTATCTAGTTATTTCTGAATCCTCTTTTCTAGAGTTTGAAAAGCATAACGACATTTCAACAGAGTACTTTCTTCATACCATATTCAAGTATGCAACACAGTGGTTAATCCTCTAAAATTAGTATTATCTTTGAATATGGTTCCAAGTCAAGAGTGTCTAATACTTATGTAATGCAACAGAAAGAAACATGGGGGATACGGCAATTAACTTACTCAATGCTATATGAGACGTGAACTTTAAGAGAATTTTAAACTAATTTCCAATTAATATTTTAAGCGAAGGGATATTTTGCACGTATTCTTAATCAAACAGTGCACAAACAGCAACGCCGACAATCATAAGGAGCCTACACATGATATCTAAATTCACGAATCGACATCACGAAATTGAAACCTTATGTATTCATATAAACATTTTGTCAAACATTCATCAATCAAGACTTTTAATATACGGCCAAAAAATTAAATCCTAATGGCATAATTTCTACACAGGGAAAATTTTAACTTCTGGCATCTAATTAACAAAGTGGACCATTGCACGTCACATACTATCAGTAAAGAAAGAAAGGGCTTGAGTTTGGGAGTAACTGACCGTTTGTGGGGCAGTGAACGGGGTGTCGAATCTTCGAATCTACTCTCTTATCACGAACAGATCCGAACTCCGAGCCGAATGAGTTCGAATATCCTTGTCACGGCCAAAGTTCACCGAGACAAAAGGAAAATTTAACAACGGTGGTAGTACAAGTGATAGTGTGCGAGCAGAGTTGGATTACTTCGTAGACTTAGTATTTTGACAATGTAAAGTGGTGTTTCTTGTTCCTTCCAACCCCCGCCTCGTCTGCAAACAAAAGAGGGTATTTATAGAGGAAAGCTAGGGTTCTCTGAGAGATGGTTTTGGGCGGGATTTCAAGAACGAATTCGATTTTTTGATTTTGAATCTTGGTCAAAGAGAACGTTTGAAACTGAACATTGAATGCTTTTTTTTGGATGGATTCGGCAGGTTCACGTGGTGTGGAGAGAAAAAATAAAGGAGAGATAAGAACTTTCTCAAATTCGAGGGGAAAGTTTCTGCCATGGATGATGGAGGTAGGTGACCTTTCACCAAAGAGGAAGGAGAAGAAAAAGACGTTTGGTTTCCAAACCCTAATTCTAAAAAGTGATCAATGTAATGGACTTGTTATTGGTCTAGGAGATTAGTTGGACGTTTGGGCTGCCTGCTATGGTCAGAATTTGGCATCAAATAGGCTATTAAATGGGCATTTGATGGGCTATATCGTAGTGAAAAAGAACAAACACATGGACCTTATTTTGGCCTGATTTCTTGGTCTTTTCCAATCTTCAAATTAATTATTTTTTTTGAACTTCTTTGTATCAAATATTAAATTTATAAACTATATATGTATGATAAAAATAATATTAAATAGATATTAATAAAAATTAAAATAATGACAATATCAGTTGGGATAATAATATTGATTATAATAATAATAATAATAATGATAATAGTAATTATAAGAATAATAATATCAATACTAACACTAATACTAATATTAATACTAATAATATTAGTAGTAACAATTGTAAATAAAAAAAATAGTAGTAAAATAGGGTATTCAGCTTATAAGTAACTTAGAAGCTCAAGAAAATTAATTAGAAGAAAGTAGGGACAAAATTGGATGTCAACAGCTGCCCCTCTTTGACCGGAAACGATGCAAGAGTATTCGGGCAAAGAAATTGACATAGTAGCCAATTTTGTTCCGACCACCAAGTACGGTCTGACTGAACTGATATGGATGTTGGGAAGATTACGTGTATAAGGAGGTTATGGAAAAAATTTTGCCGCACCCAGGTTTCGAGTTGCCTACATATCTCGGGCTTCACGAGAATCTGGCCATATGTAGTTCGAGAGTTATAATACGATTATGGATTTGGTAATAAGTCACGGGGATGTTTAAGATTGAAAATGTACTTGTAGTCTCCTACTTATAAAATGTGGCAGATAACACAACTACGAGTAGAGCTCTACTAGATACGGTTTTGTGAAACCTTAGGATTGAATGAACTTACTGATTTTTTAAATCTGCCCCGGTGTCGAGTTTTGATGACAGTGGGTTATTGAAGAGTTTTGAGATTATGAAAGCGATTGATTGAGAAAATATAGTGGTGGATACAATGAAAATTTTGAATTATTTAGATTACCTACATATCCCATATTTTGGGACGTAGGCGGAGTGAAGTTCGAGAGTAGATCCTCGACCTTTGCTTCTGAGTTTGATATTCCTCTCTAGCAAATTTGCCCCCAGTTCACTGCTAAGAGATAGTTCCACGTTGTGTTGTGTGACTCCTGTTGTTGTAATCAGCATACTCAAATTGTATTTTCTGTCGAATCTTAAGAAAAGTAGTTAACAACTAAAGTGTAGTAAAGTGGGATAAAATAATAAGCAAATAAAGTATAAAATAAGATAAGAGAAAAGTCGTTTGGCTATGTGAATTAAAGTGAAGTTGTGATGAGTCGAAATTGACATCTCTGATTTCAAACAAGAACGTTGATAGTGTTTTGCTCAAAAATTGTGTCTTGTAGAGTTTGTTGCAAAATTCATCTGGAAGTTTGTAGTAAAATCATTAGTAAAATTTGGGATAAAGCCAGTGGTGCAGAATTACAAAGAGAATAACATGATAATGAAGATGATTATGAGAATGAGGATGAGGCCACAAAAGTCGTTATGACGCCTCTGATTGTTGGACGATGGCCTTGATATGATATTTGTAAAGTCTTGTACGAAGTTGCTTGAAAAGTTTTAGATAAGGTTGCTTGATGTTGATGCTTGTAAATCCTTGAATAAAGTTGCCTGTAAAGTTCAGGTAAAGTCATTTGTAAAGTCATAAAATCATAAAGTCATGATAAAGCAAAGGGTAAAGTCAATTCTAAAGTAGGAATGAAGCCGTGTGGCTTATAATGATGGAGCCGTGTGGCCAAATGATGTCTCCAGTTGTCTTCGAGGACTTGATGATGAATGATACTTGTAAGGTCTTGGATTAAGTTACCTGTAAAGTTCAGGAATAAAGTCATTTAAAAAGTTATAAAGTTGAAAAGTCATGAAAGTAGCGGGCAAAGTCAATGCTAAAGTAGGAATGAAGCCGTGTGGCTTATGATGATGGAGCCGTCTGGCCGAATGATGTCTCCAGTTGTCTTTGGAGACATGATGATGAATGATTCCCTCCGTGTGCCTTTGGAGGTCTGATGACGAATGATGCCTCCGGTTGTCTTCGGGGACTTGAGTATGCTTGTAAAATCTTGGGTAGAGTTGCCCGATATGTCTCATTAGAGGGTAGACGGCCCAATATGTCCTATTCGAGGGTGGACTAGCCCTGTATATCCTATTTGAAGGTGGATAAACCTGATATGTCCTATTTGAGGGTGGACAAACCCAATATGTCCTATTTGAGGGTGGACTAGCCCAGTACATCCTATTTTGAAGGTGGATAAACCTGATATGTCCTATTTGAGGGCGGACGAACCCGATGTGTCCTATTTGAGGGCAGACGAACCCAAATATCCTATTTGAAGGCGGACGAGCCTAAATGTCCTATTGAAGGCAGACGAGCCTAAATGTCCTATTTTAAGGCGGACGAGCCTAAATGTCCTATTTGAAGGCGGACGAGCCTAAATGATTCCTCCAATTGTGGTCGGTGGACTTGATGTTGATGAAGCCTCCGGTTGTCTTCGGAGACTTAATGAATGATGCATGTAAAGTCGCGGCTAAAGTTGCCTGTAAAGTTCAGGATAAAGTCATGAAGTCGAAGTAATGATAAAGTAAGATAAAGTCAATGATAAATTATGAATGAAGCCGTTTGGCTTATGAAGATGAGGTTGTCCAAATGATATCTCCGATTGTCTTCGAAGATTTGATGATAAATAATGCCTCCATTTGTCTCTGGAGAATTGATGATTTTCCTGTAAAGTTCAGGATAAAGTCGCAAAGTTAAAAGTGCATCATAAAGTAGGAAGTAAAGTCAATAATTAAGTATGAATGAATTTTTTTGGCTTATTATGTCATATTGATGCTTGCAAAGTCTTGAATAAATTTTCGTGTAAAGTAAAGGGTGAAATCATTATAGTCGTAAAGTTGATATAAAGTAGAGAGTAAGGTAGGAAAATTGTTGTTGAAGTTGAGGTTTCGATGGACCGTATGACACATACAATAGACTTGAAGATGATTCTTGTAATATTTAAGTTAAAGTCATTAAGATAGATAAAGTGAATGATAAAGTAACAGGTAAAGTAGAGAATAAAGTAAGAGAAAAATCGCTCGGCTAGTGATGTGAGGCAGTGTCGGGCTGAATGACACCTCTGATTTTGAATGTTAGACTTAATATTTGTTCCTGCAAAATTTAGGCTAAAGTTATTAATTGAGTCATGAAGTTAGGATAAATATAAAGGGTAAAGTGAAGGATAAAGTGAGATATAAAGCTATTTGGCTTATGATGATTAGGCCATGGAAGGCCAAATGGTGCTTCTTGGTCAGTAGACTTGATCGCTAACTCCTGTAATATTCTAGCAAAATATCACCTACAAATAATTATGTTAGATGTTAATAAAGATATAAAGTCATGATAAAGTAAAAGGATTAAAGTGAAGAATAAAGGGAGAGATTAAGCCGTCTGGCTTATTAAGGCAAGGTCGTGGCGAGCCTAATGACGCTTTCGGTCATGATTAGTAGATTTGAAGTTTGATTCAACATCATCATCTCGTGACTTTTGTTGTTCCTCCATCTAAAGAAAAATTCTTAATTTGGGAAAGGGTGTTGATTCTTGTTGAGTCGAATCTTTATTTTGGCTGAATTTTATATCTGTTGTTCAGCTTCAAGTCGACGTGTGAAGTATGCCTCTCACTCAAAGAAAATTTGTTAGTTTAAAAGAAATTGGTTGACTTGTGTTGAACCATCATGTCTTGAGAGTTTGGATCAAATTGTGTTTGGTAGTAGTAGAAAGTAAATGACTCTGGACCTCAAATTCAAATTTGTCAAATTTATGAGGATCCATCTAAAGAATTGTGTTAATTTTGATGTGGGTGAAAATGAAATATAGTAGCAATTTTTGAAGAGTAGTTGAACTATTTCAAAAAGCTGCCCCAGTTTTCAAATTTGAAATTTAGAACAGTCAGAAGCCTAAAAATTTGAAGAGTTGGTTGACTTAGAAAATATGCCTCAGTTTCCAATTATGAGGGCACAAAGTTTGAACCAGTGGAAATGATTGAAGATATGAAGAGTTGATTTATTGATNCATGTTTACCAAGCCTACAATACTCAACCAGCCCACTATCAATCCCCACCTGCACGCCAAAACTTCCCTAGACCTCGACCAAACTTTGACCGAAGACCTCCAAAATAATATACGGCTATTGCCGAACCTATCGACCAGTTGTATGAAAGACTTAAAGCTGCTGGTTATGTCACCCCTATCCCTGCTGTAACCCCTGAGAACCCTTCTCAGTGGGTTAATCCAAATAAATCCTGTGCATACCATTCCGGCATGAAAGGACACACCATGGATGAATGTCGTTCTCTGAAAGATAACATCCAGACTCTAATTGATAACAAGATTATTGTGGCAAAAGAGCCTGCTCCAAATGTCCGCAATAACCCTCTGCCTGACCACAAGGGAGGAGGCGTTCACATGATTGAAATAGAGGATGATTGGGATCCCAAGGGATCGATCGGTTTGATCACAGAAGGTGACGACCCAAAGAAACCGATAGTCACCCTTAATTCGATCGTAGTCCAGATTCAGCCCTCTGGGGATGCCGAAGCAAATATGTCCATACCGCTGGAGTTTGAAGCATCATCATCTGCAAAGACGCCAGTGCCAATTGAGGTCGAATTCGTGTCTCCAGCAAAGGCACCCACACCATTCGAAGTTGCAGTTTTACCGCCCAAGGCGCATGCTCCATTCGGAGTAAAGATAGCCACGCCAATTCCAGTGATAATGTCAGCCATAACACTGTTCCGTACAAAGGCTATACCATGGGACTACGCGGCCGAGGCAAGAAGGAAAGGCTAGTTTATGTTCGGAGAAGCTGTTGCGGCACAGGGTATGACGAGAACTGGTAGAGTTTATACCCCGGAACATCTGGCTGAGTCGAGCAAGCAGGCTTCTAGCCGGCCAACCATCACCGAAACCGGGCCAGATGATCTATGGAGAAAGATACAGGCCAAGGAATACTCGATCATTGACCAGATGAATAAAACACCGGCACAAATTTCTATCCTTGCTATGCTACAAAACTCCGATGAACACAAGAATGCTTTGTTAAGGGTGTTGTGTTATACTTTATTTTAAACTGGTTAAAGTAAAGTACAATATATAGGCGATTCCGCATTTTATTAAAGTTAATGAGTCGCCACCTAATTATTTATGGTGAATTAGGACACCTATATTGATTAAAGTAATTTAATAAAGTATAACTCTGTAATGGGGTCTACTTAACCTAAAGATTCTAAGTAAGGGTTCAATTAATCTAAAGGGAAGGTTTTTAAGGCACCCTTTAAGATCCATTTTAAAAAGTTAACCGACCGAACTTATATAAATTAACTAAGGCTAACTGATGTGTTGTTAAATAATCTATTTGTAGAAGATAGAAAAGATAGCATTTAAAGACATGCTATTAATAATAGTATGTAGCGTAAGCTTAGATATAAACTTTCCATAAGTTAACAATTGAAAAGCATGAATTAAAAGATCTGACCTCTCAGTAAAGACTAAAACAATAGCTTTGACTTTTAGCAAAAATAGACCATAGTCTAATGTTCTCTACGAAACCATGTTCAAAGAAAATCTAACGAGCTTTACTCGCCTGGCACTTGAAAGAGTTACATTGTTTTATTAAGAAACCAAAATCTGAACTTGTTGTTTTGTCATTGTAAAAACAAATGGTTTTTTTTTGTTATTGTAAAGAAATATATATTCCTGAAAGCTTGCCAAATATTTTTCCCAAAAAACGCTCTTAAGTCAGTAATGAGGTCTATTAACTAGGACTACTAAATGAAAAGTTATAATTGATGTTAAAAAAAACTGCAGCTCTAGATATCAAATTCTATGTGATCAAACAAACTAATTTAATTCAAACGAGTTCAAGTAACCAAGCAAGCAAATAGATCGCATAAAAAAATAATTTAACTAATAAACACAAGAAAGGAGCATTAGACAGTCAATGTTTGATCCTCTCTTCTTCTTCTCTCTTTTCTCGAGCGTCCTAAATATACTAATCCTTACCTTCACCTTTACCTTCCCATACCGTGCTTCATGTCTAGAAACAACGCCACGTCTCGCATTGGAACTCCTCGCGGCTCCGGTTTAATTTGTCATGTAAGATAAAAGAAAGGAATGTAGAGTTAGAAGGAGAATTCGATTCTCAACATAATAGTATACAAAACCAGTAAGTAAACAGAATAAAGAAGCCAACGGCATATTCAGTTTTGAACCATTGCTAAACTAAAGGATCCTCCACATAAAACAAGGCAAGACTTAAACATGTATCAAATCTTATATACTTGAAAAGAAATGACAAATTCTTAGGTGACATACTGACTTTGAGACAAACAACTTCACAACAACATTAGTGTAACAGAATATACTCTTAATCACACCTATTACATTTTTTAAAAGTCCATGTTCCATTCGTTACCCCAAACAGTTTCAGTTCCACATGTTATACTTAATTGGCTAACAATCATGCTTTAAAAGTCATTTTAAGGTTACAGGAACAAAAAGGTTTGTTTTCCATCTTTGGTAATTACATGAATTAATCCTAAAGAACAAGGTATCTAGTTATTTCTGAATCCTCTTTTCTAGAGTTTGAAAAAGCATAACGACATTTCAACAGAGTACTTTCTTCATACCATATTCAAGTATGCAACACAGTGGTTAATCCTCTAAAATTAGTATTATCTTTGAATATGGTTCCAAGTCAAGAGTGTCTAATACTTATGTAATGCAACAGAAAGAAACATGGGGGATACGCCAATTAACTTACTCAATGATGTATGAGACGTGAACTTTAAGAGAATCTTAAACTAATTTCCAATTAATATTTTAAGAGAAGGGATATTTTGCACGTATTCTTAATCAAACGGTGCACAAACAGCAACGCCGACAATCATAAGGAGCCTACACATGATATCTAAATTCACGAATCGACATCACAAAATTGAAACCTTATGTCTTCATATAAATATTTTGTAAAACATTCATCAATCAAGACTTTTAATATACGGCCAAAAAATTAAATCCTAATGGCATAATTTCTACACAGGGAAAATTTTAACTTCTGGCATCTAATTAACAAAGTGGACCATTGCACGTCACATACTATCAGTAAAGAAAGAAAGGACTTGAGTTTGGGAGTAACTGACCGTTTGTGGGGCAGTGAACGGGGTGTCGAATCTTCGAATCTACTCTCTTATCACGAACAGATCCGAACTCCGAGCCGAATGAGTTCGAATATCCTTGTCACGGCCAAAGTTCACCGAGACAAAAGGAAAATTTAACAACGGTGGTAGTACAAGTGATAGTGTGCGAGCAGAGTTGGATTACTTCATAGACTTAGTATTTTGACAATGTAAAGTGGTGTTTCTTGTTCCTTCCCACCTCCGCCTCGTCTGCAAACAAAAGAGGGTATTTATAGAGGAAAGCTAGGGTTTTCTGAGAGATGGTTTTGGGCGGGATTTCAAGAACGAATTCGATTTTTTGATTTTGAATCTTGGTCAAAGAGAACGTTTGAAACTGAACGTTGAATGCTTTTTTTGGATGGATTCGGCAGGTTCACGTGGTGTGGAGAGAAAAAATAAAGGAGAGATAAGAACTTTCTCAAATTCGAGGGGAAAGTTTCTGCCATGGATGATGGAGGTAGGTGACCTTTCACCAAAGAGGAAGGAGAAGAAAAAGACGTTTGGTTTCCAAACCCTAATTCTAAAAAGTGATCAATGTAATGGACTTGTTATTGGGCTAGGAGATTAGTTGGACGTTTGGGCTGCCTGCTATGGTCAGAATTTGTCATCAAATAGGCTATTAAATGGGCATTTGATGGGCTATATCGTAGTGAAAAAGAACGAACACATGGACCTTATTTTGGCCTGATTTCTTGGTCTTTTCCAATCTTCAATTTAATTATTTTTTTTTTGAACTTCTTTGTATCAAATATTAAATTTATAAACTATATATGTATGATAAAAATAATATTAAGTAGATATTAATAAAAATTAAAATAATGACAATATTAGTTGGGATAATAATAATAATAATAATGATAATAGTAATTATAAGAATAATAATATCAATACTAACACTAATACTAATATTAATACCAATAATATTAGTAGTAACAATTGTAAATAAAAAAAATAGTAGTGAAATAGGGTATTCAGCTTATAAGTAACTTAGAAGCTCAAGAAAATTAATTAGAAGAAAGTAGGGACAAAATTGGATGTCAACACCAGTCTGAGGTTCCCGCCCATACAGGGGATCAGGGGACCACTGAGGATCCTATGCAGACGGACCAGGACTAGGGAGCTCTTCTATATCCTTTCACTGATTTTTGTGCTTATTTGTATAGTTGGCATTGGGGACAATGCCAGCTCTTATTCGTGGGGGTGTGCCCTACATTTTTTGGATTATCTGGATGACTGTACATATTAGATTCTCAGTTTATGTTCTGTTGATTTGATTTTCTAGTTGGTCTGTATATAACTTTACATTTTAGCTACTTTTATCGTACTTTTTCTTCTCTTTTGATATGTATATAAAGTTACACTCGGTATATTTTCATCCCTCATTGTATATTCTACTCCCCTATTGTATATATTCATTCTGTTTTTCTATTTTCGCAAAAAATTTCATTTTTAGCTTCGTAGATAGGCTCGTAGCCTTTTGTTTTATTTTTGGCGTTTTCAATAAGCCCTTGGTTTTCTTAATGCCACGTTTCTTTCCAAGGGTGGAGTATAGTGCGAACCGGGTGGCTCTTCCCAATGATAGATGGCGTGACAACCTTCTTAAGGGTATGAGTTCCG
>NC_031995.1:45540389-45603190 GCF_001879085.1 Nicotiana attenuata | reverse complement strand
ATGTTAATAAAGATATAAAGTCATGATAAAGTAAAAGGATTAAAGTGAAGAATAAAGGGAGAGATTAAGCCGTCTGGCTTATTAAGGCAAGGTCGTGGCGAGCCTAATGACGCTTTCGGTCATGATTAGTAGATTTGAAGTTTGATTCAACATCATCATCTTGTGACTTTTGTTGTTCCTCCATCTAAAGAAAAATTCTTAATTTGGGAAGGGGTGTTGATTCTTGTTGAGTCGAATCTTTATTTTGGCTGAATTTTATATCTGTTGTTGAGCTTCAAGTCGACGTGTGAAGTATGCCTCTCACTCAAAGAAAATTTGTTAGTTTAAAAGAAATTGGTTGACTTGTGTTGAACCATCATGTTTTGAGGGTTTGGATCAAATTGTGTTTGGTAGTAATAGAAAGTAAATGACTCTGGACCTCGAATTCAAATTTGTCAAACTTATGAGGATCCATCTAAAGAATTGTGTTAATTTTGATGTGGGTGAAAATGAAGTATAGTAGCAATTTTTGAAGAGTAGTTGAACTATTTCAAAAAGCTACCCCAGTTTCAAATTTGAAATTTAGAACAGTCAGAACCCTAAAAATTTGAAGAGTTGGTTGACTTAGAAAATATGCCTCAGTTTCCAATTATGAGGGCACAAAGTTTGAACCAGTGGAAATGATTGAACATTTGAAGAGTTGATTTATTGATATGAAGAGTTGATGTGACCCAGTTTCCAATTCTGAGGACACAAAATTCAACAAATAGGATGACCGAATCCTTATGTAGGATTGCCTACGTATCTTGTTGAAACAAGAATCAGGTTAGACATAGTTCGTACTTGAGACTGATAAAATTGTAAGAGTGTAGAGGTTTGTATGGTTATTTTAATTGGATAGTTCGTCAAAATGTCAACATGAAATGAGGTTAGGTTTGTTATCCTATAGGGTGGGTGGGTGGAGACTGGTAGTGTTTGATTAAATGGTAAGTAAAGTTTTGGATGATATTGGTAGCGTAGTGCATGGATGAGTCTTGAATGTGTAGCAGGCTCTAATGGTGGAAAGTTGTGACTATTTTCTGATATATGAATGTGATGGTTCTCATAGGTTAACCATTAGTTTTAAAAAAATATTTGTTTTGTTAAGAAAGAAAAATAAGAAAAAGAGAAAACGAGTCAATATGAGATAACAACAAGATATAATAATGCAAAATTGGATAAGTAAATGTCAAATAAGATTATGTAGCAAATAAAGTCAATAAAATAGCGCGTCCTAATATGCATGTGACCTCTTTGTGCCAGAGGTAGGCCTAGCGTGTATTTAAAAGGTAAATGTGCCATAATATATCATTCCATTGCTTGATTAATTGAAATAGTCTATTTCCAAAAATAATGGTTGTGTAGAAATCATTACATGTCAAATGAAGAAAGTAAGATGCAATGTACTTCATAGTTTAAAATAATAATTTTTTTTCTTTTGTCGTTGATTTCTAGTAAATAGTTGATCCAAGATTGAAACTTTTATATTTGTCATAGTAAAAAAAATGGTCCTACCCTTTTTCCTAAAGTTTAATAAATTAGAGCAAATAATCCATATTTAGGCACAGTTCCTTCAAATATGCACATAGATCATGATAAAGTGTCAATTGAGGTCGTTGACCCACTTAGACATTCAGGTAAAGTCAACTAATGCACTTAATACACCAAGGGTATTAAGCCTTCAAGGTCAATGAAATGATGAATTTTCTTAAAAGATGGTATTGGTTTCGCTCTATCTTAGGTAGACTAGAGTTGGCTTTCTAAGACACGAGGCTCTCCCAAGCGGACAACTTGAGAGTGGAAACTCTGTGGCTGTCGACTGCACCGCTGATCGACTAAATCCACAAGATCATTCCGACTAAAAGGTATTTTAGTAGTGCACGGCCGCAAACCACGTAACCGCTTAAGTGTGTGAATTGTGTGAATTTTTCAGGAGTGGAAGAAGTAAAACGGAATGACAGTTTATATTAAAACAGTAACACATAGACAGTTTATATCAAGCAAAGCAATTATGGCATATAAATAATTTAAAGTCAAATAAAGTAACCATTCAAGCCTTAATTAACCTATATCCGTTATGGTTAGAACCTAGTCCCCAGCAGAGTCGCCAAGCTGTTATACGCCATTTTAAACTGGTTAAAGTAAGGTACAACATATAGGCAATTTTGAATATGATTAAAGTTAAAGAGTCGCCACCTAATTATTTATGGTGAATTAGGACACCTATATTGATTAAAGTAATTTAATAAAGTATAACTCTGTAATGGGGTCTACTTAACCTAAAGATTCTAAGTAAGGGTTCAATTAATCTAAAGGGAAGGTTTTTAAGGCACCCTTTAAGATCTATTTTAAATGGTTAACCGACCGAACTTATATAAATTAACTAAGGCTAATGATGTGTTGTAAAATAATCTATATGTAGAAGATAGAAAAGATAGCATTTAAAGACATGCTATTAATAATAGTATGTAGCGTAAGCTTAGATATAAACTTTCCATAAGTTAACAATTGAAAAGCATGAATTAAAAGATCTGACCTCTCAGTAAAGACTAAAACAATAGCTTTGACTTTTAGCAAAAATAGACCATAGTCTAATGTTCTCTACGAAACCATGTTCAAAGAAAATCTAACGAGCTTTACTCGCCTGGCACTTGAAAGAGTTACATTATTTTTTTAAGAAACCAAAATCTGAACTTGTTGTTTTGTCATTGTAAAAACAAATGATTTTTTTTGTTTGTTATTGTAAAGAAATATATATTCCTGAAAGCTTGCCAAATATTTTTCCCAAAAAAATGCTCTTAAGTCAGTAATGAGGTCTATTAACTTGGACTACTAAATAAAAAGTTATAATTGATGTTAAAAAAAATTGCACCTCTAGATATCAAATTCTATGTGATCAAACAAGCTAATTTAATTCAAACGAGTTCAAGTAACCAAGCAAGCAAATAGATCGCATAAAAAAAATAGTTTAACTAATAAACACAAGAAAGGAGCATTAGACAGTCAATGTTTGATCCTCTCTTCTTCTTCTCTCTTTTCTCGAGAGTCCTAAATATACTTTAGGAATGGAAGTGAAAATGGAAGGGTATGCGTGCTTCATGTCTAGAAACAACGCCACGTCTCGCATTGGAACTCCTCGCGGCTCCGGTTTAATTTGTCATGTAAGATAAAAGAAAGGAATGTAGAGTTAGAAGGAGAATTCAATTCTTAACATAATAGTATACAAAACCAGTAAGTAAACAGAATAAAGAAGCCAACGGCATATTCAGTTTTGAACCATTGCTAAACTAAAGGATCCTCCACATAAAACAAGGCAAGACTTAAACATGTATCAAATCTTATATACTTGAAAAGAAATGACAAATTCTTAGGTGACATACTGACTTTGAGACAAACAACTTCACAACAACATTAGTGTAACAGAATATACTCTTAATCACACCTATTACATTTTTTAAAAGTCCATGTTCCATTCGTTACCCCAAACAGTTTCAGTTCCACATGTTATACTTAATTGGCTAACAATCATGCTTTAAAAGTCATTTTAAGGTTACAGGAACAAAAAGGTTTGTTTTCCATCTTTGGTAATTACATGAATTAATCCTAAAGAACAAGGTATCTAGTTATTTCTGAATCCTCTTTTCTAGAGTTTGAAAAAGCATAACGACATTTCAACAGAGTACTTTCTTCATACCATATTCAAGTATGCAACACAATCGTTAATCCTCTAAAATTAGTATTATCTTTGAATATGGTTCCAAGTCAAGAGTGTCTAATACTCATGTAATGCAACAGAAAGAAACATGGGGGATACGCCAATTAACTTACTCAATGATATATGAGATGTGAACTTTAAGAGAATCTTAAACTAATTTCCAATTAATATTTTAAGAGAAGGGATATTTTGCACGTATTCTTAATCAAACAGTGCACAAACAGCAACGCCGACAATCATAAGGAGCCTACACATGATATCTAAATTCACGAATCGACATCACAAAATTGAAACCTTATGTATTCATATAAACATTTTGTCAAACATTCATCAATCAAGACTTTTAATATACGGCCAAAAAATTAAATCCTAATGGCATAATTTCTACACAGGGAAAATTTTAACTTCTGGCATCTAATTAACAAAGTGGACCATTGCACGTCACATACTATCAGTAAAGAAAGAAAGGACTTGAGTTTGGGAGTAACTGACCGTTTGTGGGGCAGTGAACGGGGTGTCGAATCTTCGAATCTACTCTCTTATCACGAACAGATCCGAACTCCGAGCCGAATGAGTTCGAATATCCTTGTCACGGCCAAAGTTCACCGAGACAAAAGGAAAATTTAACAACGGTGGTAGTACAAGTGATAGTGTGCGAGCAGAGTTGGATTACTTCATAGACTTAGTATTTTGACAATGTAAAGTGGTGTTTCTTGTTCCTTCCCACCTCCGCCTCGTCTGCAAACAAAAGAGGGTATTTATAGAGGAAAGCTAGGGTTTTCTGAGAGATGGTTTTGGGCGGGATTTCAAGAACGAATTCGATTTTTTGATTTTGAATCTTGGTCAAAGTGAACGTTTGAAACTGAACGTTGAATGCTTTTTTTGGATGGATTCGGCAGGTTCACGTGGTGTGGAGAGAAAAAATAAAGGAGAGATAAGAACTTTCTCAAATTCGAGGGGAAAGTTTCTGCCATGGATGATGGAGGTAGGTGACCTTTCACCAAAGAGGAAGGAGAAGAAAAAGACGTTTGGTTTCCAAACCCTAATTCTAAAAAGTGATCAATGTAATGGACTTGTTATTGGGCTAGGAGATTAGTTGGACGTTTGGGCTGCCTGCTATGGTCAGAATTTGTCATCAAATAGGCTATTAAATGGGCATTTGATGGGCTATATCGTAGTGAAAAAGAACGAACACATGGACCTTATTTTGGCCTGATTTCTTGGTCTTTTCCAATCTTCAATTTAATTATTTTTTTTTTGAACTTCTTTGTATCAAATATTAAATTTATAAACTATATATGTATGATAAAAATAATATTAAGTAGATATTAATAAAAATTAAAATAATGACAATATTAGTTGGGATAATAATAATAATAATAATGATAATAGTAATTATAAGAATAATAATATCAATACTAACACTAATACTAATATTAATACCAATAATATTAGTAGTAACAATTGTAAATAAAAAAAATAGTAGTGAAATAGGGTATTCAGCTTATAAGTAACTTAGAAGCTCAAGAAAATTAATTAGAAGAAAGTAGGGACAAAATTGGATGTCAACACCAGTCTGAGGTTCCCGCCCATACAGGGGATCAGGGGACCACTGAGGATCCTATGCAGACGGACCAGGACTAGGGAGCTCTTCTATATCCTTTCACTGATTTTTGTGCTTATTTGTATAGTTGGCATTGGGGACAATGCCAGCTCTTATTCGTGGGGGTGTGCCCTACATTTTTTGGATTATCTGGATGACTGTACATATTAGATTCTCAGTTTATGTTCTGTTGATTTGATTTTCTAGTTGGTCTGTATATAACTTTACATTTTAGCTACTTTTATCGTACTTTTTCTTCTCTTTTGATATGTATATAAAGTTACACTCGGTATATTTTCATCCCTCATTGTATATTCTACTCCCCTATTGTATATATTCATTCTGTTTTTCTATTTTCGCAAAAAATTTCATTTTTAGCTTCGTAGATAGGCTCGTAGCCTTTTGTTTTATTTTTGGCGTTTTCAATAAGCCCTTGGTTTTCTTAATGCCACGGTTCTTTCCAAGGGTGGAGTATAGTGCGAACCGGGTGGCTCTTCCCAATGATAGATGGCGTGACAACCTTCTTAAGGGTATGAGTCCGTTTTTTAATTTTTCTTTTTGTTTTTGATATTTCGTAGTTAAGGGTACCTCAGGCAAAGCTTCACTTGGGCCTAACACATTTGCCTTCGATCCCATGATCAAAGACATAATGTTGTGTTTAGGATGGTGAAAGTGGTGGCCTTGAGACTCTTGTGTTGACAAAACAATCATCAGTGTGGTCTTTTTGGACCATTGTGCGCTTGAATCATAACTGAGGTCGTTGTGGGCCCTCGACTCGATGTCTTTAGCAATCCCTAGCATGTGTGGTGAGGAATCGAATTGTGAGTCCAAGTCCCGAGCCAATGGTCTAGAACTTGCCCTGAATGTTTGTTGAGGCGAAATCCTAGGTGAAATTTGACTTGAGAAGTGATTATAGGCTCTCCTTGATCCCAATGTTAAGTTGAACAATTCAATAGCCTACCAATGAAATGATCCCTAGTTAACCCTTTTGAGCCTTGAACCCTTTTTCTTTCAAGAACCAATGTTATAAGCCTATACCCGTTCTAAAAGATACCCTCTCTTGGCACCCAAAATCTTCCCTTGAATAATGACAAATGTCTAAGTTTGGGGGAGGAGAGACAAGAAAGGAAACAAAAGTGGTAAAAGGTACGAAAGCAAAAGAAAAAGGGAAGCAATGAAAAAAAGAAAGAAAAGAAAAAGACAAAAAGAAAGACCAATGTGAAAAAGAATAAAAAAAGGGGATACAAGGGAAACAAAAGTGAAAAAGGCTAGGAAAAAAAAGTAGAAAAAGGATAAATGATTTGAATTGCACAAGAAAGAGTGACAATGTGTCCCTCTAACCCCTTGAAAAGAAGTGAAATACTCAAATGAGTCAAGAAAGTGTGCCAAAATGAATCAAAGGAAGTGCTTAAGAGAAGATTGAACCCATTTGAACAAAAACATGTCCTACCCTTACCCAAAAGCCTTCACAATGACTCCGCAAAAGCCCTATATGATCTTGAGTTGAAGAAAACCTACATTAGTGGATACTTACATAAGGGGCAAGCATATGGTACCTAGAGCCGGACTTGTGGCCTTCTTCTTGAGAGAGATGAGTGAAAGTCCATCAACCTCGGTTTGTGTGTCAATACTCAAAAGGGTGAGGTTCGCTTAGGGAGAGTTGAGGATGTGTGAGTTTGGGTTCCACAATAACTAAGGTATTTGAGGAAAGTTCTTTGATGAAATGAGTCAACCCTTGATGCTCTTGTGTCACACTTGATCCATAGTTTTCAAAGTTTAAAACGTGTTAATGATGCATTCGTATTGAGGACAATTGTTAGTCCCAATTGATGCTTGTTGAGGTTACTTTAGCATAGCTGGAATTACTTGGATGTTCCTTTAAGGGGTGGGCTTTATTTTGTTTGCTTGAGGACAAGCAAAGGTTTAAGTTTGGGGGAGTTGATAAGTAGGATTTTAACATGTTTTATGCCCCTACTTGCCTATGCTTTGAGTATAATTTGATACAAAATAATCCCAAAATGCTCACAGGTTGTGCTTGATTGCAGGTTTGAGCGACAAAGTGACGAAAATGTCAAAGATCGGCTCAAAACGGAGTGAAACCTGCTCAAGCATCAAAGGCCAAGTAAAGTGATGGAAAAAGAGCCTAGTACGGACCGTACAAAAGTGCACGCGGCCGCACTAGGAGATTCAGAGAAGTGCATTTTCAGGACTCTCACAACGCGGCCGCGGTTGGATTTATGCGGCCCGCGTTCAGCTCACGCGGCCGCGCCACATTTTCATGCGGCCCGCGTGAAGAGATTCAGAGAGATGCAAGTTGGGACCAGAGCAAGCCACACGGCCGCGGTCACATTTACGCGGTCCGCGCCAGATTTCCTGCGGCCGCGCTACACTTCTGCGCGGTCCGCGTCCCTCAACTTCAGAGAGTCAAAATTCAAGAGTTCAAGAGCCCACGCGGCCGGGCTACCTTTTTGCGCGGCCCGCGCTGACCCCGCAGGGGTATTTTTGTCCAAGTTTTCCAGCCACTATAAATAGATCCTTTTTCCATTTTTAGGAAAAGTTTTGTACACCTGAGGCTGCTGAGCTCGTGAGAATACTGGGTTTAGCTATTTTTGGCATTTTTAACCTTTAATTTTGTATTTCTTCCTTAGTAATCAATTATTATGTTTGCTTCTTCATCTATTTTTTTAATTTTCGCATCTAGCATGAGTAGCTAAACTCACTAGCTAGGGTTGTGGCTCAACCCTAGTGTGGGTAATTGATGGGTGTTGCAATCTAAGGCTAGATTGATATTGGGTGTTTGCTATTTGGGTTAATTTTACGTTTTAATTAAGGATTGGTGATTGCAAATATTGATTCTAGCTTGGTGGGTTTAACTCTTCTTGAGAAAGAGAGTCTATGACCCTAAAATTAACCCAACAAGGAATTGGGATGGACCCATGAGAAATGGTAGTCCCAATTAACGGGTTGAACCTCGAGAGAGTAATTACCCTACTTGAACCCTAGTTGCTTGGTCTAATTGGCCTACCCAACTGGTCTCGAGAGAGTCAATTGGGCAAAATCACTCTCTCTACCGAGAGGTGTGAGAGTTGGGTACAATTGAGCGACGGTTATAGCAAAAGCCCCAAATATGTCAATTCACCCTTAGTAGCATCTACCCGTTAATTAGCCACCTAGGCAATGCCACGACCCTAGTGCCTTTCTCTATGTTAATTACAACTTAGCAATATCTCCTTAGCATAATTTAGCTTCAAATATTAGTCTTAAAATAGTAGATATAAAAATCAAAACCAAAAATGTTAGAAGTGATATTAGAAGCACAACCACAATTCTAAACTAAGCTGATAATACAACTCCATCTCTAGCTCCCTATGGAAAATCGATCCCGATCCACTATCGGGTAAAAGCTGTTGCGACCCGCTCTTCCTACCTTAGTGTAGTGTTGAGTCGGCAGCGATCAGCCACCACTACCATTGTTGTTCAAGGTTAGTAATCTACCTTATTAGATTTTTAATTTTTAATTTTGGCTATTTAATTTTATGTAATTTTGTAGAGTTTTTGTCTATTTAGTATTAGGGTTTTTGGTTTGAACTACATTAGATTTAGAATTAAGGTATAAAATCCAAATTAATAAATTTAAATTATTTAATGTATAAATTATAAACTTAAGGTAGAAATTATGAACTACCTTAAATTATGAACTTATGGTTCTTAATAGAACTCAAACTAATGAATTTAAATTATTTAATGTATAAATTATGAACTTAAGGTAGAAATTATGAATTGAACTTTTTGGATGTGAATTGAACTTTTAGGATATGTATTGGACTTTTAGGATATGAATTGAACTTTTAGGATATGAATTGGACTTTTAGGATATGAATTGAACTTTTAGGATATGAATTGAACTTTTAGGATATTAATTGGACTTTTAGTTAACTAAAACAAGATTAGGATATGAATTAACTAAATTAATTTGTTCTTGTTTTATTTGTATAGATGGAACATCGTACTTGGATGTACAATAGGAATTATCCTAATCGGCAGGGATTGCGGGAGGATTTTGTAGAAGGGGTGGATGACTTTATTAGACATGCAATGTCATTTCCACCATACCTAACTAAAGGAGTAATTAGGTGCCCTTGTGTTAGGTGCGACTGTATGAAGTTTGGAAAATCGGTGGAAGTTAAGCATCATCTTTATAGGAAGGGGTTTATAGCAAATTACTTTGTGTGGACTAATCATGGAGAGATTGATGGTAGCCATGGGATATTTCATAATATGGTTGTGGGTGAAAGTAGTAGGTCGGTGGAGAATACAAATCGTGATTCTAGAATTCATGATATGGTTGCGGATGCTTTTGGGATGCACTTAGGGGGTGAGCCCAATGAAAATGTTGAACAAACTCCTAATGATGACGCAAAATGTTTTTATGAATAGTTAGAGGAAGTTAGTCGTCCACTACGTAATGGAAGTCCGCACTCTGAGTTGTCTGTTGCAGTTAGATTACTAAGTATCAAATCTGATTGGAATATTTCTCAAGCAGCCATGGACTCTTTCATTGACCTTATGAGTGAACTAGTTGACCCTGATATCAAATTACTTGGTGATTTCTATAAGGCAAAGAGATTAGTTTCTAAGTTAGGACTTTCGTCAATGAGAATTGATTGTTGTGAAGATGGTTGTATGTTATATTATAAAGATGATGCAGCTTTAGACAGTTGTAAATTTTGCGAAAAGCCTCGTTTCAAGAGGCTTTCCAGCGGGCATATGGTCGCTATCAAGTTGATGCATTATTTACCTCTTATACCTAGGTTAAAGAGGTTATATGCGTCGATGAGTCTGCTCCTCATATGAGATGGCATTTTGAAAATAGAAGATCGCCTGGTGTTATGTGTCATCCTTCAGATGGAGAAGCTTGGAAGCACTTTGATAGGACATATCCAGATTTTGCTAGTGAACCAAGGAACATTCGGTTAGGTCTGTGTGTGGATGTCTTCACGCCTTTTTGTGTATCTGCGACACCATATTCATGTTGGCCTGTCTTTCTTACACCTTATAATCTACCACCCGAGTTGTGCATGACTAGTTCATATATATTCTTAAATTGTATTATCCCCGGTCCAAGTAATCCGAAAAGTTTGATTGATGTATATTTGCAACCTTTGATTAATGAGCTAAAACAATTATGGTACGATGGTGTTGAAACATATGACATATCAACCAAGCAGAATTTCAATTTGCGTGCTAATTTAATGTGGACAATTAACGATTTTCCTGCGTATGGAATGTTGTCTGGGTGGATGACTGCTGGGAAGCTAGCTTGTCCTTACTACATGAAAAATAGTAAAGCGTTCACTTTGAAATATGGCCGAAAACAATCATGGTTTGATGTAATTTTCTGTTTTATTTGAATGTTCTTGGCTAACCTGAAATTATGTAGGACAATTGGCAAATGCAAACAATTTGTTAAGCAGAGGAATATGATTGAAGGATCTATATGCGAAGCTTATCTTGCAAAGGAAACTGCTCATTTTTGTTCTTATTATTTTGAGAGTAATGTGCCATGTGCTAGGAATAGGCCCAGTAGGCACACGGTCGAATGTGTGAATGATCCATTATATCCGCCTATGTCCATATTCAATCAACCAGGCCGATGTTCTAAAGATGTTAGAAAGAGAAGTTTGAGTGATATGGAGTTCAAGTCAGCTACACTTCATGTGTTGCTAAATTGTCCCGAAGTTGTACCATTTCTCAAGTAAGTATTGATTTAGTAGTTATCAAAATATAAAAATTACTGTAATTACATCTCAATGCAACTACTAAAAATATTTGATGTGTCACAGTCACTTCGTGGGTCAATTTGGCCATGATGCTGTATATACGAAATTTGATACGTGGTTCAAACAATTTGTAAGTTTATCCTTAAAATATTCTAACACTAGCGTGGAAGTGGCTGCAAATTTTCATCTCAAAGCTCACAAGCGGTAGTCGCATTGTTTCTCCAAAGCTAGAAAGTTGAACCAGAAGCCCGACTGGTTGCTTCAGAATTTATGGGAGGATTCGCAAAGGCAATGGCTTACCGCAAAGTTCTTAGAGAAGAGCGAAAAATGAAAGAAAGCTCGCGCATCTGAGAAGGGAGGATCCTTGCACACTGGAGGTGCGATTAGCCTAAGGACAATAAAAAGAAGAATGGTACGTAATTGCTTAATTTATTTTAATTTTCAAAGTATATCTATTCTGTTTATTAACTAAAATTTATGAGTTTTCAGGAAAAGAAGTTGGGTCGTCCGATGAACCAAGATGAGCTATTCAAGGAGACTCATATTGTAAAGAAGAAGAAAGAGACGGATCAAGAAAGGTGCGTCGAGGGCCGAGCCTCGACTGTACATGTAAGTTTTCACTTTTCATTAAGTATTTTGATTTACTTTTATATAAATTTTGAAATACTAATTCAATGTAATTTTTCTTATAGGGTCGCTTCACAGCTGAACTGGAGGAATTCATACGCAGTCAGCCACCTAATGAGTCGGGCGAGTCAATCCAACCTTCGGACGAAGATGCTGAAAGAATGTGGACGGAGGTTGCTGGCGGTCCAAAATGGGGGAAGGTATACGAGCTTCCTACTAAGAAATTCCATCTCTATAAGTGTGGAATGCAAGGAATAGGTACTTCCTCACAAGCTGAGCAACTTTGGTCGCTAGTCTACTAAAAAAAATATATTTTCTGGAAAATAGCGACCAATTGTGGTCGCTTATGTTTAAAAAATAATTAAATTCTTGAAATTAGCGACCAATGTTGGTCGCTTATGTTTAAAAAAAATTAAAAAAAAATTGCGACCAACTTTGGTCTCGATTTTTCAGTTTTTAAAATATAATATTTTGTTTACAGACCAAAGTTGGTCGCTATATTTTGATTAATAATAAAAAAAAAAACGTAATTTAAGAAGAGACCAACTTTGGTCGCTAAATTTATATTATTAAAATATTAAAGCGACCAAAGTTGGTCGGTATATTATTTACCCGGAATATTTGGTCCTTTTACCTTAGAGACCAGCAAAATATCGACCAGTCCTGTTTGGTCGCTTTTTGACCTGTAAGCGACCAAGTTTGCTCGCTTTTTGTGGTCGTTTTTTCCCGGATTTCTAGTAGTGTGTTCTCCATTCTTTGTTGCCATGGGCCATGGTTTTAAGTACAATATCATATATTTATTTGCTGGGTTCAAAAGCAAAAAGCACCAGTGGTCTAGTGGTAGAATAGTACCCTGCCACGGTACAGACCCGGGTTCGATTCCCGGCTGGTGCAGAATATATCTATGCGGGGATAGCTCAGTTGGGAGAGCGTCAGACTGAAGATCTGAAGGTCGCGTGTTCGATCCACGCTCACCGCATCCAATTTTTTTCATGAAGACAAGGTCACGCTCATCGCATGCATTTTTTTTTCCCTGAGCATTTCTTCTTTTCTGCGTTTTCTCCCTTACTTTTTGATTTCGAAGACCTGATATGGAAGGCCTCTTAGTGAACTTTGTTAAGGAGGAAGGAATTCAACAAAAGAGAAAGAGTAGTACTTATTTTAATAGAAAAATGACATTGTATAGCCGCTATAAAAATAATAGTCGAAAAAAAATGTATAAAATTTATATATTTTTGTATATATATACATTCTGTATATTATATACAAAATTATAAAAAATTTATACACTTTTTCGGCTACCAAATATTAATAATTTTTGCCGCGGACTAAAAGTGATAACACCCCTTTTTTCTCTTTCAATTTGAGGCCTCAAAACCAAAGAAAGTCGAAGATGTTAGTCTAGTTATGGACCATTGTAAAATTGCTTGAGAACTCCAATTCATTTAATACGTTTCTCGATTGATGGGGTCAATATAATAACTGTTGATTTAACCACGTTTTTATTGCTGAGTTTTATTTTTCTCTTGAAGATCTTCGTAACGTTTTTATTAATGGACTTAAATTATCTTTCTTAAACTTCCTTTTTGTGTTTGGTATAAATTCTTTTCTGAAATTTCATTCGACTTTTAACATTTTTAGAAAAAATAATTAGGGATCAATATAATAACTGTTGGGAGAGGGTTGGGGAGCTAGCTATCGCCTTCGCCATTGGACCATCGCGTTTGCGGAGTGGAGAGGACAGTTGGCCTTTGCGTTCGCATGGTCTAGGTCGCGTTCGTGTAGGACGTTCATGAGGCAATATTGATTTATGCATCACGATCATGTGGGTTTATCCGCGATCGCAAAGCGTAATTGGTGTCAGTGATTTAAGTTGTCCCATTTCTGGATTTCGAGCTCATTTTCACTATTTTGTATTTCGGAGCTCGGGAAGAGGCGATTTTGGAGATAGATTTCACCCATATTTTTAGGGTAAATAATTTTTATTTGATTTTAACTATATATCATGAGTCCCTATGGGTTTCTACAGCTAAAACATGAAATTTGAAGGGACATCTAGGATTTTTATCCACACTTTAAGAGAGTGTATTTTGAAGATTTCATGAGTACCGATTGGGACTCGATTTTGAAAATTAATTATATATTTGCACTCGACAGCTTATGGGTCATCAAGATATGGCATTGGTTTCAGAGCATACGCGGGCCTGGATTGACTTTTATTGACTTTTTAAAAATTTATCAAAGATCAAAGCTTATTGATTGGGATTGCTTTCTAAGTATTGTTTGACTACCTTGGATGATATTTGGCTTGGATTCGAGTGATTGGAGGGTTTAGGGCTAGAACAAGGTGTTGACGCGATTTGAGGTTGAAGACTAACCCTAATGAGATAAGTATTTTGCCTAGCTTTGGTTTGAGGAAATATTTCATAATAAATGATGTTGTTTGCTATATGCAGGGGTGACATACATGTGAGGTGACGATCGTATGTGTGTGCACCGGGTTTATCGATGTTCGGGATAGTCTTAAGACTGTATTATGCCTTATTTTTGATATTGTGTTTTCCACTATTATGCGCTCTATGTTTGTATAACTACGTGAACTCATTGAATTATTCTAGAGATCATGTGTAGGTTTTAATTTTTTGTTTGAACATGATACTTGTTATTGTATGGCTTACCGCCTTAGCTGAGTTGTAATCGTACACTTTGCACATGCATACACCTTAACATACTATGTTTCTCAGTGCAAGGGTATGTGATTTGATATACGTTGTTCGTATACATATATTCTTATATAAGCTTTTTGTGTGATAGACTGGATTGGCAGCACGTGAGTGATCCATGAGGGTTGATTTATATAGCACGTGAGTTGTCCATGCAAAGTGCGGATAAGGTCGTCCTCTCATGTTTCTCCTTGATGACGTACACGCGAATTATGAAAAATTGATCGGTAGTTAGATTTTGTATATCTTCTCTATAAATATCAGGTTGCATTCTTATTTTTAGTCACTCATGGCTTATACTACCAATCGTAGGATAGTTGTATGAATTTTCACATTCTTATACTATTATGTATTTGATGATTTCTATTTTGGATGGAGGTATATATATTAGTTGGCTTACCTAGTATGTTGAGTTAGGTGCCATCACAACTTGGTAAGATTTTGGGTCGTGACAAGTTGGTATCAGAGCTCTAGGTTCATAGGTACTACGAGTCATGAGCAAGTGTTTAGTAGAGTCTTGCGGATTGGTATGATGTCCATACTTATATTCGAGTGGTTCTAGGGCATCTAGAAAAACTGTTATTTCTTTCTCATCCTTATCGTGTGACTTTATTTCAGCTTGAAACCTAGATATTCAGTTTCTTTCTCTTCAATTCGGGTGCAATGTGGAGTACTCAATATCAGTTGTATACCGACGGCTTGTGATATCGTGGATGACGTGCAAGATGTGTTTCTGTGTTGTGAATATAGGCTAGTTTATAGAACTTATGGCCAGGTTTAGACCGCATCATTGGCTCGGCGGATTCAATTGTTTTAGCATGTGATTTTGGTCTCTTAGATCCGGTAGTGTCCCTAAAAGTGGGATTGATGGCTCAGTGAGTGGCAAGATAGCTATGTGATGAGTATTATGTGACTGAGGACTACACTTAGATGGTTTAGATGTGACGAGAAGGATCTATATAATGACCCGACCGATCGTTTTGAGCTCTAGCGCGTCATTCAGCGGTTTGAGGCCCTGGGTAGCTTCACTTCAGGTATTATGACTTGCACGCGTGGTCGGAACTGAATTTCGGGAAGTTCGAAGTTGATTTGGAAAGAAAATTCAAATTTCGGAAGCTTTAAGTTGGAGGAATTGACTAAGGAGTGATTTTTTTGAGCGAACGACCTCGGAATCAGGATTGGAAGGATCCAACAGGTTCGTATGATGATTTTGGACTTGGGCGTATGTCCAGATCTTGTTTTGGATGGCCCGGGAGTGTTTCAGTGTCTATTGTGGAAAGTTGGTATTTGGAAGGATATCATAAATTTGGGGTGAAAGTGTATCTTAATGTTATCAATGTCCGTTTGGGATTCTGAATCTAGGAATAACTCCGCCTGGATGTGGATTTGGAGGTCTGTAGGTCATTTTGGGGTGAAAGTTAGAAATTTGAAGGTTTTTGAGAAGTTTGACCGGGAGTGAACTTTTGATATCAGGGTCGGATTCCGATTCCAGAAGTTGGAGTATGTCCGTAATGTCGAATGTGACTTATGTGCAAAATTTGAGGTCAATCGGACGCGATTTGATAGGTTTCGGCATCGAATGTAGAAGTTTGAAATTCTAAAGTTCATTAAGCTTGAATTGGGGTGCGATTCATTTTTGGTGTTGTTTGATGTGATTTGAGGTCTCAAGCAGGTCCGTGTTATGTTATGCGACTGTTTGGTGTGATTGGACGGGGTCCCAGGGCCTCGGGCATTTTTCGGGGTGGTTTCAGATCAATTTGGGATGTTTTGGAACTGTTGTTGTTGGTATCTGGTTTCCTTCTTCGTGAATGCGAAGGGACTCCCACGTTTACGAAGAGGAACTTAGAGGCTGCTGGGATTTGGCCTTCGCGAACGCGAGGTAGTGGACGCGAACGCGAGTCAGTAGCTGGGAAGGCCTTCGCCAACGCGGCCAAAGCTACGCGAACGCCAAGAAGAAAGGGGGAAGCTGGGCTTGGAGCCATTTAGCCTTCGCGAACGCGGAGCCCTAACTGTGAAAGCGAAGCAATGGAGTCTAGAGCCTTCGCGAACGCGAAGAAGGGCGGACCTGGGCTGGGCAGAATATTTTAAAAGCGGGATTTGGGTTCATTTCACCCATTTTTCACATGGCTTGGGCGATTTTTGTAGCTTTTGAAGAGGGGATTTCATCATCAAGCATGAGGTAAGTGATTTCTACTAGTTGTGAGTTAAATACAAGGTTTATACATAGATTTAGGCATGAAAATTTGTAGAAATTTGGGATTTTGAAGAAAAACCTAGAAATTTATATTTTTGGATTTTGGCCACGAAATTGGATATGGAATTGGGAATAAATTATATATTTTAGTTCGTGGTGTTATGGGTAAAGTTTATCTTCGAAAATTTTCGGGATCCAAGCACGTGGGCCCGAGGGTGATTTTTATCGACTTTTCGAGCGAAGTTGGAGATTGTTGTAAATTGGATTATAATGAGTATTAAAGTATATATTTATGGATTTGCTCATTTATTGTTTTGGAGCGTTGGGCATCGGTTTGAGTTGTTGGAAAGGCTTGGGAGCCGGTTATGGAACTCCGAAGCGAGGTAAGTTTCTTTTCTAACCTTGTAAGAGGGAATTAACCCCATAGGTAAATTAAATTAATATGTGCTTCTATTAGCGGGGTTATGTACACCGCGGTGACGAGAGTCCGTACGTAGCTACTAGTTATGCCTAAGTCCGGGCAGTTCTAGGTTTACACCATGCCTTGTTGATACCGTTATTTGATTTTGTTTATTATTTGCCTTGAAATGAATTGAGATCGACTATGCTTATTAAATGCCTTGAAAAGAATTGAAATTGAGGATTTCGGGACTTAAAAGTTTTCATTTGAATTTTGTATTTTTTAAAAGAATTAAAGAATATTATAATAATAATAATTCGACAAATCTATGTTCAACTGCGTCGCAAATATATTCCGCGAGCAGGCTAAATTTCCACTACTCCCATGGGAGTGGGCCGTCCGCCTCGGCAGGTTAAATAGATGCATCTATGGTTCGTGCCATTCGACCCTCGGCAGTGCAAAATTTATATTTATATGTTGGATCGGGCCGTATGACCTCGACATGATGTAATAGCCCAGCCCGCTAGCGATCTTGTCCGCTATGGGCCTAGGACCTCACGGGTTTAAAATGCGTCACTAGGTTCTAAGGCTTGTTAACTTATATACGCAGTATCTCTCTTGTGTTTTGCCGATGTGGGATTCTATCTGAAATCTGGGGTGTTACACATGACTTGCGCATGATAACTCTTTGGAACTAATAATAATTGACATTGTTTATTAGCTTGAGATATAAATTGTTAAATGATGAAAAATAAATTTGGGGATTTCCATTTGTAAAAGAATTGTTGATTATTTCCGGTTATTGAATTTTCAGCTATGTTATGTATTCCATGCTTAAATATAACATCGGCATTTTATTGTTAGCCCATAGTAAGTGTTGGAGTCGACCCCTCGTCACTACTTCTTCGAGGTTAGACTAGATACTTACTGGATACGCGTTGATTTATGTACTCATACTACACTTGCTGCACATTTTTGTGCAGGTACATATATGTCTAGTGGCCTTGTGAAAGCAGAGGCGTATTTAAATGCGGGGACTTATGTGAGTTGCATTCCATATTACGGCCCGAAGCCAGTGTTGATACCCAATTTTTTCCTATATATATTTTTTAATATGCAAAATACTTTTAAAATAGCATGTGCATGCATATATAGGTATGTCCAAATGTTTTACCATTACTCCTTAATTTTTTTAAAAATATTTTTTAATCAATTTATTGCCCTATTTTATCCATAAAAACCCAATAATCATTCCCAAAATTATCATTTTTGGTGATTCATTTATTAGATTTTCATATTCATACCAAAATGTGGCTAATATAATTTTTGCATATTTTTACAAAGTCATTTAGTATCTTTAAAGTTAAATTGTATGTAATTACAATATTAGCCTCTTTTAGGATTGATTACATTTATATTCATAAAAATTAGGTCTGGTATTTTTAAATAGTTGATTATGTGTTATAAATCATTTTTGGTACGTTGAATTTATTCCCAGAAATTAATTTATTCTTTTATAAATTAAATAGGGGAAAATTGGCTATTCAAGTTATAACCAAATTTGGCTTTCAATTGTGGCCAAAATCGGACCAACTCCCAGCCTAATTTTTATTCTTATAACCCAATCACCCGACCTAGACCCTATACACGCCTACCCGACCCAAAAAACCCATCAGATCAGGATCGTTGATCTAAAAGATCAACGGCAAGAATTTGTTCTTACCATTTTAATTCATACGACCCCCAACCCTAAGCCATTTTTCCAAAGGCGCCGCCTTCAGATGCTCTCATCCCCTCTCCTCTCTCAAACCTAACCCTATACTCCGTCAATCGCCTCCTTCTCCGACCATCTCTGGCTACCTCCTTTCAACCCCAAGCCTCCAATGGGTCTCTCATCGCCTTGCTCAGCATCTTTGAGGGTCTCAAGGGTCCTGGGCCATATCGATTTGGACCTAGGGTTTCCGATTCTGTTGTTCGAGGTTTTTTTGGTGTGATTTTGGGCAAAATCACACCATATGTGTTACGATTTGTGAAGTTACAACAGGTTCTTTCAATTTCTATTTGGGTTTCCTTTGGAAACCCTAACTCTCTCCTGAATCTCTCAAAACGATGTTATTTTCATGATTTAAGCATGTTTCCTTCTATGATCTGCTTATTCTCGAGCTTTTTCTGAAAGATCGTCTACTCTGAACCGTTTTTACTTTCTTCGAAAACTAGGGTTTCTCGGAGTTCTTTTGTGCATGTTTTAACCGATTTCTTTATGATTAAAACCTTTTTCCTTGTTTATTTTCGACCGATTTCATGCCCCTACTGCTTTTTAACTTGACTTTGCTAAAAGCCCTAATGTCTAAAGATTTTCTTCGCTCTGGTTATGTGTGTTAGCATGATTTCTTTACTTTGGTTCTCTGTGTTGGCATGTTTCATTCGCTTTGGTTATGTGTGTTAGCCTGACTTCCTTTGCCTTGGTTTTGTGTGCTAGCCTGTTTACCTGATTCTTGTTAATGTCTCGTGGTCACCATGCTTCGAATATGTTCTGATGAATCTTAGCCTACTTATACCACCTCTGAATGATTGTGTTTGCTCATCTCTTGTTTCTTTCTGTCTATATGGCTGACTCTGTTTACTACTCTTGTTCATTCACCTCTATTTATATGTTGAAAATACAGAACCATGACTTCCCATGATTGATTCTGATTTTCCTTAATTGTTGGTAATTGAAAGATTTTCTTTCAAAGCCCTAGAATTCTACTGCTTTTTAACTTGACTTTGCTAAAAGCCCTAATGTCTAAAGATTTTCTTCGCTCTGGTTATGTGTGTTAGCATGATTTCCTTTGCCTTGGTTTTGTGTGCTAGCCTGTTTACCTAATTCTTGTTAATGTCTCGTGGTCACCATGCTTCGAATATGTTCTGATGAATCTTAGCCTACTTATACCACCTCTGAATGATTGTGTTTGCTCATCTCTTGTTTCTTTCTGTCTATATGGCTAGGGTCTCTGTTTACTACTCTTGTTCATTCACCTCTATTTATATGTTGGAAATACAGAACCATGACTTCCCATGATTGATTCTGATTTTCCTTAATTGTTGGTAATTGAAAGATTTTCTTTCAAAGCCCTAGAATTCTACTACTTTCATGCCCCTACTGCTTTTTAACTTGACTTTGCTAAAAGCCCTAATGTCTAAAGATTTTCTTCGCTTTGGTTATGTGTGTTAGCCGGACTTCCTTTGCCTTGGTTTTGTGTGCTAACCTGTTTACCTGCTTCTTGTTAATGTCTCGTGGTCACCATGCTTCGAATATGTTCTGATGAATCTTAGCCTACTTATACCACCTCTGAATGATTGTGTTTGCTCATCTCTTGTTTCTTTCTGTCTATATGGCTGACTCTGTTTACTACTCTTGTTCATTCACCTCTATTTACATGTTGAAAATACAGAACCATGACTTCCCATGATTGATTCTGATTTTCCTTAATTGTTGGTAAATGAAAGATTTTCTTTCAAAGCCCTAGAATTCTACTCGTCTGTTTAAATCGACTGATTTTATCACCTTATCTGCTATATTACCTTGTTTTTACTAGGCCTTTCCTTAATTGGATTTTTCTGAATTTGGTCCTAATTGACTACTCTATGCCTACTGAACCTTGACTCCTTCCTTATTTAATCGTGCACTGATTTTTCTTCTTGACTTATATGGTACTGAATCTTTCCGTTTGATCTTGATTCCCTTAATTTAAGGGAGTATTTCCTTGATTCTCTAATTTATTGATTCTGAGTTCTTAAATTAATGTACTACTATGATTTTTACCTTATTTCACTATCTACTTTCAACTATAAATACCCTAAGTCTTTCACAAACAAAGGGACGAACACTTTTAGTTCTGAACACACACTTACACTCAAAATACTCTCTCTTGCTTTACTACTTGTACTGTGGCCTGTTTAGCTGGTTGAAAGCCAAAGCTATATTTCAAAGTCCTACTACCCTTCTTTACTACATTTTGCTTCTTTGAACTGGTATGTTCTAATTAAGTTTTCAGCATCAACAACAACATGTTTACTTAATGTTCTTGCATTCTTGTCTGCCTACTGCCTGTATCTATTTCAGTACCTTTATTTAGCATGCTGTAATTTCTTTTCTCCTATTCTGAATCAATCCATTATGAATCCTAAATCCCTACCCCAATGTGTTTGATACTTATGGTTTGTTTGTGGCATGACAGCATCGAATATTGCTGAATATGACTCAAACTTGGTCCTCCTAGGATCATAACCTCCATGTCACCCTTATATGTTGTGTGTTCTGGTTGATTTACAAGCATGACAGCACCCCTATTGCTGTGCATGCCCAGAATTCACTCATGCCTAAGTATATAGGCCCTTGCAATGGATTCCCAATCCCCTGCCCTTTTGGTGTGAAATTATCAACTCTTTAAAGTATTAATGGCTGCCTCCCATCACCCTTTCGCTTTTAAAACTCAGTTTCTGCACTTCTACTCTCTCTTAGACTTAAGTTCTTCCCCCCTCATGTGAGCCTTGCCTTGGGACCCATGAGCTCCTTCTGAACTTGGACACATGAGGGCTGGCATTTCCACACTGCACTTGTCCCTATTCTGATGATGTAATTTGGGTGTGAGCACTGCCTGGGTTCCTATTGAGGCTCTAGGGAACTCTGACACACTCAAGTTTGGGAAAGGCTTTGAAGCAATGGCATCTTAAGGCAGTTATTCTATAGCTCAGGGAGGAACCAAGAAACGGGCCTCCTCTAGTTGTATTTTTATATATTTTGATGTAATTTAATATTCCTGGTTTGTAATAATTTGTAATAAACGATTGGGGCTGGCTAGTGAAAAGGGTTGGGTATTTATGCATGTCAAGGGTAGAAACCATGCCTATAGGATATTTTAAATTTCTGCATATTCAAACTGCATTTAGAAACCATGCCTATAGGGTATTTTAATTCTGCACCTTAGACATCATGCCTATAGAGATTTATTTTTGCATGTTTAACTTCACATCTAGATAACCTGCCTATAGGGATTATCTAAAATTCTGCATGTTTAGATATCATGTTTTAGGGCCCAGGTGGTTATAATCCAGTAACGTGTTAAAATCAGTAACGAATAGAAATCATGTCTATAGGGACTCTTAAACAAATCTGATACGCTTCGTTCACAGTCAATGTTAGATATCATGCTCCTAGGGATTAAAATCAGATACCATCACCTGCAGAATCTGTAACCAGTCTAATTTAATAATCTAATTCCCCTTGCATAACAAGGCCTAGCAAGCATGCCTATAGGATTTCGAGCATTTCGTTTTTAGTTTTATTATTTCATCATTCTGAATTAAGTAGATACTATGCCTATAGGACCTCGCTTGAAAACTTAGGCAAACCTTAGGCAGTATAAATAAAACTGAACTCGCCTCTGTTATTTGTTACAATCAGTAGGTAGGCCCGATTCTGTTTCCTAACCGAGTCATGTAATAAGCCAAGCCCGCTGCCATACAACAATCTCATTTTCCCTCAAGTATTTTTTTAGAATCAGACCTTACTCATTTGTTTAAGTCGTGCTATTGCATTGTTTTGTTTGGAGGAGGTATACTTGAGCCTTATGTGTTTATGTGTTTCCCCTTTAATGTGCAGTCTTTATATGTTTTGTATGTCGCCTTAGAATTTTACCTTTGAAACTTCAAATAAGCATAATATCCCTCCCTTTTAGGATTAGTAGTCCTAAGCGCCTCCGGGACTGATAGGAATGGGACGGGTAATAGCATGCAATAAGTAATCGAGACCAATCCGCGCTTTAATACCTTAACGGGGTGGGAAGGGTAGATATGGATATGATGACCGGTGCGTTAATACCACGTGTAGCCCCTTTCTTGAGGAGTGATTACCGAATATTGCATTGATGTAATCCATATTAAATACAACCTAGGACCCCTTTCTTTTGCAAACTCTTTCTTTTTTTTAAAAACTCATCTTTCAAAAAAAAAGTTCTTTCTTTTATGTGTTGAAATCCCCTCTTATTTGATCCTTATATGCTTATATGTTAATTGCACCTCCAATTCACAATAACTATCTGGTCGGGAACCACACTAGTGGATCCTGAGGGGTGCCTAACACCTTCCCCTTAGGATAATTTCAAGCCCTTACTCTGGTTATTCAAATAGAACTTAGAATTGAATCTCTATTGGTGTCCTAATGCACCTTAATCATTAGGTGACGACTCTTCAAAAATACAAACCCAATTTCCAAAAGGAACGAGTTGTCCCTCCAAATATCATAAACCCGATTTCGCGAGAAAAAGGGGGCGCGACGGCCAGCAAAGTCTCCTTCAGAGTATTTATATTTTTCCTGTCCAATTTGTATTCCGGACAGATGTTGTATTTTATTTTACTTCCTAGTTGATGCTCATGCACTCATGACACCGGGTTTTGGGGTGGTTATGGGTTGTTCAATATTGAAATTGTTAAAAATATTATCATTTACTCTGTAAATTCCATCTTTTACTATTAAATTGAAGGAAAACGTGATTTCAAATACTAAAATGAGTAATTAAGTTAATCAACTATTGTTGGCTTGCCTTACAGCAGTGTTAAGCATCATTACGACCTTTAATGGATTTTGGGTCGTGACAATATTCTTGAGATGGAATATGTATGTTTGATTATCATCTTGATGTACCATGCAGTCTTGAGATGTGGATGTATTGGTGGATCTTTTCGTTGTTCATTTGTGGAATGAAGTGGATTCTTATATCATGTTGACGAGTGTAGACTCGGAAAGATTAATTGATTGCATAATGGTTATGACCATGGTAGAGTCATAGAAGGATGTCGATTTGATGTTAGTAGGTGGATTATCTCTTCCGAGAAGGTTTGAGGTTGTGTGATTCTTTTGAGGTTTCTACGAAGAGTTTTCCTTCTCTCAAGTGGAATGTATGTGCTACGATTAGAGTTCCGATCGCTTGATGAATTTCACACGACTGTCACGAGGATGTATATGCACTCGGCAGATAATTTGGAAGGTGTGATGACTAGTGATACATGAGCTTTTGAGGAGATTCAGTTGGATAACAGTACGAAACCATGGTAGTTAAGAAAGAAGTGTATTGTGGGTTATCAGATGATGTGTTTATGGCTTCAAGCCAAGTGGGGAGTCTACCATCGACTATCAGTAAGGATGTCAATGAATATTAAAAATCAACTAAACCGATTGAACCATATCGCAACGAACCGATTTTTAATTTTTTTTTAAAAAAATTTATATGTTTTTATATAAATTTATAATTGTGCCTATAATTAGGATATGTTTTTTATTTTGTAAAAATAAACCAAAAAAATACCAAACCAACCAAATAAATTTATATGCGGAAAATATATTTATATAGTAAGTTCAAAAATAATAAAATATCAAATTCTTCTTTGGGTCTTGGAATTATGAAAACGGTTACAAGCCAAAAAGTAATTAAACTCAAAATCATAATTCCTAAAACCTATTATGCTACTTCTACTGAAACTAAGTTAGTTCCAGCGTCTTCATTAGTAACACAAAGTATTCTAACGATTATGAGTAGCAAGCTACAATGACCCAGTAAAATCCTACAAGTAAGGTCTGGGGAGGATAGTGTGTACGCAGATCTTACCCATACCCCGAGGGAGTGCTGCTTTCGAAAGACCCTCGGCTCAAGAAGACGAAAAAGATGAGAAGAGAAGGGAAGGGAAGGGACAATATTAGTACCATCAAACATAAACCAGAAAAATAATAACAACATCATAAGAACTAGAAAATAGTTGAAATGCAATAACAAAACCAGAAAATAAGCCCCGATGCTATGAAAAACGTAAGGATAGTGAGAACACAACATAAACCCCTAGCAGTCTAAGTCCACCCCAATCGAACTAGCCTTACCCCGGACTCGACTACGTCCTAATCCACAACCCTAATGCTTGATCTCCACACCTTCCTATCAAGGGTCATGTCCTCAAAAATCTGCAGCAAAGCCATGTCCTGTCTGATCACCTCTCCCTAATACTTATTAGGCCGCCCTCTACCTCTTCTCCTTTTCTCCAAGGCCAAACTCTCGCACCTCCTCACCTGAGCATCAGGGCTCCTCCTCCGCACATGCCCGAACCATCTGAGTGTCGCTTCCCGCATCTTGTCATCCATAGGAGCCATGCCCACCTTCTCCCGAAGAACTTTATTCCTAATCTTATCCATCCTAGTATGCCCGCACATCCACCTCAACATCCTCATCTCTATCACTTTCATCTTCTAGATATGATAGTTCTTAATTGGCCAACACTCTTCTCCATACAACATGGCCGATCTAACCATAACTCTATGGAACTTACCTTTGAGTAACGGTGGCACTCTCTTGTCACACATGACTCCTGATGCCAACCTCCATTTTATCCTCCCGATCCTTATACGGTGTGTGATGTTCTCATCAATCTCTCCGTCCCCCTAGATAATCGACCCCAGGTACTTAAAACTACTTCTCTTGGGAATGACCTGTGCTCCAAACCTCACGTCCATGCCCACTTCCCCCGACTCAGAACTGAACTTGCATTCCAATATATTCTATTTTAGTCCTGCTCAACTTGAAACCCTTAGACTCAAGGGTATGTCTCCAAACCTCCAGCATATCGTTAACACCACCTCACGGTATTGAATATGTTTCCTTTTGTATAACTTTGATTTATCTTTTTGAATATTTAATCTTCTATAGACTTTATTCTTGAGTTACAGCTTAGTTAATATCTTTCCACTCGTGTGATTTATATTTTCTTTTAATCTTTGATTGGTTTCTTTTACATTGTTGTAGAATAGTTGATTGATCTATACTTTGGCCATCTTTCATAATTTTTTAATTTCATCACCCTTTATACAATAAAAATGTCTAGATTATTTTGCTAAGTCCTATAAAAGAACATTGTTATTGCATTATACTTTTACTGGTGACTTCTACATGACATTTAAAAAAATATCAAAAATTACCCGAACCGAACTGAACTGTACCGATACCGAAGAGAAACCGATATGATTGGGACGGTTTCGAAAAGTCTAATTTTAGTTATACATAATAGAATAACTAAAAAATTGGTATGGTATAGATTTTATAAAATAACCGGTCGAACCTAACCATTGACACCCCTAACGATCGGGTCATATGGGCATGTGTTGTTGTAGTTCCTGAACTAGGATATGCTTGTGGATTAACTATAATTTGAGAAGGTGTCATCGAGGATGATTTGGGCAAATAATTTGTTCCATGCATTGGTGTAATATGCTTTATTGATATATGAGAGCGAGCCGAAATAAAATCCTTTTAAATTTTTTTTTTTTAAAAACACATCTTTGTCACTTTCAAATGATTTTTCTTGGATGTGATAAATATCATTTGGTAAAACAAAACACATGTTTGGGGGGAGGAGGGGGGAGTGCACAGTTAGCCACTAATTAAAGATGTCTTTACTCTTTAGTCACTGTTTAAAATGTATTTACTCTTCAGCCAGTGCTTAATAAATTTTTACCCGCTCGGACAAAAATATCCCTGTGCTAGACACGAGTGTTGTATAAATATTAAGGACATGGTGTCATTAACTTCATGAATGCTCTGTAAATATTAAGGACAAAGTGTCCTGTATTTGCACATTCCGTTGTTAAACTTTAGGAATGATGTCCTTAACTTCATATGTGCAGCGTAAATGTTAAGGACATGGCGTCCTTAAATTCATGCGTGCAGTGTAAATGTTAAGGGCATAGTGTCCTTAACTTTACGAGTGTTGTGTAAATATTAAGGACATGGTGTCCTTAACTTCATGAATGCTGTGTAAATATTAAGGACAAAGTGTCGTGTATTTGCACCTTCCGTTGTTAAACTTTAGGACATGATGTCCTTAACTTTATATGTACAGTGTAAATGTTAAGGACATGACGTCCTTAACTTCATGCGTGCAGTGTAAATGTTAAGGACACCATGTCCTTAATTTTACACAACACTCATGAAGAAAGGGTAAAACTTCTTTTCGTATTAATTTTAATAAAGTAGTAACTATTTTTGCTCAGCATTAAAAATACTGGATAAAAACTAAATATCATGTTAAAAAGTGGTTATCCCACGCCATTTCTACTGTTTTGGAGGGAGGGTATGGCACATAGCCCAATGGCCGGAGAACTGGGCTCTCAGTGTACTAGGCCCACAGTCATTTAAATGGATTTCGTGAGGACAAATGCATGGGAGAAATTCAAAAATAGCCAGATTTACCACTGGTCGTTGAAAAATAGCCAAGTTTCAAAAGTCATCGAAATTTAGCCACTTTAAATCTGAGCGAAAACACTGTTCAAAATCCGGAAAAATACGCCCGTAAATTTTACGGGAGTTCCAGCATAAGTATGCTTGAACTCCCGTAAATTTTACGGGAGTTCCAGGATAACTATGCTGGAACTCCCGCAAATTTTACGGGAGTTCAAGCATAATTATGCTGGAACTCCCGCAAATTTTACGGGAGTTCCAGCAAGTATAATTGTCCAGTATAATATACTGGAGTTTGGAGCACTGGTGCTCCAGTCTCCCGCAAATTTTACAGGAGTTAGCAAAGTATACCGGTCCAGCATAATATGCTGGAGTTCGTACACAAATGCACCAGAACTCCCGTATATTATACTGGACCGGTCCCTGTTGCAGCAAAATAGTGGCTATTTTTCATTGACTTGATAAACGTTGGCTATTTTTCATTGACCAGTGTGAAAACTGGCTATACCATGATATTTTAACCAAATGCATGAGTTGGGATAGTTTCATTTCAAAGAAAATGGATATTATTTGAAGAAAAGAATGGGGATTTTTTTACTTTTAGCCCGCGCCAGAAATTATTTATATTCGGTTGACAAAATAGTGTATAAAACTTGTATAATTACAAAAAATATATTTTTTCCAGCTATTATTTTGAAAGCGACTATACAATATTATTTTTCAAAAAAAAAATGTATGAAATTTCTTAAGGTCGTATTTATTATAGCTGAAAATGTGATATGAATAACTCTGAATGAAAAAAAAAAAAAAAACTCTGTATGCATATCATCAATCGGTTTTCTTTGCTATAAAAGAATACAAGTAGAATGGAAAAGAAAATTACACAGTTAACAAATGAATACAAGATGCCTGTAAAAGCTTTACAGAGCAATTTCCAATGCTTAAAAGATAAAATTACGAATCAGATAAGCTCATGATTTTGTTCTTCTTCTGAACAACAGAAAATGAAGAAAGAGCCTATGTTGTTCGGATTCTCCAGAAATGTCGTCGGGTGGGTGTCAGATTCTCCAAAAGTAATGTATTATTGGAAGATCTGACATCAGTGAGGCATCATTTGGAGAGTCTGCACAACATATGAAAGAACAACAACAACGTAACAACAACAACATTCACATTTTTAAGGATTAATTTGCAGGTTTGGAAGGGACAGCAGCTTTGCAAATCCTATCAAATGCATTCTCAATGCTGGACTTGAACTTGTGAGGATCAACGAGTCCCTTCTCTGTTCCCACTGCCACCCTTAGCCTTCCCATGTAGCTCATCATTGTTATGGTTAAACTCTGCAATCAGGACGTTTAAAAGGTAATTACATGTAATATTAATCAATACTCCCTCTGTTCCAGTTTATGTGAACCTATTTTCTTTTTGGTCAGTTCCAAAAAGAATGACCCCTTTCTAAATTTGGTAAACCACACAAATACTCTGGCCCCCTTTTGACTTGTTTTGGACCACAAATTCCAAAAGTCTTCATTTTTTCTTAAATTCCGTGCCCAGTCAAACAGGTTCACATAAATTAGAACGGAGGGAGTATAATTCATAATCTGAAAAATAAGTGAAGTAATTTATTATAGCGAGTTAAATTACATTGATAGTGTAGAACTTTTATTACAGTAACATAGTGAAATGACAAGGAAGTAATGTAGTATACCTCAGGAACACCAACAACCATGAAGTACAAGCCTTTACATGGATGATTTGCCAAAGCCATTTGTTCCATAGGCCCAATCAAGTTTGATATTGTCATGCTTGAGTTCTTTAACGTGCTGTGGATGTATTTTGCCGTTACCTATAACATAAAACCAACAATCCAAAATGTCAAAAAAACATGGCCTAATAGTTAATAAAGTAGGACGAAAACCAAGGGAGATCAGAGTTCAAATCTCAGCAGAGGTAAAAGAAAGTCGGGTGATTCTTTCCCTAACTAAAAGAGTAGTCCGATACACAAGATATTCCGCGTTTACGTAGGGTCCAGGGAAGAGCCGTACCCAAGGGGTATGATGTAGATAGTCTACCCTAATGCAAACATTAGTGGCTTTTTCTATGGCTCGAACCCGTAACATATATGTCTCACGGAGATAACTTTACCATTCTTCCCCTGACCATCTCATCAAAAAATTTAAGCTATTAGAGTTACTCGATACATGTACTTATAGAAGGTAGCGAATACCTAGTGGACTAATGATCGAGGTATACCCATACTGTGTGAACACCACTTTAGGATAGCCCGGTGCACTAATCTCTTGCTATGTGCGGGGTCAGGGAAAGGGCCGGACCACAAGGGTCTATTATATGCAGCCTTATCTTATATTTCTGTAAGAGGTTGTTTCCACAGCTCGAACCCATGACCTCGTGGTCACATGACAGCAACTTTACCAGTTACGCCAAGGCTCCCTTTCTGTGTGAACATCACTCTTAAAAAAAAAGTGAGACAAAGAAAAAGTCAATTAATTAGAAGGAGAGTTCACCTCGGGGCCTCTGTATTTTTGCAGAGTATCAAGCAATTTGCCAGTAAGAATAACAGCAGCAGAGTTTCTTTTTCTCTTGATAACATCTTGTGCTTTAAACACAAAGCTAAGAGGATTAAATGAGAACTCTCCTTTATCAAGCTTTGGAACAGATACATGTAAAAATGCAAATTGGTTTCCCCATTTGGATTCATTGCCTGGCTGCAACATCTCTTTTACTGATTTATATCCTGCAATATTTCTAGTATTGAGTAGCACCAATGCTGTTGAATTTGCATTTTTCTGCTCATACTTCATTTCTTCCATGTATAATCTTACACCCAGGAATAATACTCCACATATAACGTCATTGATAGTCTGTCAACAAAAACAATATAGAAGAGTTAATCTTAATAGGCGCCCACCCAACGCTTAAATTAAAAATAGTCGATGGATGTATAACCTATGTAAAATATGTGTATAACTGTTAATAAAATTAGTGTACAATCTATATATACCGACTAGAAAAATAAACAGTAAATGTTGCCGGCTATTTATATAAAAATCCCATAAATATATCGTATATTTCAAAAGGCAAAATTCCAATTTGTAGCGCATACTGCATAATTTCAAGGTTATATTCATTGACAATGTAAATAATTTTTTATACAGTCAGCCCAATCTACAAGTTGCAGAAGTTTATTTTTTTTGTTATTTGGAAGTTACTAATTCTAACATTGTAAAAGATGATGTTTACACTATCAGCATAAAAAATGGTAATAGAAAATTTTCAATCGGGTTATTTTTGAATTTACTATTATTAAAAGAGTTACATATTGTTGTATAACAATAACAAAAAATCCAGTATAATCTCATAAGAGAGGTCCGAGTAGGATAGTATGTACGCAAATATTACCCTCTATCGTCAACATAGAGAGACTATTTTTGATGGACCCTCGGTGCATGAAAAAATTTGTGCCACAACATGGAATTCTCACCACTAAACGACATCCACTTTGTTGAGTTACATATTGTTGTAGATAAAAAAAATTATTGTGACGACCCAAAGGGTCATCACTTGTTTGCTTAGTCATCCCGTGCTTCCGAGGCCTTGAAAACCTCACTTTTAGTTGCCTCGATTTGCGTGCGCAGTCCGGGCGCGCAGCCGGAAAGTTTTTATGATGAAATATACGAATTATGTGAAAAATTTGAAGAATTTTTATATTAATACGAATAAAGTTGACTTTGGTCAACATTTTTGGTAAACGGACCCGGACCCGGACCCGTGATTTGACGGTCTCGAAAGGTCCGTAGAAAAATATGGGACTTGGGCGTATGCCCGGAATCGAATTCCGAGGTCCCAGGCCCGAGAAATGAATTTTTCCGTGAAATTGTTTTCTGAAAATGTTTAAGGAAAATGAAAATGAAATTTGATCAAAAAGTAATGGTATCGGGCTCGTATTTTGGTTCCGACGCCCGGTACAGGTCTTAAATATGCGTTAAGCGCTCTCTGTGAAATTTGGTCGAAATCGGACGTCGTTTGACGTGTTTCGGACCTAAATATCTAAAGTTGGAAGTTTATGAACTTGAAATGAAAAATGATGATTTTGAGGTTTGATTCTTTGATTTTGATGTTATTTTAGTGATTTGATCACTCGAGTAAGTTCATAGGATGTTATTGAGTTAGTGTGTGTGATTGGTTGGGAGCCCCGAGGGCTCGGGTGTGTTTTCCGAGGTGTTCGGGGTGGTTTTGGACTTAAGAGGTTAGCAGATTTTCTGCAATTTTCACACAGGGATTTTCTTCATCGCGTTCGCATCAGTTGGCTCGCGTTCGCGTAGTTCTGTGTTTTTCCCCATCGTCTTGACTCTCGCGAACGCGTAAGTCAAATTGACTCTTCGCTGGCAACGCGAAAGTTTATTGTGTTCTCTATCGCGTTCGCGTCCCCTAGCACGCGTTCGCGTAGGCCAATCTTGGACCACCCAGCACTTTCTTCTACGCGTTCGCGTTCCCATTCCACGCGTTCGCGATCCTTTGCCCAGTTTACCCTTCGCGAACGCGGCCCCTTTCCCGCGAACGCGAAGGGCAATTTTGCCCTGCGAATTTTTAAGTTCAAAACAGTAGCTATTACGGGATTATTCCCATTTGTCACGAACCTTGTCTTCTCCACAGCACCTAGGCGAATTTTAGAGCTAATCTTCACCAAAGCTTCTTGGGTAAGTATTATCTAACTCATCTTCTTCATTTTCTATCATCATTTATCAAATTCCTAGCCCTAAATCATGAAATTCAAGGTAGAAATTAGGGGTTTTGGGTAGAGTAGGGTTTTGGGAATTTTGGGTGATTCAACCTCAATTTGGGGTCGAATCTTAAAACAAATTACATACTTGGACTCGTGGGGTTATGGGTGATTGGGTTTTGGTCCGAGCCTCGTGTTTGGACCATGTGGGCCCGGTGTCGGTTTTGCAAATTTTGGGCAGAATGTTGGAAAAAAATATATTTAGGCATTTGGATTGGATTGTTGAGTATTATTGATGATATTAAATCAATTGTGTATAGATACGATTGAATTGGAGCCAAGTTTGAAAGGAAAAGCGTTGCTTGAGGATTGAATTGGCCATAAACCTTCGAGGTAAGTGTTTGATCTAACTTTGGCTTGAGGGAATAGGATTAGGGTGTTGTTTGCTAATTGTTAAATGTTGAGTACGGTGTATAGGCATGGTGACGAGTATCTATACACCGGTGTCTAGCATGACCGTGGGTCCTTGTTTGTACTTATTCTGATGTTGTTATGACTCTTCCATGTTAATTGATAAATCCTAAGTAACGCGAAGAGTATGAGAATTGATTGTGAATTGTAAAGTCTTTGGAGCGTTGGCTCGAACATTAAAAAGACTATTGAATAAGAAATGAAAGAAATGGGAAGAAATATGATTAATCCCTTGCCGGGATGGTTTGAGTATATTGATTTTCTCCCTTGCCGGAATGTGAAGGTTATTGTTGTTGCTCCCTTGCCGGGAATTAGCTGTTTACTTGTGTTTTCCCTTGCCGGGACGTTTCTTATTATCTGTCTATCCCCTCGCCCCGTTTGGTTGTGATTTGTTGTTTGGTGAGGAAGAGTGATAAATCACGAAGGTCATTCGTGCCAATTGATTATATTTGCCCGAAGGTATTCCGTGCCATGTTTTGATTATATTTGCCAAAGGTCATTCCGTGCCATGTTTTGATTATATTTGCACGAAGGTCCATTCCGTGCCATGTTTTGATTGATTATATTTGCACGAAGGGTCATTCCGTGCCATGTTTTGATATATTTGCACGAAGGGTCATTCCGGGCATGTTTTTGACTATATTTGCACGAAAGTCATTCCGTGCCATGTTATGAGAGTTATGTTGAGGAAAAGCACGAAGAGTGATGCCGTGCACTTTATTTGATTGCTTTTTGGTGAGGATGAGAGTAAAAGCACGAAGGTTGATGCCGTGCAACTGTTGTTTTCCTGCTTTGTTAATTAATTGTGGTGCCCTGTTTCTTACTTAAGTTGATGACTTCTATATCCGATTGTACTCCCCCATAACATGTTTTCCTCCCCTTTTAACTGTTTAGTTTCGTATTTCTTTCCTTTTATTGCATATTATATATATATATATATATATATATAATATATATATATATATATATATATAATATATATATATATTGAACTGCACAGGTTGATTTGGTAGTCCTGTCTAGCCTCGTCACTACTTCGCCGGGGTTAGGCCAGGCACTTACCAGCACACGGGGTCGGTTGTGCTGATTCTACACTCTGCGCTCTTTTTGCGTTGATACAGGTTTCGGACAGCATCAGCAGTAGTAGTGTGAGTGTTCGCATTCCGACCATCGAGACACCGAGGTAGCCTTGCAGGCGTCCGCAGGACCCGACGTCTCCTCTATATTTTCATTCTGTTATCTCATGTATTCGAGACAAACAGTTTTATATTTCTTTCAAACGGTTGTGTTTAGTATTCTTAGAAGTTCGTGAGTATTGTGACACCAGTTCTTGGGTAGTGAATTATGTTTGGATTTCTGTATCGCATCTAGTAACATTTACTAAGTCTTCCGCTAAATTAATTTATTCCGCTGTAATCATATTATTATTGCTAAATGTTTTAAAATAAGAGTTGAAAAAAAAAATGGAAAGGTAAGTAAGAGTTGGCTTGCCTAGCTCCCACTAGTAGGTGCCATCACGACTTCCGATGGTGGAAAATCCGGGTCGTGACAATTATCTAATGATATAAAATGTCATAAGTATCGATGCACATAATTGAAACTCTTTCCGAATTTAGATGATCGTACCTCTCATTGTGCTGAAGATGAGCAACAACTAAAGAAAGAATTGAGTTAATGTCAGTCATGGAAGTTGTTATGGAATTGTCCTATATACCATTAATATCTCCATTTTCAGGTCACCCTACGCAACTTAAATGCCATATTGCCATTTTTCGAGGAAAGCTTCAATCAAGTATGCTGGCAGATCGTGAAGTTAATTCTATTAGGCAAGAATTGCTAGGCAATGAAAGTTCGATGAAATTACCTACATTGTATTTTCCTTAAAAAGATAAAGTAAGAGGTGGAGGTAGTGTAGTAGCTATGGGTTGGGACGAGCCCAATAGGTGGCGTACGAAGGATTTGTCATAAGTGGTGTCACTATTTCTAACAATAAGCCTAACAATCAAAAAATATTTTCTAGAGCCAAAGGAGTTCAAATCCATGACCTCTCACATCAAACTTGAAGCTATCAACCACTAGACTACCGAGCTATTTTGATGCAAGTGGTGTCACTTTTAACGATTTTATCTTGTATTTTTATTTTACTTATTATCTTGTATATATATTAAAAAATTTCGACGAAGCGGTGTCCCGTGATACCGCTTGGGTCCATGTAAATCCGCCCCTGCTAATAGCTTTTGCTTAAACCCTATATTTGTTTTAGAAAATCCATTAAATATACAAAAATCTAGTAACTAAAACGAGCTAGGGTTCGGTGATAATAAAATCGGAACCTATAACCTTCAAAATTCTGGTTCCGCCCTTGGTACTTACCGGTAAAATATAGTCATGTTAAAGATTGTGTAGCTGAACCGAACACCATCATTATTTATTTTATAAAATAAAATAAAAAAAAGATAAAGTAATGTCCATAACTCAAAAGCTTAGCAAAGGTGAGAGATAACGGCTGATACCTCAATCTAAATATTAAAGCTCATACTTTTGTGGGCAATAACTGATGAATTGACAACTTGGAGCATTAAAAGTTACTAACTTTCAATTGCACTACCATTTTCAACTAAGAAGATTATCAAGATATATAGAACTAAATTCCATTGTAATTGCCTATAATAAACATATTTTGAGAACCTAGAAAATATAATAATTGATTTGTTATAACAAGTTAAATCACAACAAGTCAATAATTATATAAACATTCTCTACATTGGTTAGTGTAATAAAATACAATCATAAGGAAACCACCAAAAAAGAAAAAAGAAAAAAAAGATCACATATTGCAAGGCTTTATAAATTAAAGATAGACATGTGATTTCACAACCTAATCTATCGGTGTCATCATCAATCTTGATCAACTCATTTTTCACAAACAAAAGGACTTTTCTGAATCAAATACTCCCTCCTGTCCCCCATTGAATTTTTGGTTTTTTCACACATATTAAAGAATTCAAATCATATTGACCTTAATTTATTAAAAAATATAACAAAATACTCCTAAACTCTTTACTTCAAAGGCAACTTTGGGAAAAAAGTTATTTCCTTCTTGATAACTGAAAAAGTGGATATTATGAATCACAAAAGAAATCAAAAAATCAATTAAAGTGGACCGGAGGGAGTAATCAAGAACGCACTCAAGTTGTATCAATCATAAGGGCCTGTTTGGCATAAAAAAAATTTCACTTTTCCGAAATTGTTTTTCGAAATTTTCATTCTAAAACACTCAGAAAAATTCCAACAGAAAAAGATGACATGATAGTGTAAAAAATTGCATACCCTAGCGATGTATAACATAACTCATTTAAAAAAGATACATTAAATATAAAGAAAATGACTTACCACTTTAAGATTGGTCTTAATTTGCTTGAGATGATCAAGAGAGAAATCCATTGTACTAATATCAATAGGTCGAAATTCCACACCTTCATCCCCAGACCTAATTGGTGTCCTCTCATCTTCAAGTGTAGTACTCTTCAATAAACTCCATCCAAAATCCAAGAAAGTATTAACAACCCCAGATACCATTTGAGCCACATTAGTACAAAACCTCTTTTTATAATCATTTCCAGAATTTGGATTACTATTAAATTCTGGAAATGTTAAGGGAAGTGAAGGATTATCAGCTCTTTGTAAACAAGAAAGAAGTGCTCCCATTAAAGAAAATCCATCTCCAAGTGAATGATGAAGTTTAAATACTAAATTTCCAGCTGATTTACTTGTTTGATATTTGAATAAATGAATTTCCCATAATGGTCTGGTTTGTGGAAGTTGTTCCATTGCAATCGTGGTTAAATATTCGTTGAAGCAATTGTCATAGAATTCTTTTGATTTTCCTTCTGGGAAAATTGGCACATTTATGTGATCTTTGTATTTCACTTCCACTTTCTTCCATTGTTTAACCCCATTTTTGTCTCTCACCTACTCCAATAAAAGGAAAAATAATTAAGGAAAAATTTAAAGAAAAAAAAAAGAGCAATAAAGGAGAATGCATTTCATCGCTAGTACAAATGTAGTAGATATTTCTTACTTAATTTTCTTTAGAAATTTTGGTAATTAGTTCTCTTTAATTTTAGCACTTAAAGAAAAAATCTTGAAGATGTGTTGCTAATTAATTAAAAGTCTATATAGCTAAATAATTAAGTTTATAAATGCATTAATTATGATTAAGGTATATTGCAGGTACTATCCAACATAATTACTACTCCAAAGAAGAGGTCACAAAAAGTCAAAAACCTATATCGAAAATTGATTTAAACCGATGAAAAAAAACTGCATTTTGATTTGATTTGGTTTTAATTTTTAATTGTAAAAACCAATAAAATTTAGTATGATTTTGATTTTAAGCAAAAAAATAGCTGAAAATACCGAACCAAATCGACTATATAAATACTTATTTAATCTTATAGTAGATTTTGGTCCTAACTCTACCTTTAGCTCATAAGATCAAGATTGCCTCTGACCATATTACCACATAATAACGATTGCATTATCTCAACTAATGTAAGACATTCTAACATATGAAAAGAGCAGCCCGCTGCACAAAGGCATCTCACAATCATACAGGATTCGGAGAATGGCCGCACCTCAAGCGGTATGATGTAGACAATCTACCTTAAGCATTAATGACTACTTCCACGACTCGAACTCATAACATATATGTCTAACAGATAGCAGAAAAGAAAAACGTACCATAATAGAAGAGAAGCGAGGATTAATGGGGAGGAAAACATCCTTAAGCAATGTCATGGTACAAGAATCATCTATAGGAATTTCAGATTCCAAAACAGAAATGACTGAAATCGACAATGCGGAGCTGGTGAAGTACTGCCCCGTTGGGCTAACAGGGAACGACGTTTCTTCTTCTTCTTCTTTCTCTGTCATTCGTTTCACGTTAACTTTCATCATTTTTTTTTTCTCGTATATCCAAAAGCTCTCAATTTCTAATTTTTTTCACAATGTACGTTCAGCTCTTGAGCCTTTCACCTTATAAATAAATAAATAATATTGGTAAAGCTAACCACGTCGGTGAATAAATTATGAGTAGTGTGACTATTGATCCATTGTATTTATTGCATGAAAATATGGACAATTGGATTTCATATGGTTATGATAAATGTTTCTGGTTGGAGAAAAATACTCTATATAGTTCATCATTGATTCCTTGTCAACTAACGTTAGCAGCTGATGGGTCTTTAATATAATGGATGGGTCATTAATAAAGGAAATATGTCCTGCGTAAGTAATACTACTAACTGCCCATAATTTCACTGACCAAATTAATTTAATGTCTTTAATTAAGAGACATTTTTGAGGATGTCAAGGTGAAAAAATAATTAATGTTTCTTTTTGTCCTTTCTAGTTTATTAGAGGAACTACTCACAAAAGTAGTTTACATTAAAAACATTGTCGGTAACTTATTACTCCCTCCGCTTCACAATAACTGTCCAATTTGCTTTTAGCACGCCCATTAAGAAAATACTAAATCCTATACAAAAATACCTAGTATGACTAATTAAACTACCCTTATTAAATATTAGTCACATAATTATAGTGAGGAGTGAGAAAACTTTTAGGGATATGCACATAAGGGTAAAAGAGAAAAAACAAATTAATTTTTTTCTTGATTACATAACTGGACACTTATTTTGAACCAAAATGAAAAAGCAAATTGGACACTTATTGTGAACCGGAGGGAGTATAGAGTACTAAAACTAATCTTATTGATGTCATTTCGACTTGATCTTCACCGGATCCTCTCTATAACTTCTAAACTTGTCAGTGCAAGAATCTTATTTCCGAAACTAACTGCTTCTAGGGTAAGAAAATCATAATCGGAATAGCGAACCAAAAAGCTATTGAACTTAGATATGGGTCGTTTGTCGAAATGAAATGACTTTTCTTCAATCTTTTTATACATAGTATGCTTGATCAACATTGTTTTGTTTTACGCCCCGTAACTCTGCGGTTCAAACAAGTCCATTAGAAGTTAATTACTCATTTACGATTATTGGTGTGAATGCCTAATTGCACCATTTAAGTGCTCCTAAAGTTGTTGATGTCAATTCTCCTTCAATTACTATTTTTCTTATATTTTGTGCATTTTAAAATTGAATTTCTTGTCATAAAAATACAAAAAAAAAACTTTTTTTTGTGTGCTCTTTTAATTGACTAATTATTTGATAAGTTAATCAAATTGATTTCTCATGTAATTAATTCAATTGTTAGCTAATGAGTTTTATTAGATTTTATTTTATTAGTTAGTATTTAGGTAAATTAGATTGTAGTTTAATAAGATAGGATTAAAGGAAAATGGGTTAAAATTGAAATGGTTAGGTGGCTAAGAGTGCAATTTTAATGCCAATTAAGTGACTGCTAGGAGAGGGTTCAAACGACGTAGTTTTAAACAAAACTACGTCGTTTCATTAAGTGAAACCAAGATCTTATCTCAGCCCTTCAATTCTCAAGATCCAACGGTTCTGATTGAATCTCCTATAAGGTATTTAATCTCCTAAAAATCAGATTTTTGGCTTCCATTTTACTTCAACCAAACCCTAGAGCCCATCTCCTTTTCCCTCTCTCTCTGGCCGCCGCACCGCCCATCTCCACCGCCACTGCCGCCGCCCGCCGCCGTAGTGGTGGCTCCAAATGACCCTAAAATTTCACCATGTAATCTCCAACACCTACTCTTTCCATATCTTCAAACCAAATCCTTCAAAACCCCCTCAAACTCCACGAATTTTAGATCTAGGAAACCCTAACCGCCACCTTTTTGCCCAAATTCATGAAGTTCCGGCCACCACCACCCTGCAACACATACATGAATGGATAGAGCTCCACCATGCCTACCCTTTCCCCTTGGTCTCCACCCGAAACTCTAGCCGAATTCCGGCGACCACCTCTCACGGCTGCCACTACCGCTGCTCACTCTTCTTTTTCTTCTATTTTTCTTTTTTCCCTTCTTCCCCTCTTGTCTAGATATGACTCGAGCGAGCTTTTCACGGTGGCGCGATATCGAGATCGAAATTGGTTCGCCGAACCTTTAGTTTTGGTGTCTGCCAACGTGAAAAGTTCACTTCGTGGTCGATTCGTCGCTCCTCGAATTAGAATCAAATCTCTTGCTATGATAAGATCCTAGTTCCTCTTTTGTTTTTCTGATTTTTTTTGTTTTGTGTTAAGTTTAGATTTAGTTAATTTAGGTTCTGATTTATTCTTTTGTTTTGATTGTTATTGTTAGTATAATATTACTTCTGATATAGTGCTTAGTTAGCGTTTAGTCGGGTTTAATTTAATTGTTGATTTTGGTTATCTAATTTCTGCATTCATTTGGATTTAATTTCTGGATGTTTTAGTGCTGAATTATCTGCTTTTGAGATTGTTGAATCAGTAGCTGATAGTAGAGTACATGTTTGGTTGTAATGTACTGTTTGAGTACTGTTTGGTGTACAAAACTCCAAAAATCTGCCTCTAGTTGGTATAATACTATCTCTTGGACAGATTTTTTGCCAAAGAGGTGTCCTTTGAATAGTGTTAGACAGATTTTTTGTGAAAAATATGTCCTTTGAACAGATTTTCATAATGAAATCATGTCCCTCCTTTCCTATAAAGAGAGGGTCTTTCTTTTAGTTTAGAGGGGGGTTGAACACACACATTTACACACACAAAGGGGAGATCAGAAAAAGAGAGCCGAAGATAAAAATTTCAGTAGCCTTTCACCTTTGAATATTTTCCAGAAAAGAGCAAAAACCTTCCAAAAAATATAAAAGGTTTGAAGTTAGTTTGTTGCTCCCTTCTTCTTTAAAAGTTGTTGAGTATCGAGGTTTATTCTGGGTTGTTTCACTGGTTCTTTTCACTGTTATTGCTGCTGGGTTGAGTTTGCTTTACTGGGATCGTTGGTCTGTTGTTGGATTCAACGTTTTTCACTGCTGAAATTTCAACTTCTAGGTAATGTTTTGAACTCATCATGTAGTTTAAATGTTCATGGTGAAATAAAATGCCTGAACATTTTGTTGGTTATGTCAGCTTATCTTAAGATGATTTGGTTACTCTAACAGAAATATATGAAGGTCTAAAGCTCATATCTGATGGTTTTGGTTATATTAAGTTAGTTTTGTATGATTGTGATAATTAGTTCATTCAAGTTTACTTATTTATTTTCTATATTTCCCTTGTGATTAAGAGTAATTTCTTATCTTTTGTGATGCTTATGTGTTTATTTGGGATTTAAATAGGATTTTTGTAACGACCCGGCCGGTCGTTTTTAGAATTTACGCCCCGATTCCCTATTAACTGCGTTTCCCGTATTTATTTATGCTGTTTTGAATTACCGGGATGTTCGGTTTTGAGTTTCGGAGAGTTTTGGGACACTTAGTCCCTAAATGAGAGCTTATGTTTTAGAAATTTGACCGTAATCGGAACAGTGTGAAGACGGCCTCGCAGTGGGATTCCGATGGTTCCGTTAGCTCCGTTGGGTGATTCGGGCTTAGGGGCGTGATCGGATTGTGTTTTGGATGTCCGTAGCTAATTTAGGCTTGAAATGCCGAAAGATGGATTTTTGAAGTTTCCGGTTCGATAGTGAGATTTTGATCCGAGGGTCGGAATGAAATTTCGGAAGTTGGAGTAGCTTCGTAATATTGAATGTGACGTGTGTGTGTAAAATTTCAGGTCATTCGGACGAGGTTTGATAGACTTTTTAATCGAAAGCATATTTTGAGAATTTTGGAGTTCTTAGGCTTGAATCCATGGTTAATTCGAGGTTTCGATGTTGTTTTAGGTATTTTAAGGATTGGTACAAGTTTGGACAGTGGTATTAGACTTGTTGGTGCTTTTGGTTGAGGTCCCAGGGGCCCCGGGATGATTTCGGATGGTTGACGGAAGGATTTTGGAGTTGGAGTTGCAGCTTCAGTTGGTTTTCTGTCATAACCGCACCTGCGGTTTGGGTTCCGCAGGTGTGGAGCCGCAGAAGCGACAGAGTGATCGCAGAAGCGGAAAAGGAAGAAGCCACCAGGGACCGCAGAAGCGGGAGCTTCACCGTAGAAGCGGCCCCGCATCTGCGAAGGGTTAACCGCAGATGCGGATATCGGGCTTTAAGTGAGAAGTCACAGATGCGATCATTGGTCCGCAAAAGCGTGACCGTAGAAGCGGTCCCAGGGCCGCAGATGCGGAAATCGCTGGGCAGAACATATAAATACTTGCCTTCGCGAAATTTAGCTATTTTTTACCATATTTCAAACGGGAAAAAGCTTGGGAAGCACTTTTCAAGAGGGATTTTCAGAGGAGTTAATTGGGGTAAGATCTTTGGTCCCTAAACTCGTTATTGGAATGATTTTTATCAATTTAAGCATGAGAAATTAAGGAAAAATAGTAGTAATTTGTGGGTTAGGGCTTGACTAATTAGGGGCCTTTGAGTGATGATTTGAGGGACCAATTGAGGTCCGATTTTGGTACTTTTGGTATGGCTGAACTCGTGAGAGTGCAAGGATTCTGGAAATGTTAATTTTACCTAATTCTGAGACGTGGGCCCGAGGGGCGTTTTGGTCATTTTACCTAATTTTGCGTATTAGCTTAGAATTTAATTGTAGAATCAGTTACTTGAAGTGTTATTTACATTATGAAATTTAATTGAATAGATTTGGGCCATTTGGAGTCGAGTACTCGTGGCAAGAACGTGGTCTCTGGTTGATTATTGAGCCGGTTCGAGGTAAGTGGCTTGCCTAACTTTGTGTGGGGGACTCTCCCCTTAGGATTGATATTGTGATAATTGTCGCGCCCCCCTTTTTTTTTCACTCCTTGCAGCGGGAGAATCGGGTTTATGACATTTTGGGGTATGGGTCAACTCGTTCCTTTTGGGAACTGGGTTTTGTATTTTTTGAAAAGTCGCCACCTAATGATTTAGAATGCATTAGGACACCTACAAAGTTCACTGTAACTATATTTTTTGATAACCTGAGATAGGGTAAGGGCTTGAAATTATCCTAAGGGGAAGGTGTTAGGCATCCCTCAGGATCCACTAGTGTGGTTCCCGGCCAGACAATTCTTTGTGAATTTGGTGCAATTAACATGTAAGCAGATAAGGCTCAAATAAGAGGGGCTTTTAATACACAAATGCTTGAAAGTAAACAAAGTATGAAAGAGCAGTTATTAAAGGGATGATTTTGAAAAGAAGTCATAATATTTTAAAGACAAAGAAAGATAAGGGGAAGGGGGTCCTAGGTTTATTTATAATATGGATCACATCAATGCAATACCCGGTAATCACTCCTCAAAAGAGGGGCTACACGTGGTATTAGCGCATCGGTCATCATATCCATATCTATCCTTCCTACCCCGTTAAGGTACTAAAGCGCGGATTGGTCTCGACCACTATTGCATGCTATTACCCGCCCCATTCCTATCAGTCCCGGAGGCATTTAGGACTACTATTCCTAAAAGGGAGGGGTATTAGGCTGACTTGGAGTTTCAAAGGTGAAAAATCTAAGGTGACATACAAAACATGTAGCACAATAACAGGGGAAGCATATAAACAATGAAGGCTCACATATACCTCCTCAAACAAGGAAATCAAATAGCATGACTCAAACAACAAGCAGGGTCTGGAAATATTTAGGCAAAAGGGGAGTTTAAGTTATTGAAGCAGACCAATTTATTACATAACTCAGATAAGAAGTCCGAATCAGGCCTGCCTGCTGGTTGTAGCAATTATTAATTATCAGAAACGGTCTCAGTTTTATTTATTGTTATTACCTAAGGTTTGCCTAAGTGTTTGGGGCAGAATCCTATGAGCATGGTATCTATTACAGATTCAGAATGCGGCAAAGCAGTAACAAACTTAAAAAATGAGCGGTTTGAAATCCTATAGGCATGCTTGCTAAACCGCGTTAAATAGGGGATTAAATTATAAAAAAAATTAGTTCGGGATAGACTGATTTTAAGTTAGACTAGTCTCAGATTCTGCAGATGATGGCATCCATTTGCTGGTTTTAACTCCTATAGACATGATATCTAGTGTTGCTGATTTTAGTTCCAATAGACATGATATCTAGTTGAACGAGAAATGGAAACAGGCAGGTTTTCACTTGGGAATTCCTATAGGCATGTTCTCTATACATTATACTGAATTTTAACCTCATAAACATCATACTCATTTATAGCCATTTAGATCCTAGAGCATGATGTCTAAGTGGTAAAAAAAACGTGCAGAATAAAGTCCTATAGGTAGGTTATCTAGGTGTGAAGTTGAACATGCAGAATTTTAAATGAACCCCTATAGGCATGGTATCTAAAATGCAGAATCGAACATGCAGGATGTAAAACAGTCCTATAGGCATGCTTTCTAAATGCAGAATTGAATCATTCAGAACACAAATCGTATAGGCATGTTTTCTACCCTTGAGCATGCATAATTATCCATCCCTTTTTCACTAGCCAACCCCAGATGTTCATTACAAATTATTACAGACCAGTTGCTGAATTACATCAAGAAAATACATAAAAAGGGAAATTACAACCATAGGAAGCCTGATTCTGACTTCCTCTCTAAGTTATGGAACAAAACGCTTCAAATACCACTTGTTTCAAAGCCTTTCTCGGACCTGGGTGTGTCAGAGTTCCCTAAGGGTCTCAAGGAACCCCGGGCAGTGCTTACACCCAGGTTTAATAGAACCAGATAGAGATTAGTGCATTGTGGAAGGGCCAGCCCTTTTGTGTCCAAGTTCAGAGGGAGCTCATGGGTCCCAAGGCAAGGCTCAGACAAGAGGGGCAGAACTTAAGTCTAAGAAGATAGTGGAAGTGCACGAATGGAGTCTTAAAACTGAGGGGACAAGGAGAGGGGTAAAAGGTGATTAGGGAAACAGTAATTAGTAAAATACAGAGTTGATAACTTCATACAAAGGGGTCAGGGGTTGGGAATTCATTGTGAGCCTATACACTTAGGCAAGGGTAAGCTTTGGGCATGCATATCAATAGAAGATGCTGGCATGCCTATAAGCCAACCAGAACACACAACAACTAGAGAAAACATGGAGGTTATGATCCTAGGGGGATCAAGTTTGGGTCATGAACAGCAATGTTCAATTCTGCCATGCCCCAAACCAACCACATATACCAAACGCATTGGTGATGGGGATTCAAGGTTCACAAACCATGATAAGTAAGCAACAGAAACATTAGTTCAGAACAGAAAAGGCAGAATACAGCATGCTTAATAATGGAACTTAGTTAAATACAAACAAGAGACAAACAAGAATGAAAGAAACAGTAAAGAAAAATGTTGTTGTTGATGCTGAAAAATTAGTTAGAACATACCAGTCAGAGAAGCAAAGTGTAGTAAAGAAAAGTAAGCAAGACTCCAAAGTCTAGCCTGGGCTTTCAACCGGCTAAACAGACAGTAGCACAAGTAGCAGTAAAGCAAGAGAGAGTTTTTGAGTGTAAGTGTGTGTTCTGAACCTAAAATTGTTCGTGTGTTTGAAAGAAGAGAAGGTGGGTATTTATAGTTTTGAAAACAAGCAGAAATTAAGGTAATAAGCAAAGACATAACATAAACATGGAAACAATCACAATCAGAATCAATTACCACAAGTACTTTCCATTAATCAAGGAAGTAATGCTCAAACGGATACTAATCAGGCTAATTAAGGAAAGAAATCAGTTTGGGGATAGATTGATTCTTGCCATATAAGGGGCAATGAAAGTATGAAGGTAAATATTTGAGTCTAGTACGAAAACATACTTAATTTTGAAAAAGGATTCAAGGTAAAACATCACAGTAATTAAGGAAGGGAATCAATCAATTCGAACAGACTAATAAGATTAGGGTTCACCAGAAAACCCTTTGGCAATAATCGCAACATTGAGGGAGTCAGAATCAATCAAGAAAGGATCACGATTCCGCATCTCAACATATAAATAGAATGAACAGCAGTATTAGACATGCAAGGCCAAACCCCCTTGGCAAAAGAAAACAACCTAAACATACAGTAGTAGCAGGAATAAGCTAGGACTTAGTAGTGGAAGAGAACCATTCGAAACACATCAATCGAGTAGGTCAAGTAGTCACAAAAATGCAGAGATCATAGTAACAGGTAAGGGAGATCAACACACAGAAACAAGCAAAGTCTTCAAACTTATAGCAACAAGTAAGGAAAAAAACCTTTTATGAGATTACGACTTTTAACAACAGAGCTGAGTTGAAACGGTAAGAACTCAGAATCAGATAAATCAAACAAGACAAAAGGTTCAAACACAAAGAACCTAATCGAACCAAACATGCATATAAAATAAACCAAGAGGATTTCAGAAACTCAGGTAGAGCCAAAACACTTAGGGCTTTTAGAACGATGAAACGGGTAGCAACAAACATGGACAGACATAGTAAAATACACTGAAAATCGGTGAAAATTTTAGGAAACCCTAATTTGAAAATGAAGAGTTATTTGAAAGAAAATCGGAGAACCTTTGAGAAAACACTAAGAAGTTCATAACAAGCATAGATCTAAGATAGATCTGAAAGAAAAATTGAAAAGCTCTTTAAAGCTAGGGTTTCGAAGAACCCATAGAAAGTGAGAAAGGCTTTAAAAGATACCGATCTAGTCGGAAAAGTCTAGGATCTGACTTGAACAACCATAGATGGCCGGAAAGAACTAGATATCGAAGTCGATCAAGGACTGGACCAGACCTCTTTGAGATTTGTCCATCGAATCACGAAAAATATGTAACCAGTGGACATAGGAGACGAGTACATGTTTCAAAACTCCAGGGGAGACCATGGATTAGGTGGGGATTGAGGTGGATTAGGGTGGAATTGGGTGGCGGCGGCTAGGGTATGTGGTGGTGTTGCAGAGAGAATTGAGAGAGAGAAGGGGATTCAGGGGCGGCGACATGTGAGAAATGAATTAGGGTGAAGGGGTCGTTTGGGTTAAAAAAGGAAGGGGGTAATGGGAGCCGTTGATCTAATCGATCAACGGCTGGGATTAAGTGGGGCTCCGGGTACGGGTTATGGTGATGGGTTTGGGTCGGGGTTTAATAGGAATTGGGCCAGGGTAATTGGGTCTGATTTGGGGTTAAATTGGGAGCCAATTTGGGCTAAAATAGAAATAAAATGGGGCTGATATTTAAATAGCCAATTTTCCTATTTGATTTATAAAAAGAATAAAATAGTTTCTGAAAATAAATTAATGGTACTAAAATGATTTATAATACATAATTAATTATTTAAAAATACCAGACCTTATTTTGTGAACATAAATGCAATTAAATCTTAAAAGAGGCTAATAATGTAATTATATGCAATTTAGCTTTAAAAAGACTAAATAAATTTGTAAATATATGCGAAAAATTCCCTTGGCTATATTTGGTATAGATATAAAAGTGCAATAAGGGAATCACCAAAAAATGACAATTTTGGAAACATGAGGCGATCTTTCAGCCCATGCAGATGCAGTATGAGGTGATCTTTCAGCCGTGCAATGCAGCATGAGGCGATCTTTCAGCCATGCAGATGTAGTATGAGGCAATCTTTCAGCCATGCAGATGTGGCGATCTTTCAGCCATGCAGATGCAGTATGAGGCGATCTTTCAGCCATGAAATACAGTATGAGGCGATCTTTCAGCCATGAAATGCAGCATGAGGCGATCTTTTAGCCATGCAGATGCAGTATGAGGTGATCTTTCAGCCATGCAGATGCAGTATGAGGCGATCTTTCAGCCATGCAGATGTGGTATGAGGCGATCTTTCAGCCCATGAAATGAAATGCAGTGTGAGGCGATCTTTCAACCCATGAAATGCAGTATGAGGCGATCTTTCAGCCCATGAAGATGCAGATGGAGGTAGAGCTTAACCTCGGGAGGCAGAATGGTAGCCTTATGCATTGCAAAAATGTAGATAGAGACAGCGTTTAGTCTCGGAAGGCAGAATGGTAGCCTTATGCAATGCGGAAATGTAGATAGAGACAGCGTTTAGTCTCGGAAGGCAGAATGGCAGCCTTATGCAATGCAGAAATGTAGATGGAGACAGAGTTTAGTCTCGGAAGGCAGAATGGTAGCCTTATGCAAGAAATAAAATAGCAAATGATACTAGGGTTTTCTTAGCTGATAGCAGATTGCGGCGTGGTGATTAGTGGGAGCGTTGCGACATACGGAACATTGGGGGTGCGTGCTGATAGCAAATATTAGTAAGTGCAATGGTTCGGAGAATCGTGTTCTTGGACAAGACTTGCCCTGTGAGTGTATAGTATGCTTAATGATCTCATAATCCTAGTGCCTGCATCCAAAGAAAAATCGTGAGTTTTGTAAAAGGGGAGGGTCAGTTCGTATCCCCCGCTGGTTTTGCTTGACCTGTTCGGCTTTGACCTGGCGATACTATCTGTACCATTCGGGTAGCGTTGCTAAACAAAGCAGTTTCGATAATAAACATTCATGATTTTGTAAAAGTATAACATAAATGTATAATTAAAATAGTTTTTAGATGAACCGACGACTGTGACGTGGTTCGAGACATTGCGATCTCTCTTGCTACGGAATTTTGAGGGTCCTCCTCAAAATTCTGCCCCATTTTAATGGGTTAGTGCTTCTGATTGTTGCTCGCGATGATTCGGCTGAAATTACTTCGGAATTTTGAGGGTCCTCCTCAAAATTCTGCCCCAGTTTCTAATTTCGGGGGGAAATGAAAATTTTATTGAATTGTGACCGAACCCATAGGGCTGCCTACGAATCCCCTCTTAAACAGGAATCAGGTCAAGCGTAGTTCAATTACATCGTGCAGGGAAAACATAAAGAGTACACATAGTAGCGCTTGACTGCATCTGAATTAATCGGCTTTGGCCAAACTTCTCCGTCCATTTCTGCGAGTATGAGGGCTCCTCCTGTCACAACCCGGTGAACTATATACGGACCTTGACAATTAGGAGAGAACTTCCCTTTGGCTTCATCTTGATGCGAAAAAATTTTCTTTAACACGAATTGTCCCGGTGTGAACTGTCTTGGCTTGACCCTTTTGTTGAAAGCTCTGGACATTCTGTTCTAATAGAGTTGACCATGGCAAACCGCGTTCATCCTTTTTCCATCTATGAGAGCTAGTTGTTCATAACGGCTTTTCACCCATTCTGCATCATCGAGCTCAGCTTCCTGTATGATCCTCAAGGAAGGAATTTCTACTTTGGCGGGAATGACGACTTCTGTACCATAAACCAGCATATAAGGGGTTGCCCCGGTTGATGTGCGGACTGTGGTACGATACCCTAATAGAGCAAATGCTAACTTCTCGTGCCACTATTTATGCCTTTCTATCATTTTCCTCAATATCTTCTTGATATTCTTGTTGGCGGCTTCCACAGCTCCATTCATTTGAGGCCTGTAGGCTATGGAATTCTTGTGGCTAATTCTGAAGGTTTCGCACATGCTTTTCATTAGGTCACTGTTGAGATTTGAGCCATTCTCAGTGATGATCGACTCTGGGATACCGAATCGACAAATAATACGGTCGCGGACGAAGTCTGCCACGAGTTTCTTAGTTATTGCTCTGTAAAATACTGCTTCAACCCACTTGGTGAAATAATCGATGCTACTAGGATAAACCTGTGTCCATTTGAAGTAGTGGGCTCAACTGGACCAATAACATCCATTCCCCAGGCGGCGAATGGCCAGGGTAAGCTTGTTGCATTGAGCTCATTTGGCGGCACTTTTATCATGTCGGCATGAATCTAACAACGATGGCATTTTCGGACGTACTGGATGCAATCTGTCTCCGTAGTCATCCAAAAGTAACCAGCCCGGAGTATCTTCTTTGCTAAAACAAAACCATTCGTATGTGGACGGCAGGTATCAACATGAATTTCCTCTAGTAGCTTGGATGCTTCTTTTGCGTCGACACACCTTAATAATCCCAAATCCGGAGTCCTCCTATACAGGATTCCTCCGCTGTGAAAGAAATTGTTAGACAACCTCCGAAGTGTGTGCTTCTGGGTATGATTGGCAAGCTCCGGGTATTCTCCTTTCGCTAAATATTCCTTGATATCTTGGAACCAAGGTTTTCCGTCTGCTTCCTCTTCAACATGGGCACAGTAAGCTGGCTGACTATGAATTCTCACTGGTATGGGATCAATGAAATTCTTATTGGGATGCTGTATCATGGATGACAGGGTAGCCAATGCATCGGCGAATTCATTCTGGATCCTGGGAACATGTCGGAATTCTGTCTTTGTGAACCTCTTTCTCAATTGCTGTACCTGATGCAGATACGGGAGTATCTTGGAGTTCTTGGTTGCCCATTCTTCTCGTACCTGATGTATGAGTAAGTGTGAATCTTCGATCACTAACAGTTCTTGGATGTTCATGTCAATGGCCATTTTGAGCCCTAAGATGCAAGCTTCGTATTCGGCCATATTGTTAGTGCAGGGAAACCGGAGCTTGGCAGACATTGGATAATGCTGGCCGGTTTCTGATACCAAGACTGCTCCTATGCCAACTCCTTTGAAGTTTGCTGCTCCATCGAAAAACATTCTCCAACCATCATAAGACTCTGCAATATCTTCTCCTACGAATGATACTTCTTCATCAGGAAAATACGTTTTCAGAGTTCGTATTCTCCATCCACGGGAACGAAGTGATCTGCCAGGCCTGTCCCTTGACCGCTTTCTGGGTTACGTAGACAATGTCGAACTCACTCAACAGGATTTGCCACTTAGCTAGCTTTCCAGTTGGCATGGGCTTCTGAAAGATGTACTTTAAAGGATCCATCCTTGATATGAGATATGTAGTATAGGCACAGAAGTAATGCCTTAGCTTCTGAGCGACCCAAGTCAAAGCACAACAGGTGCGCTCCAAAAGAGAATACCGGGCCTCATACGGAGTGAACTTCTTGCTGAGATAATAGATGTACTGTTCCTTTCTTCTTGTTTCATCATGTTTCCCCAGAACGCAACCGAAAGCTCCATCCAATACCGCAAGGTAGAGTAATAGGGGTCTACCTGGCTCAGGCGGGACCAAGACTGGTGGTATTGACAATTACTCCTTGATTCTGTCGAAGGCCTTTTGACAGTCATCGGTCCATTTGGTAGCGGCGTCCTTCTTCAACATCTTAAAGATTGGCTCACAGATAACCGTGGACTGTTCTATGAACCGGCTGATATAGTTAAGTCTTCCTGAGAAACTCATCATGTCCTTCTTGTTCTTTGGCAGTGGGAGTTCTTGAATGGCTTTGACCTTTGATGGATCCAGTTCTATTCCTCGGCGGCTCATGATAAACCCAAGCAACTTCCCAGCAGGAACCCCAAATGCACACTTTGCGGGATTTAATTTTAGGTTGTACCTCCGTAATCTGTTGAAAAACTTCCTCAGATATTTTATGTGGTCAGCGGCCTTCTTGGATTTGATGATAACGTCATCCACATATACCTCTATCTCCTTGTGTATCATGTCATGGAAACTGGTAGTCATGGCCCTCATGTAGGTGGCCCCTGCATTCTTTAGGCCGAATGGCATCATCTTATAACAATACATTCCCCACGGCGTAATGAAAGCCGTTTTCTTAGCATCTTCTTCATCCATCCAGCTGATGGTAACCGGCGAAACAATCTACAAATGATTGCAACTCATGCTTGGCGCAATTGTCGATCAAGATGTGTGTGCTTGGCAAAGGGAAGTCATCTTTCGGACTGGCCCGGTTGAGATCCCGGTAGTCGACACAGACTCTGACCTTCCCGTCCTTCTTTGGTACTGAAACGATGTTGGCTAACTATGTCGGGTATTCCACTACCCTAAGAACCTTAGCTTTGACTTGCTTAGCGACTTCTTCCTTGATTTTCAAACTCATATCCGGCTTGAAATTTCTGAGCTTCTGCTTTACCGGCGGACATGTCGGATCAGTCGGCAGTTTGTGAGCTACAATAGACGTACTTAGATCGGTCATGTCATCATATGACCAGGCGAATATGTCCTCATATTCCCTTAGAAATACTGTGTATTCCTTCTTTTCTGATGGCGATAAGTGAACACTGATTCGTGTTTCCTTGACGTTTTCTGCATCTCCCAGGTTAACAATTTCTGTCTCGTCCAGGTTGGACTTAGGTCTATTCTAAAAGTTCTCTACTTCTTTGACAATTTCCTCTGGTATGTCATCTTCTTCTGACTCAATGTCTATTTGTTGCGTTGTGCCATGAACCTCCTTTGGATTTTTGATTTACTCGGAAAGAGGAGGACTCAATGATTATTCGTTCGCCGGAATACCGATCAAAATTGTTTGAAATTTTAAACTTTTCCAATATAGAATTATTAGTTATGTTAAATACCCCGAAAAGCCGAAACCTCTTATTCCGTTCCTTACGCTTGTAGACAGACAGAAAGCAGAAAGAGAGCCCGAGGTGCTGACCCGCAGCGAGGCAGGCCCGTCTATCCTGATCGGGATGATAAGGACTTGTCCTTCCTTGAATTAAGACTTGAATGAAGCAGAAACCCGAGGGGAAATCTCAATAAAAAGACTTGAGTAATGCGAGAATGGCAACTGGGCCCTGCAGTGGTAGAACCTCGTGAACCGGGCATCATTGCATGTCACAGTCATTGGTTCATCAAGATAAGTAATAGTAATGCTGTATAAGTAAAGTAATGAGAGAAAAATAATAATGAGTGTTGATTTATAAGAAAAGTCAAAAATGCTTTGATAAATTCCATAACTGTTTTGAACATTGAAGATCTTATTGCAGGTATTAAAATGCGAAAAGAAAATCATCTAGTAAATAAAAACAGTGCATGATGCTTGTTTTAGCCTTGCTACCCCGAGGCTCGCCGAGCTCTGGTTGTCCTGATAGTCCAGTTACTGAGGCGTGCTCCTCTGCTTACGGCCTGTATGGAAGGTCCTTCCTCCCCCTCCTCCTCGAAAACAACACAGTAGTCCGTGTCATTGTCTTCTAAAAACAAGTTCTTTACCGCAGCAAGTGCTTCCTCTTCGTCTGTCCCATAAACAATGTCAGCCTGTTGGAAAGTCTGCTCCAAAGGCGGTATTAGCTGTTCCAGTGGATATTAAGGACCGCGCCATGGTGGAGACTAGTTGTTGAACTCTTCCCAAGTGTATTCGTATCCCAAGCCGAAAGTGGTGCCATACTTCTTGAGTGTTATTGGTTTAGCTATTCCTTGGAGGTTTTTGCCAAGTCCTTTACCAGGCTCGTACCCACTCCAATTCAATATACTTTCTATCTTGTTATCCCACCACTTGTCTTTGTCGACAGCATTGACCCGCTCGATGTGGTGGTAGGTCTCTCCGCCTAGCTTTCTTCTCCCTCTGATTGCTGGAATGGTCTGACGACTGTATATGGGGTTGCTACCGTCGCCGTGAATGATCACCTCCTGGTGATTCCACTCAAATTTCACGGCCTGATGCAGTGTCGAAGCCACGGCCCCTGCAGAATGAATCCAAGGGCGCCCTAACAGCAGGTTGTAGGATGCTGGCACATCTATCACTTAAAAGTCAACCTCGAACCAAGTTGGTCCCATTTGCAGACACAAGCTAATCTCACCGATGGTGGACCTCTGAGACCCATCAAAAGCTTTTACGTTGATTGCTCCTCCTTTTATCTCGTGCAGCCCTTTGCCCAACTTCTGGAGCGTTACCAGAGGACAGATATTAAGGCTGGAAACCCCGTCGACCAGGATCCTGGTGATGAAATAGTCCTCACGTTGCACGGTGATATGCAGGGTTCTGTTATGACCCAGCCCTTCAGGTGGCAGCTCGTCCTCATAGAAGGTGATTTTGTGGCTCTCTAATACCTGTCCCACCATATTGGCCATTTCCCCGCGATGTGATGTTGTTTGGCACGTAGGCTTCACTTAGTACCTTTAGCAGAGCATTTTTGTGTGCCTTGGAATTCTGTAGTAGCGAGAGGATGGATATCTGCGCTGGTGTCTTATTCAGCTGGTCGATGACCGAGTACTCTTTGGCCTGTATTTTTCTCCAAAGGTCGTCCGGACCTGTCTCAATGATGGATGGCCAGTTGGAGGCCTGCTTGCTGGACTCTGTTAGGTACTCAGGGGTATAGACTCTCCCCGTTTTTGTCATTCCCTGTACTGCAACAGTCTCTTCGAACCTGACCTTGCCTTTCCTCCTAGCCTCGGCTGTGTAATCCCAGGGTATAGCTTTTGTGTGGAATGATGGCATGACGGACATCGCCACTGGGATCGGTGCGACCACCTTTACTTCGAATGGGACATGTTCTTTGGGTGGCAAAACTGAAACTTCAAATGGTGCTGGTGCTTTTGCTGATGGCGCTGCTTCGAACTCTAAAGGAATAGACACATCTACCTTAGTGACCTTAGATGGTTGGATCTGGACCATGATGGGGTTGAGAGTAACTGCTGGTTTCTTTGGATCATCGCCCTCCGTGATCAAACCTATGGATCCCTCGGGATCCCAATCATCCTCCACTTCAATCATGTGAATACCCCCGCCCTTATGGTCCGGCAGAGGGTTGTTGCGGACATTTGGGGTGGGTTCCTTTGCCACAATAACTTTATTGTCGATCAGAGACTGGATCTTGTCTTTCAAGGAACGACATTCGTCGATGGTGTGTCCCTTCATGCCGGAGTGGTATGCACAGGATTTGTTTGGTTTAACCCACTGAGAAGGATTCTCAAGGGTTGTAGTAGGGATGGGGGTGACATAACCGGCGACTTTGATTCTCTCATATAGTTGGTCAATGGGTTCAGCAGTGGCTGTATATTGTTTGGGAGGCCTGCGGTCAAAATTTGGTCGGGGTCTAGGGAAGTTTTGACGGGTAGGAGGTGACTGATAGTGGGATGGTTGAGTATTGTAAGTTTGGTAGACATGTGCGGGTTGGGAATATCTGGGCGAAGTAGGCTGATATATAGGAGGTGGAGATGGTTGATAGGCGGGTGGTGGAGGGTGCTTGGTAGTTCAAAGTGGGCTGATATGTGAGTGGAGGTGTTGGGTAGGTTTGGTACTTGATAGGAGATTTGGTTCTCTGTGCAACCATCACGGCTCCTACGTCCCTCTTCTTGGACACACCACTGGACTGCAAGGCCTTATTTGTAGCTTGCAAGGCCTCGAAGTTTGTAACCATGCCGCTCTTAATGCCTTCTTCAATTCATTCCCCCAGTTTGATAATGTCAGAAAATTTGTGGCTTTCGATCATCATTAGTCGTTCATAGTATTGCGGGTCTTGGGCCCGGACAAAGAATTTATTCATCTGATCCTCTTCTATGGCGGGTCTGACCTTAGCAGCATCGGACCTCCAGCGAGTAGCATACTCGCGAAATGTTTCTGTAGGCTTCTTCTTTAGATTTTGAATGTAGAACACATCCGGCGCATTCTCTGTGTTAAACCTGAACCTGTCCATGTAATCGGACGCCATGCCTACCCAGCTTGACCATTTCTTTGGATCCTGGCTGATGTACCAAGACATCGCATCTCCTTTTAGGCTCCTCATGAACAGCTTCATGCGGATTCTCTCGTCTTTCCCTGCCCCAACCAGCTTGTCACAATACGTCCTTAGATGGACCCTTGGATCACTTGTACACATCTCGAACTTTGGAGGTTTGTACCCCTCGGGCAGTTCGACATCGGGCTGTATGCAGAGATCTTCATAATTCAACTCTTCAATTCCCTTGTTTCGTTTAACGCCTTGGATCCAGCTAGTCAATTTCTTAAGTTCTTCAGCCAGGTTCCTGATGAGCAAATCTTTATCATCGGACTCGGGTGTGCCTGAGATGGGTTAGGTGGAGAGTGGCATGGTCTCCACGTAGATGGGATTGTTGTGGTGGCCGTGTGTGTGGGTGTGGAAGTGGTCATTTGCGGAGTTTTGTGGTTCGAGGATGAGTAACGAATTGTTATTTGGAGTGTGGCAAGTGTTGCATTGGTTCTTTGTTGGGATAGTGGGATGATTTGGTTGCTTTTGTGGAGGCGTGGGATTTTGGCCATTGGGGAAGATGGTGTCTGGGGTGCTGAGGGAGAAGGACAGGTTGGCCAGATTCCGAACCTGATCAAGCTCTTCTTGAAACTTCAACACTTTCTGCACATTTTCATTGGGAACCCGAATACCATGGCCATCAATGGCCTCTGCTGTTGTGATATCCTTTCTGATGTTCAAATCTTCCATTTTGCCCTTGTTCTTGTTCTTAACAGGACTTGGAGGAGGAGTGTGTGGAGGGCCCTTGGATCTCGTGGAATAGGATGACGTTGCCAGAGTGCACGAACTAACCTTTTGGGAGGGGAATAAAACAAAAGTAAAAACAAAAGGTAACCAAGTTAGTGAGGATCATAAAAAATGTTGCAATATTTAAGCATATAGTGTGGGAATATAAAACGTGTCCTAATTTGGGAGCCTCGTTGTGCCCGAGGTAGGCCTAGCGACAAGTTGATTTGGAGAACTTAGGATGCTAAATGCCTCATTTTATTGATAAAAATAGACGAATCCCAAATTGACACTAAATAAACAGGAAATGGAAATCACTACTGGCCATCGGCCTTATTACATTTGATAAAGCGAAAAGAAAAACTCCCATCCTACTTGGTCCCAGAAGGACCTTCCCCAGATTCGGCATCCCTGGCTCCGTTGAACAGCTTTCCCAACTCGCGAAGTCCCAGCAATAGGTAGGCCCTGGCTAGGTGTCCGCCTTCGGTTCCTTCAACATTTTGGCAATCTTCGACCCTTTTGAGAAACTTTTTCTCCAATTCCACTATGCCTCGCTCCAAGTATCCTAGACGCTTGTTGGCACTGACGGCCATGTCCTTCCATTCCTCAATTAACTTCTGGCTAGATTTTTGTATCTCGCGGTGCTCACTTTCGCACTCCCGGATTCTCTTGCGTAGTTGGTTATATTTGACCCGTGCCTCGGCCCTTTCATCTATAACCCTGTGACCTTGAGCAAACCCTGGTTGACCCAGACCATCATGGCTGTCTTCCAACCAACCCAAGTAGAAAGGAGCACAACCAGCATGCTACCTTTTTGGCTCGATGGTATCTCTTCCCATTATGATCTTGCAGTGCCACATGTGCTGTGCTTGGAATTTGTAAGGACTATCATCATCCTGGAAGTCAGCTTGGAAATGACTCATCTTGTCGACCCTGGGTATAACTAGCTTGCCTCATTACCCGAAGCGGGACGTAAGGGTATTTTCCTCTGAGACCGATCAATATCAGAAAAGGTGCGTCTCTTGATCGGGCAATGAATTCCTCCGTTGGAAAACATTCGAACATCCACTGAATTTGCTCCTAGGTCAAATTATCAAACAGTTCGACCCATCCTTTAGCATCCTTCGGCTGAGCAAACATATCAGGGATGTAATTCATTCGCTTTGGGTGATGGAAAGCGATGTGATCATCCTAGTCCTTACGCCGGATCTCTTGTCGATATTCGCCTCTCTGGAGATGTTCCATGAGCCAGAGTTGGAGTAATAGATTGCAACCTTCAAAGTGTTTGGCTCCTTGCTGACACTTCTCCAAAGCTCGGTATATGTCTGCAACAATCATGGGTACGATGCTGAATGCCTGCCCATCAATCCCTTCCATTAGGGTTTTGGTTACCATAGCTAGCCTGGTATGGATCCTTGCTTTCTTCATTGGAAACACGACCAGCCCAAGGAAACAGAACATGAAGATGAAAACTCTGCGGTGGATGTGCCCCAAAGATGTGAGGGCAAATTTGCCAGAGTAAGTACCGTAAGATTTGCTATGACCGTACCTTTCATACAAGTAATCAAAAGGAATGTATGAATCTTTCAAGTATGTTAATTCTGGATTCTTCTTCAAACCTATCATTTTCAGGAAGCCCCTACCTTTGCGGTTCTCAGGCATTAGCAAACCCGGAGTTTCCCACACCAAACCGGCCAACCCTCCTATTTCCTCTAGCAAGGGTGTCATTTCAATGTCCCCAAAGTGGAACACAGCCCTTTCACAATCCGAAAACAGTGTGGCAGCTTCTATGATCTTGTTGTTGGGTTGAATTTCCAGGAGGGAAGGTAGATTTCCTAGATATTTTCGGACGAGAGTCTGATCACTAGAGTGAAGATCTTTCCACCAGCTTCTTGGGTGGATGTTGTTAACCATGCCGAATCTGGGGGTTTCGTGCCTCATTATCTGCAAAACAGAAAGGTTAGACCCTACCCCCACCAGACTCGACTATTTAATATCAACAATTAGCATTAGGCATTCAGTTCTCCAATTAAATGCACAGAACGTGATGGTGTCCGTTTGGGTTTAGGGAAACCTAGTGGACTTTGGATAGGGCTATCTTAAAGTATCATTATGTGGACAACATAACTGATCCGGCTAGGTTTGACCATGATGCATGCACAATTTAAACGGAGTAAGGTTTCTATGGGGTTTTAGACAGGTACCCTTGAGCGGACAACTCAAGGGGGAAAGGCACAGAACCATCGACTACACCGTTGATCGACTGGTTTTACTGTAAATATGCCTTTTCGAATTTAGGGGATCATAATATAGGAAGAGCGCAACCACTCATTATAAGCGTTGCTATGGTATTTGTTTGGCACGGGTGGAATATGATGTTGAGCATGATTATGCAATAATTAAAAGCATGTTGTCACGTATTTGCATGTTTAAGAAAGCAGTAAATACAGCAGTTTATAACAGTAAAGTAGCAATAAAGAAAAGAAAAGAAGAAGATAAGTCAGTTTTGCCTTATAAGAGAAATTAAATGCTTAAAGGAATTTAAACAAGTAATTGCATATAAAGGGAAAGCACAAATTCACAAGTACAATCTGAAATGGTAAAAACCTAATTATCCCCAGCAGAGTCGCCATGCTGTCGCGCCCCCTTTTTTTTCCCTCCTTGCGGCGGGAGAATCGGGTTTATGACATTTTGGGGTATGGGTCAACTCGTTCCTTTTGGGAACTGGGTTTTGTATTTTTTGAAAAGTCGCCACCTAATGATTTAGAATGCATTAGGACACCTACAAAGTTCACTATAACTACATTTTTTGATAACCTGAGATAGGGTAAGGGCTTGAAATTATCCTAAGGGGAAGGTGTTAGGCATCCCTCAGGATCCACTAGTGTGGTTCCCGGCCAGACAATTCTTTGTGAATTTGGTGCAATTAACATGTAAGCAGATAAGGCTCAAATAAGAGGGGCTTTTAATGCACAAATGCTTGAAAGTAAACAAAGTATGAAAGAGTTATTATTAAAGGGCTGATTTTGAAAAGAAGTCATAATATTTTAAAGACAAAGAAAGATAAGGGGAAGGGGGTCCTAGGTTTATTTATAATATGGATCACATCAATGCAATACCCGGTAATCACTCCTCAAAAGAGGGGCTACACGTGGTATTAGCGCATCGGTCATCATATCCATATCTATCCTTCCTACCCCGTTAAGGTACTAAAGCGCGGATTGGTCTCGACCACTATTGCATGCTATTACCCGCCCAATTCCTATCAATCCCGGAGGAATTTAGGACTACTATTCCTAAAAGGGAGGGGTATTAGGCTGACTAGGAGTTTCAAAGGTGAAAAATCTAAGGCGACATACAAAACATGTAGCACTATAACAGGGGAAGCATATAAACAATGAAGGCCCACATATACCTCCTCAAACAAGGCAATCAAATAGCATGACTCAAACAACAAGCAGGGTCTGGAAATATTTAGGCAAAAGGGGAGTTTAAGTTGTTGAAGCAGACCAATTTATTACATAACTCAGATAAGAAGTCCGAATCAGGCCTGCCTGCTGGTTGTAGCAATTATTAATTATCGAAACTGGCTCAGTTTTATTTATTGTTATTACCTAAGGTTTGCCTAAGTATTTGGGGCAGAATCCTATGAGCATGGTATCTATTACGGATTCAGAATGTGGCAAAGCAATAACAAACTTAAAAAATGAGCGGTTTGAAATCCTATAGGCATGCTTGCTAAACCGCGTGAAATAGGGGATTAAATTATAAAAAAAATGGGATAGACTGATTTTATGTTAGACTAGTCTCAGATTCGGCAGATGATGGCATCCATTATTGCTGGTTTTAACTCCTATAGACATGATATCTAGTGTTGCTGATTTTAATTCCTATAGACATGATATCTAGTTGAACGAGAAATGGAAACAAGCAGGTTTTTACTTGGGAATTCTTATAGGCATGATCTCTATACATTATACTGACATTTAACCTTATAAACATGATACTCATTTATAGCCGTTTAGATCCTAGATCATGATGTCTAAGTGGTAAAAAAACATGCAGAATAAAGTCTATAGGCAGGTTATCTAGGTGTGAAGTTGAACATGTAGAATTTTAAATGAACCCCTATAGGCATGGTATCTAAAATGCAGAATCGAACATGCAGGATGTAAAACAGTCTTATAGGCATGCTTTCTAAATACAGAATTGAATCATTCAAAACACAAATCCTATAGGCATGTTTTCTACCCTTGAGCATACATAATTATCCATCCCTTTTTCAGTAGCCAACCCCAGATGTTCATTACAAATTATTACAGACCAGTTGCTGAATTACGTCAAGAAAATACATAAAAAGGGAAATTACAACCATAGGAAGCCTGATTCTGACTTCCTCTCTAAGTTATGGAACAAAACGCTTCAAATACCACTTGTTTCAAAGCTTTTCTCGGACCTGGGTGTGTCAGAGTTCCCTAAGGGTCTCAAGGAACCCCGGGCAGTGCTTACACCCAAGTTCAATAGAACCAGATAGAGATTAGTGCAGTGTGGAAGGGCCAGCCCTTATGTGTCCAAGCTCAGAGGGTGCTCATGGGTCCCAAGACAAGGCTCACACAAGAGGGGCAGAACTTAAGTCTAAGAAGATAGTGGAAGTGCAGGAATGGAGTCTTAAAACTTAGGGGATAAGGAGAGGGGTAAAAGGTGATTAGGGAAACATTAATTAGTATAATACAGAGTTGATAACTTCATACAAAGGGGGTCAGGGGTTGGGAATTCATTGCAAGGAGCCTATGCACTTAGGCAAGGGTCAGTTTTGGGCATGCACAACAATAGAAGATGCTGGCATGCCTATAAGCCAACCAAAACACACAACAACTAGAGAAAATATGGAGGTTATGATCCCAGGGGGATCAAGTTTGGGTCATGAACAACAATGTTCAATACTGTCATGCCCCAAACCAACCACAGATACCAGACACATTGGGGATGGGAATTTAAGGTTCACAAACCATGATAAGTAAGCAACAAAAACATTAGTTCAGAACAGAAAAGGCAGAATACAACATGCTTAACAATAGAACTTAGTTAATTACAATCAAGAGACAAACAAGAATGAAAGAAACAATAAAGAAACATGTTGTTGTTGATGCTGAAAAATTAGTTAGAACTTACCAGTCAGAGAAGCAAAGTGCAGTAAAAAAATGTAAGCAGGACTCCAAAGTCTAGCCTGGGCTTCAGCCGGCTAAACAGATAGTAGCACAAGTAACGGTAAAGCAAGAGAGAGTTTTTGAGTGTAAGTGTGTGTTCTGAACTTAAAATTGTTCGTGTGTTTGAAAGAAGAGAAGGTGGGTATTTATAGTTTTGAAAACGAGTAGAAATTAAGGTAATAAGCAAAGACTTAACAAACATGGAAACAATCACAATCAAAATCAATTACCACAAGTACTTTCCATTAATCAAGGAAGTAATGCTCAAACGGATACGAATCAGGCTAATTAAGGAAAGAAATCAGTTTGGGGACGGATTGTTTCTTGCCATATAAGGGCAGTAAAAGTATGAAGGTAAATATTTGAGTCTAAGTACGAAAACATACTTAATTTTGGAAAAGGATTCAAGGTAAAACATCGCAGTAATTAAGGAAGGGAATCAATCAATTCGAACAGATTAATAAGATTAGGGTTCATCAGAAAACCCTTTGGCAATCAATCGCAACATTGAGGGGGTCAGAATCAATCAAGAAAGGATCGCGATTCCGCATCTCAACATATAAATAGAATGAACAGCAGTATCAGACATGCAAGGTCAAACCCCTTTGGCAAACGAAAACAACCTAAACATATAGTAGTAGCAGGAATAAGCTAGGAGTTAGTAGTGGAAGAGAACCATTCGAAACTCAGCCAATCGAGTATGTCAAGTAGTCACAAAAATGCAGAGATCATAGTAACAGGTAAGGGAGATCAACACACAGAAACAAGTAAAGTCTTCAAACTTATAGCAACAAGTAAGGCAAAAAACCTTTTAAGGGATTAGGGCTTTTATCAACAGAGCTGAGTTGAAACGGTAAGAACTCAGAATCAGATAAGTCAAACAAGACAAAAGGTTCAAACACAAAGAACCTAATTGAACCAAACATGCATATAAAATAAACCAAGAGGATTTCAGAAACCCAGGTAGAGCCAAAACACTTAGGGCTTTTAGCACGATGAAACGGGTAGCAACAAACATGGACAGACATAGTAAAATACACTGAAAATCGGAGAAAAGTTTAGGAAACCCTAATTTGAAAATGAAGAGTTATTTTGAAAGAAAATCGGAGAACCTTTGAGAAAAACTAAGAAGTTCATAACAAGCACAGATCTAAGATAAATCTAAAAGAAAAATTGAAAAGATCTTTAAAGCTAGGGTTTCGAAGAACCCAGAGAAAGTGAGAAAGGCTTTAAAAGATACCGATCTAGTCGGAAAAGTCAAGGATCTGACTTGAACAACCATAGATGGCCGGAAAAGAACCAGAGATCGAAGTCGAGCAAGGACTGGACCAGACCTCTTTGAGATTTGTCCATGGAATCACGAAAAATATTTAAGCAGTGGACATAGGAGACAAGTACATGTCTCAAAACTCCAGGGGAGACCATGGATTAGGTGGGGATTGAGCTGGATTAGGGTGGAATTGGGTGGCGGCGGCTACGGTATGTGGTGGTGTTGCAGAGAGAATTGAGAGAGAGAAGGGGATTCAGGGGCGGCGACATGTGAGAAATGAATTAGGGTGAAGGGGTCGTTTGGGTTAAAAAAGGAAGGGGCCAATGGGAGCCGTTGATCTAATCGATCAACGGCTGGGATTAAGTGGGGCTCCAGGTACGGGTTATGGTGATGGGTTTGGGTCGGGGTTTAATAGGAATTGGGCCAGGGTAATTGGGTCTGATTTGGGGTTAAATTGGGAGCAAATTTGGGCTAAAATCGAAATAAAATGGGGCTGACATTTAAATAGCCAATTTTCCTATTTGATTTATAAAAAATAATAAAATAGTTTCTGGAAATAAATTAATGGTACTAAAATGATTTATAATACATAATTAATTATTTAAAAATA
>NC_031995.1:45539412-45539756 GCF_001879085.1 Nicotiana attenuata | reverse complement strand
ATATATATATATATATATATATATATAGATAGATAGATAGATAGATAGATAGACGCTATCATTTTGAAGCTATTTTTCATATTGAAAATATATAGGGAAAAATTGGGTGTCAACGATAGTTGAAATGTCTTGTACGTGAGGTGACGAGTGCGTACTTGTGCTAATTGTTGAAAAATCCTGTTTTCATTAAAATAGCCTTAATTGTGTTTTTCCTTTCTTGCTTACATTACTTGGAATTTAAGCCTGCTGTTAGTCTAGAGAAGCATGTCTAATTGACTAAATTGCTCTATTTGCTTTAACTGCCTTATTTGTATTACGTGAAGCATGCTAGGTTAGAATTATCT
>NC_031995.1:45528665-45539390 GCF_001879085.1 Nicotiana attenuata | reverse complement strand
GTTGAGCTTAATTGAGATTCCTTTTTGCATTTGTGTATGTTTTATTTTGGGGCTACGGGAAGGCATCCCGGGAGACCCCCTATACGAATTTATGATTGAGCTGAGGTGCGGGATACCGAGAGATCCCTGGCACATATATTGAAGATACCAAGAGATTCTCGGGATACCAAGAGATCCCTAGCATATATTGAGGATAATAAGAGATCCTCGGGATACCAAGAAATCCCTAGTATATATTGAGGATACTAAGAGATCCTCGGGATACTAAAAGATCTCCGGTTACTATCCTTGTGTTCGTTTTAGCCTCTGTTTTAGTTATTACGTTCCTTACTTTCTCGTATTAAATTCTTATTGTTAGCTTTCGACTATATTGCTTATCTTATTCTGTCACACCTTATATTTTTATCTTATCTCAGTAGGGCCCTAACCTTCCTCGTCACTACCCGATCGAGGTTAGGCTTGGCACTTACTGAGTACCGCTGTGGTGTACTCATGCCCTTTATGCGCATGTTTTTCTTGTGCAGATCCAGGTACCTTGACTCAGACTTACCACCCTTGAGGAGAGGCGATCCTTCGGAGACTTTGAGGTACATCTGCCGCGTCCGCAGACTGAGGAGTCTCTCTCCATTCTCTCTTGTAGTGATAGCCCTTCTATCTTTACTGTTTATGTAGACACTCCGGAGTTAGAGCATTTTTACTATATTCGTAGCTTATGATTCATGGGTTTCCGGGTTTTGGGAATATCTATTAGTTTTTGAGAGTTAACGTTGTGTATGCCGAGCGACATTTTTAAACGTTGTTTTATTACTCTATCTCTGCTTTAACTTGTTTTCTTCCGCAAATTTTGTTTATTTTCCGCATTTTAGGCTTACCTAGTCGTAGAGACTAGGTGTCGTCACGATGGTTCACGGAGGGCGAACCGGGGTCATGACAAGTTGGTATCAGAGCTCTAGGTTCATAGGAGTCATGAATCACAAGCCGATTTATTAAAGGCTCGCTGATCGGTACGGAGACGTCTGTACTTATCTATGAGAGGCTATATAACTGTTAGGAAAATTCCACTTCGTTTGATTTCCTTGTCGTGCGAGATTTTTGATATCACAATTCTAAACTTCTATCTTCTATTCTCTCACAGATGGTGAGGACATGTGCTACTCGAGATGATTAGGCACCCGCGCCCCCTACTAGAGCCGTCAGAGGCTGGGGCCGGGGTATAGGCCGAGGACGTGCTCGTGGTGCAGCTAGAGCACCCGCGCGAGCTGCCGCCGAGGTACCACCAGTAGTACCAGCCGGAGTCCAGACACCTGATGCGTCTGCTACTACTACTCCAGCACTCCAGGAGACTTTGGTACAGTTTATGACTATGTACACCACTCTAGCTCAGGCTGGGTTGCTTCCCCATGCTGCAGCTACGTCCCAGGCTGGGGGAGGAGCACAGACTCCCGCCGCCCGCACTCCTAAGCAGCGAGTGCATGTTGATCAGGTCCCAGAGGCTATTCCTGTACAGCCGCTAGCCCCAGCTCAGCCCGAGGAGAGGGCAGTACTTTTAGAGGAGGAGTAGAATAGGCTTGAGAGGTTCAAGAAGTATCAGCCTCCGACATTTAGCGGGCTAGCTTCAAAAGATGCTGATGTTTTAAGCGTCAACACCACACAAGAGGGGGGGGGGTGATTTGTGTGGTACTCAATTTTCGCAATAGAAGAACCTGGTTCTTTTAGGTGTTCCAACTACTGCTGTTTGCAGAATAATAAATACATAAAATAAAGAACACAGAGATTTTTACGTGGAAAATACCTGGCTCAAAAGGTGAAAAAACCACGACCTACTACTCAATAGGATTTTCCCAAACTTCCACTAAAATCACTGAGCCAAAACAGCATTTACAAAAAACTCTTTGTAAACCTAAGGATTAACTCTAGTCCCGTTGTGGCACACAGCCTCAACTGTTGCGACAACTTCAAGTTAACTCTAACTTGAACACTCTAGGTACCTAATACAATTGCTTCCATGAAAGCTGAAAGGTACAGTGTAAACTCACCTACTACAATTGAACTAGAATAAAAGATAGACACTAGGAACTGGTTCTTCTATCTCGTTCAAGTAGCTTCAGGATTTCATATTCGAATCACACATAAATTGCTTGCAAAATCGCCTTGCTCTTTTGCTCTCAATCTAAGTTTAACTTCTGCTTGTGTGCATTGCATGTAAAAGAAAACACCACTGACATTTAATAGGTTTGTGTGAGCACGTGATTTTTGCCCTATATGAATTACTCCCACAAATTCAAAACAAAATAATTTTTCCATTGTTTGTAATTTTGTGGATTTTTGTGGTATTTTTCGTTAATTGTTTGCATATTGTCTACGCATGTTTATTTCATTTGAGTAATGAAAAATACAAAAATACTTGACATTTGCACTTAGGGTTTAATTTTGCATTTTAGGATTAATTAGTAGTAAAGAAAATAACAAAACTAGTTCAATTCGCATTTTTAATTTTGATTTTTGATTTTTAGTAGTGTTTCTTTTGAATTTATTTGGTGTAAATTATTCTAGGATTAGTTGAGTATTAGGAGTTAATTTAGATTTTTTACTTGAATATTAGGAATTATTTTGGATTTTTAGTAATTAATTAAAATGAATAATTGAATTGAAAGATAGAAGTTTGGGTTGTTCAGATTTAATTCAACCAGGCCCAATAGATACCCCTTTAAATCCGCACAACCCAGGCCCAAAACATCTTAGCCCAGTCCGGCTCAAAGACGCCAAAACGACGTCGTATTGCCAAATCAATCTCAACCATCGAGGTTGATTAATCCAACGGATGGGAAGCCCCCATCATTAACTATATAATTGTCTGAACCCAGCCCCACCCCCTTAGACCCCTACCCCTCGCTTCTCTCATCAACATCAGAGAACCCTTCATCTCTCCATCGCCTACCACCACACGCCACCGGCCGGAAATCGCCTCCGCCGGCGGCGATTGTCCGATGAACCTAAAATTTACACCACGGATTCCCCATGACCTCCTCTTTCCAAATCCCAAACTTCCATGGCTCGAATCACACCCAATCTTCTCGAATATTCGAGTCTGTTGCCGCCGCCTCCGCCGCCCACGGCGCCGCCGCCCCAAATCATACCAAATTTACACTCCACAACCCCCAGGCCGCTCTAAGCTCTATTCTCATGTTTACTGCACAAGAATCCTAACCGAAGTCCTTCAATTTCACATCTAGGGTTCGAATTTTTTGGGCCAGGGCCAAATTCATTTGCACAAGCATCCTTTGCGTATCACTTGTCCATACATGAGCGTTTGAGTCTAATAGTGAGTTTCCCCCTATTCTTCTCTTGTTGTATTTCTTTCTTCTTCTACTCTCCTCCTTTTGCTTCCTGCGATTTGATCTTGCTTTGGTAGTTGTTGTTAATTAGTTAGTTGTTGTTTGAATGCATATTGGTATTAACTCAGTAAGCTTTTTCGTTTATTTCTGTTTGATTCTTAGTTTTGGATTCCGTATATGTTCCAATAATTGTTTTCTAGGTTAATTCTGTTTCATTTTGTTTAACCCTGCGTCGGTATTTTAGATTCTAGTTTAATTTTTGTTTCGAATCTGTTTCTATCTGTCCTTGATTCATTAATCGATCCTGTTTGAAGTCCTGTTTGAATTCCAATCCCTTATGATTGTTGCTAGCTAGTGTTAATTAGTTTAAGTCAGTTTAATTGGTAATTATCTTTCATAATTCCATACTTTGGTGTGTAGTTGCAAGTAACCCTTAGGCTTAGTTTAGTTAACCCTAGTTAAATAATTGTTTGGATATAGCTGTACTAGGCTGGTAATTTCAGCATGAGTGCAAGGGCAATTTAGGTACTTAGAGTGGCACAAAAATGCTGTAGGTTAAAATAGAATACCCTAGACTCTTCTAGAATAGGGCCTTAGTGTACATTTCGATAGTTTAGTGGCCATAACTTGAGCAACAAGTCAGAACATTAGGGATTATTGAATAAAATCTAAAATAAAAGAGGGGGAAAAGGTGTGAGTGAAGTTTGCCTATAAAAGGCAGCCTACGTTCCTTCTTTTCCAAGTTTTGGAGATCAGAAAAATTCCCAAAGGTCTAAAAATCTGAAAAAATCCCTAAAAATCTCTAAAAGTTTTTGAAGGCTGAAAATTTGAAATTCAAATTCAAAACTAAAACTGAAATCTGAGAGTAGAAAGTTCATTCTAGATCAGAGGTATTCTAAAAAATCGGCAAAAATAGCAGAAAATCTCATAAAAAATACTATTCTATTAGTTTTTTTTTCAGTCTTCATCTTCAATACCATTTCTGAGCATTCTGAGGTGTAAAAGTGAGTCGAATTCGGATTTGAAATCAAATTTGGGGTCTATTTGCCTGCTGATAGTCAACTGGATTCGATTTGAGATTTGAATCTCCTTTTATTGGTCTTCAAAATAATTTCTCTTCCACTCCTTTGCTGCTGGTTGTCATTTGCTGCTGCTGACTTCTTCTCCTTCTTATTACATTCTAATTTCCAGGTACACATCCTGTATCTCTCAGATTCTGGAATGGAATGAAGTGATGCATGTACTTCTTATGTTGAATTCTTTATTGAATTGTAATTAATTTCAGCACTCTATCATATCTTAGTATGTAATTGACTAAGGACTGTTTAGAGTTGGAGGTTCATGACTGAAGTTAGCTTGTCAGTATTATGGCTGCTAGCATTACAATACTCATGTGAAAGAGCTTATCATAGTTATTACGAATGTTGTGAATCATTTTCAGACTTGTATGAGTGGTAAAATATGATATTAGCTGTAGCTTAATAACTTTAGTTTGGTTATTATGTCAATTTAAGGTCTGCGTTTAGATTAAGATGCTATTTGGACTGTAGAAATTATATTTCAGATTTAAGAGTATACTATTAGTTATGATATGGATAATGTTTAGCTATTCTGTCAATTTGAAGTTATAACTCGAAAGAAGTAATAGTTCTAGAAAATAGGTTCAAAATGATTTTACATTTTCGTCCAATTCTAGTATCTCATGTTGGAGTCAAAATGGCCTAGTAAATGAATCCTAATCGTGTTAATTCAATCGCTGAGTACATCAAATGTTCATAGGAGTTCAGTAGTTCAGAATTACATTGGTAGTTACCAAACTTGAATTCACTTTTATCCAGATCAATAAATCCAAATGTTTGAAGCTTGGGCTTGCCCATAGGCCCAGGGCTGATAGTCTATATCAATTGCTTGGGCCTCAACATCATTCATGCACGGCCCAGTTCCAGTCTTACTTATCTTTTAATTGGTCTTGCGTTGAGGCCCAAGGCTAGTAGCAGTCCAAAGGACAAATTGATTTTACTTTCCCTCTGTTGAATCACATTCCAAACTCAATGCTGAAGGCTTGAATTCGTTTTAAGTTTGCGGGCTTAATTTTATAACACAGGTTTTGGGCCTTCCAAGCTAGGTAGCATATTTGAATTAAGAGGCTCTCCTCTTGTTCAAATGTGGACGGAGTTTGAGACCCGAATTCCTTGAATGCTTTCTGATAATAGTCAGTTGACAATGCTAATTAATTCTAAGCCCTTTAAAGATAAACCCGATAGAAAATCCTAGTATGCACTAGGTTGGCCTTTAAATAAAAATGAGATGAGCTTCGCCAAACAAAACACTTAAATTGTGGGGCCCTCTTTAAATGCTTAATTAAAATACTTAGAATCCGAGGCGTGCCGTTTAGCAAATTTCACCACCCTCCGCAAAGTAATAACACGTTAGTCATTTTAGGCGCGCTTTTAATAATTTTACCTTCCTAAATACGGGTGTGCATTTCATGCGACCCAAATCCAAATCCCAAATCGTTGAATAAGAGGTGTCAAGGATCCGGGTGCATTTCATGTGACGTGATCCAAAAACACGCTCTTAAACGATGTTCACTTTCATAAAAACTAATTAAAAGCGGTTAAACAATTCTAAAATTGCAATAGGATAACATGTATTAAAATCAGACTTTAGCCAAATATAGCAGTTGAGCGACCGTGCTAGAACCACGGAACTCGGGAGTGCCTAACCCCTTCTCCCCGGTTAACAGAATTCCTTACCCGGATTTCTCGTTCGCGACTGTTAAACAGAGTCAAACCTTTTCCTCGATTCGGGATTCAAACCGGTGATTGGGACACCATAAATCTCCCAAGTGGCGACTCTGAATCTCTTAATAAACGAATCCCGTTTCGATTGTCCTTTAATTGGAAAAACTCCCTTTATTATACCCTTTACGGGGTGTAGTAGAGAAAAAAGGAGGTGTGACAGTTAGTAATCAGAGTTTGACTGGGATTCAATTGCTGCTCTTCTATCGTAGAAGAGTTCATGATGATCTCAAACTCTAACACTATCTTTATCCTAGATTGTGTTCTCTTTCTGTAAGGAGTCTTTCTCTCCTTATCCAATATGCAACCTTTTCGATCAGATAAGGAGATATTGCTGCTCGATAAATTGGACTTATCTCCTTCATGTGCATCTCACATGTGCATATAGATCATGACTGTGCTTCACAAGATGGACCTGGTCCATGTCTGAGTTCTTTTGTCAATCTTCAAAACTTCACGTGTTCTTGGGCCAACAAATTCCCCCTTTTTGATGATGACAAACTCTGTGCTTTTTACTTATTTGGAACCTGCAAGAACTCAGCTTAACCATCAATACCAAATTTAGAGAATTCACTTATCATCAAGAACCAGGTTAATTAGGTTATTAATATCACTTATTCAGAATGTGTAAAGCACAACATCTCTTCCCCCTTTTGGAATCATCGAAAAGTTTCATACAATGTGTGAGTCCCAGATATTAATAAGTACTCATGGCCACTGGGGCAACTGCAAGTGCAATCATGGTTAAATCATCATTAATCAAGCAAACATATTTAACTATCAAGGCAAAATAAACATTGAACAAGAGCAAAAGGCAGTAGATGTCATTGATAGAGATATGTTGCCACCACAATCCACAAAAAGAAAGAAAAACATTCAAACCATGAGCAAAAATAGAAAAATCCCTAATCTGGGTCACTGAAAGGAGTGGACAGGTTCAGAAGACAAAAGTTGGGATTCCTAAGGCTTGGAAGAGTTAGAGGGTTGACTTTGGGATAGGAGAAGTTTCAGCATATTATGAAGAATTCCATCATTCTTCTCCTTTTCTTTGGTAACCTCAGTTCTGAGAGCATCCCTCTCAGATTCCACCTCTGCCACACGGGCCTTGAGCCTAGCTATCTCAGCATCCTTGGCTGCACATTCCTGAACCAGAGTCCTGACTTTGCTGTTGATAGGAGTCTTCTGGGATGAACCAGGTTCATTTGGTATGGCATTCACCAAATAGTCACAAGCAATCAGAGTATTAATACCAAAATGATCCTTGCTTGATGCCATTTCCCATTTCTTCAGAGGCACATTGAACCTATCCAGAACCATGGTCAGAATAAAGCCATAGGGGGTAGCATGTGCTTTGGAACCATTGATGACCCTGTCCAGCAGCTTGATGATTAAGGCAGGCCAATTAATTTGCCTTCCACTGTCCAGGCACACCATAAGAACTAAATCCATGCAAATAGCAATGTGCCTTCTCCCCTGTCTGGGCAATAAACACTTATTGACAAATTCAAACAAGACCTTGTGCTCAGGCCTCATTTCACTTTTCTGCACAGCCCTGGCTTCATTCACATCTTCAGAATAACAAAACCTCCTGGTTATTGCAAGAGCATTAGGGAGGGAGTCCATGCAAGGCCACCTTTGCCTTGTATAATCATCAAACCCTTCAGAGGGTATATCAAGGATTTCGCCCAGTTTTTTTGCATCAAAGGACACTTGAACTCCTTTGACCAGGCTGCTAACCTTGCCATCCTGAACCTCTGCATTCGCCATAAACTCAATTATTTCATTTCTGGCTAGCCTACCATCCATCTGAAGGACCATGTCCTTCCATCCCTGAGCATCTAAAGCATCCACCAATCTTATCATTCCTGGTTCCACCAGGCTTTCAGCAGTCTACCTTTCAGAATTTTTCTTTTGCCAAACATGGCAAACTTGTCTTGTTCACCAGACTCATCTTTTTCTTTTGCCAAACATAGTAAAGTTCTCATATTGAGCATATAGCAGTGTTCTTCTTGATCTCTTTACTTGAGGAGTTCCTTCATGAGCCACTTGTAAAGTGTCCCATATCTCCTTGGCAGTAGTACAACTTTGAATCCTGCTGTACTCGTCTGGACCCAGTCCACACACAAGCCATTTCTTTGCCTTGGCATTCTTCTCCCATTTCTTCAAGTCATCAGCAGTGTAGTCAACTCTTGTCTTTGGCACATCCACTCCTTCATCATTTTTCTTCGTAGTTGCCAAGGGACCATCAGTGACTATGTCCTAGAGTTCATAGTCTTCTCCAATGATATGATCTCTCATCCTATTTTTCCACCAAGAATAATACTGACCATTAAAGAGTGGAGGCCTAGCAGTGGATTGCCCTTCCCAGTTTCCAGGTGGTGCACTCATCTTGATCTTTTCCTAAGGTGTTAACCTCTTCAAGGATAACCTGCTCTGATACCAATTGGTGTTTTAAGCGTCAACACCACATAAGAGGGGGGGGGGTGATTTGTGTGGTACTCAATTTTCGCAATAGAAGAACCTAGTTCTTCTAGGTGTTCCAACTACTGCTGTTTGCGGAATAATAAATACATAAAATAAAGAACACAGAGATTTTTACGTGGAAAATACCTGGCTCAAAAGGTGAAAAACCCCCGACCTACTACTTAGTAGGATTTTCCCAAACTTCCACTAAAATTACTGAGCCAAAACAGCATTTACAAAAAACTCTTTGTAAACCTAAGGATTAACTCTAGTCCCGTTGTGGCACACAGCCTCAACTGTTGCGACAACTTCAAGTTAACTCTAACTTGAACACTCTAGGTACCTAATACAATTGCTTCCATGAAAGCTGAAAGGTACAATGTAAAATCACCTACTACAATTGAACTAGAATAAAAGATAGACACTAGGAACTGGTTCTTCTATCTCGTTCAAGTAGCTTCAGGATTGCATATTCGAATCACATATAAATTGCTTGCAAAATCGCCTTGCTCTTTTGCTCTCAATCTAAGTTTAACTTCTGCTTGTGTGCGTTGCATGTAAAAGAAAACACCACTGACATTTAATAGGTTAGTAATCAGAGTTTGACTGGGATTCAATTGCTGCTCTTCTATCGTAGAAGAGTTCATGATGATCTCAAACTCTAACACTATCTTTATCCTAGATTGTGTTCTCTTTATGTAAGGAGTCTTTCTCTCCTTATCCAATATGCAACCTTTTCGATCAGATCAGGAGATATTGCTGCTCGATCAATTAGACTTATCTCCTTCATGTGCATCTCATATGTGCATATAGATTATGACTGTGCTTCAGAAGATGGACCTGGTCCATGTCTGAGTTCTTTTGTCAATCTTCAAAACTTCACGTGTTCTTGGGCCAACAAATTCCCCCTTTTTGATGATGACAAACTCTGTGCTTTTTACTTATTTGGAACCTGCAAGAACTCAGCTTAACCATCAATACCAAATTTAGAGAATTCACTTATCATCAAGAACCAGGTTAATTAGGTTATTAATATCACTTATTCAGAATGTGTAAAGCACAACATCTCTTCCCCCTTTTGGCATCATCGAAAAATTTCATACAATGTGTGAGTCCCAGATATTAATAAGTACTCATGGCCACTGGGGAAACTGCAAGTGCAATCATGGTTAAATCATCATTAATCAAGCAAACATATTTAACTATCAAGGCAAAATAAACATTGAACAAGAGCAAAAGGCAGTAGATGTCATTGATAGAGATATGTTGCCACCACAATCCACAAAAAGAAAGAAAAACATTCAAACCATGAGCAAAAAATAGAAAAATCCCTAATCTGGGTCACTGAAAGGACTTGACAGGTTCAGAAGACAAAAGCTGGGATTCCTAAGGCTTGGAAGAGCTAGAGGGTTGACTTTGGGATTGGAGAAGTTTCAGCATATTATGAAGAATTGCATCATTCTTCTCCTTTTCTTTGGTAACCTCAGTTCTGAGAGCATCCCTCTCACCTTCCACCTCTGACACACAGGCCTTGAGCCTAGCTATCTCAGCATCCTTGGCTGCATATTCCTGAACCAGAGTCCTGACTTTTGCTGTTGATAGGAGTCTTCTGGGATGAACCAGGTTCATTTGGTATGGCATTGACCAAATAGTCACAAGCAATCAGAGTATTAATGCCAAAATGATCCTTGCTTGATGCCATTTCCCATTTCTTCAGAGGCACATTGAACCTATCCAGAACCATGGTCAGAATAAAGCCATAGGGGGTAGCATGTGCTTTGGAGCCATTGATGACCCTGTTCAGCAGCTTGATGATTAAGGCAGGCCAATTAATTTGCCTTCCACTGTCCAGGCACACCATAAGAACTAAATCCATGTAATTAGCAATGTGCCTTCTCTCCTGTCTGGGCAATAAACACTTATTGACAAATTCAAACAAGACCTTGTGCTCAGGCCTCATTTCACTTTTCTGCACAGCCCTGGCTTCATTCACATCTTCAGAATAACAAAACCTCCTGGTTATTGCAAGAGCATTAGGGAGGGAGTCCATGCAAGGCCACCTTTGCCTTGTATAATCATCAAACCCTTCAGAGGGTATATCAAGGATTTCGCCCAGTTTTTCTGCA
>NC_031995.1:45421602-45526454 GCF_001879085.1 Nicotiana attenuata | reverse complement strand
ACTCAGTGCTTTAGTGAAGATGTCAACAATTTGTTTATCAGTAGCACAAAATTCTGTGGAGATCAGTCCTTTCTCATAGTTATCTCTTAAGAAGTGGTGTCTAACATCTATGTGCTTAGTCCTCTTATAAATACATAAAATAAAGAACATAGAGACTTTTACGTGGAAAAAACCTGGCTCAAAAGGTGAAAAAACCACGACCTACTACTCAGTAGAATTTTCCCAAACATCCACTAAAATCACTGAGCCAAAACAGCATTTACAAAAACTCTTTGTAAACCTAAGGATTAACTCTAATCCCGTTGTGGCACACAACCTCAACTGTTGCGACAACTTGAAGTTAACTCTAACTTGAACACTCTAGGTACCTAATACAATTGCTTTTATGAAAGCTGAAAGGTACAATGTAAAACCACCTACTAGAATTGAACTCGATTAAAAGATAGACACTAGGAACTGGTTCTTCTATCTCGTTCAAGTAGCTTCAGGATTGCACATTCGAATCACACATAAATTGCTTGCAAAATCACTTTGCTCTTTTGCTCTCAATTTAAGTTTAACTTCTGCTTGTGTGCATTGCCTATAAAAGAAAACACCACTGGCATTTAATAGGTTAGTAATCAGAGTTTGACTGGGATTCAATTGCTGCTCTTCTATCGTAGAAGAGTTCATGGTGATCTCAAACTCTAACACTATCTTTATCCTAGATTGTGTTCTCTTTATGTAAGGAGTCTTTCTCTCCTTATCCAATATGCAACCTTTTCGATCAGATCAGGAGATATTGCTGCTCGATCAATTAGACTTGTCTCATTCACGTGCATCTCACGTGTGCATATAAATCATGACTGTGCTTCACAAGATGGACCTGGTCCATGTCTGTGTTCTTTTGTCAATCTTTAAAACTTCACCTGTTCTTGGGCCAATAGATGCCCTTGGTTTTCTTGAGGAGTGCTACCGTATCCTCCGTACTATGGGCATATTAGGATCGAGCAGGGTTTCCTTCACTACTTTCCAGCTTCGAGGAGCCGCCTATCAGTGGTGGCGTGCTTATGAGTTAGACAGTCCGGATGAGGCAACTTCCCTGACTTGGGCTCAATTTTCAGATATGTTCACGAGAGAGTATGTCCCCTAGAGTCTCAGGGACTCCTGGCGCATGGAGTTTGAGCATTTGCGCAGGGTACTATGACTGTCTCGGAGTATGTTGTCCGTTACATCGACTTGGCTAGACATGCACCAGCTTTGGTCTCTACGGTTCGTGAGAAGATTCGCCGGTTTATTGAGGGGCTTATTCCCAGCATTAGGTCTAGCATGGCTCGTGAGTTAGAGCAGGATATTTCCTATCAGCAGGTGATGAGCATTGCTAGGAGGATTGAGGGTATGCATGCTAGGGATAGAGAGGAGAGGGAGGCCAAGAGATTTCGAGAGTTAGGTCATTATTCTGGTGCACGTGCCCGAGCTACAGGTCGTCATGGTACGGGCTATACGAGTCACCGGATTCATTCAGCTCTTCCAATAGCCAGTGGTATTCCAGCTCCTCCCAGACCTCAGGAGCCTTATTATGCACCTCCGGTATCTAGTGTGCCTCCTGCACGGGGTGTTTCCAGTGGCCAGTCTAGCAGACCTGGACCGAGTCGGTCATAGCCACCATGTCCTCCTAGAGCTTGTTTTGAGTGTGGTGACACCTGTCATGTGGTGAGGGATTGCCCTAGACATGGGAGGGCTGCACCTCCACAAACTTCTCAGCCACAGCGCGCCCCGTAGAGTTCTCAGGCTATGATCACTGCACCAGTCGCTACTCCACCTGCTCAGCCAGCTAGAGGTGGAGGTCGGGGAGGTAGAGGCCGCCCTCGAGGAGGAGGCCAGGCCAGATACTATGCTCTTCCTGCCCGTACTGAGGATGTCGCCTCCGATTCTGTCATCACAGGTACTATCTTGGTCTGTCACAAAGATGGATCAGTTCTATTCGATCCAGGCTCCACTTATTCTTATGTGTCTTCTTATTTTGCTCTGCATTTGGGTGTATCTCGGGATTCTTTGAGTTCCTATGTTTATGTTTCTACTCTTGTGGGAGATTCTCTTGTTGTGGATCGCGTTTATCGGTCGTGTTTGGTTGCTCTTAGTGGTTTTGAGACCAGAACCAATTTATTATTGCTCAGCATGGTTGATTTTGATATTATCTTGGACATGGACTGGTTGTCGCCCCATTATGCTATTCTTGATTGTCACACCAAAACTGTGACACTGGCTATGCCAGGTGTACCGCGTGTTGAGTGGAGCGGTGCTTTAGGTCACACTCCCAGTAGAATTATTTCTTTCCTTATGGCTCAGCGTATGGTTGAGAAAGGGTGTGATGCGTATCTAGATTATGTGAGAGATGTCAGTATGGATACTCCTTCTGTTGATTCAGTCCCAATAGTACGGGATTTCTCTGATGTGTTTCCAGCTGATCTTCTGGGCATGCCGCCCGATAGAGATATTGATTTTGGCATTGGTATGTTTCCAGGCACTCAACCTATTTCTATTCCTCCGTACCGTATGGCTCCTCGTGAATTGAAGGAGTTGAAGGAGCAGTTGTAGGAATTACTTGATAAGGGTTTCATTCGGCCTAGTGTATCACCTTGGGGTGCTCCTGTCTTTTTTTGTAAAGAAGAAGGATGGTTCAATGCGTATGTGTATTGATTATCGCCAGTTGAACAAGGTGACAGTGAAGAACCGTTATCCTTTGCCTCGTATTGGTGACCTGTTTGACCAGTTATAGGGTGCTTGTGTGTTTTCTAAGATTGACTTGCGTTCAGGCTATCATCAGTTGAAGATTCGGGAGCCGGATATCCCGAAGACTGCCTTCAGGACTCGGTATGGTCATTACGAGTTCCTTGTTATGTCATTTGGGCTGACTAATGCCCCAGCAGCCTTCATGCACTTGATGCACAATGTTTTCCGGCCATATCTTGACTCATTCGTGATTGTTTTTGTTGATGACATTCTGGTATATTCACGGAGTTGGGAAGATCATGAGCAGCACTTGAGGACAGTGCTCCAGACCTTGAGAGAAAAGAAGCTGTATGCTAAGTTCTCGAAATGAGAGTTTTGGTTGGATTCCGTGGCGTTCTTGGGTCACGTGGTCTCGAGAGAAGGTATTCAAGTGGATCCGAAGAAAGTGGAGGCCGTGCAAAGTTGGCCCAGACTGTCCTCAGCTACAGAGATCCGCAGTTTTCTTGGCTTGGCGGGTTATTACCGTCGATTTGTTCAGGGGTTTTCATCTATTGTAGCACCTATTACCATACTGACCCAGAAGGGTGCTCCGTTCCAGTGGACGGAAGAGTGCGAGGAGAGCTTTCAGAAGCTCAAGACAGCTCTGACTACAGCCCCAGTTTTGATATTGCCTACCGGTTCGGGGTCTTATACAGTCTATTATGATGCCTCGAGAGTTGGCCTTGGAGCGGTATTGATGCAGGACGGTAGGGTGATTGCCTACGCGTCCAGATAGTTGAAGATACATGAGAAGAATTATCCTGTCCATGATCTTGAGTTAGCTGCTATTGTTCAAACCTTGAAGATCTGGCGTCATTATTTGTACGGTGTGCCTTGTGAGATTTATACTGATCACCGGAGTTTGCAGCATCTGTTCAAGCAGAAAGACCTTAATTTGCGTCAGAGGAGATGGCTAGAGCTGCTGAAGGATTATGATATCACTATCTTGTATCACCCGGGCAAGGCCAATGTGGTGGCCGATGCTTTGAGCCGCCGGGAAGAGAGTTTGGGAGTTTGGCTTATTTACCAGCAGCGGAGAGGCCTATGGCGATGGATGTTCAGGCCTTAGCCAGCCAGTTTGTGAGATTGGATCTTTCGGAGCCCAGTCGGGTTCTAGCTTGCATGGTCTCTCGGTCTTCCTTAATCGATCGTATCCGAGAGCGTTAGTTTGATGACCCTCATTTGCTTGTCCTCAAGGACAAGGTGTTGCATGGCGATGCTCTAGATGTGACTATTGGTGATGACGGAGTATTGATGATGCAGGGTCGAGTTTGTGTACCCAATGTCGATGGGCTTCGGGAGTTGATTCTAGAGGAGGCCCATAGTTTGCTGTATTCTATTCATCCGGGTGTCGCGAAGATGTATCAGGATTTGAGACAGCACTACTGGTGGAGGCGGATGAAGAAAGATATAGTTGGGTTTGTATCCCGGTGCCTTAAGTGTCAGCAGGTGAAGTATGAGCACCAGAGACCGGGTGGATTGCTTCGTGGAAGTGGGAACGGATCACCATGGACTTCGTATCTGGGATCCCACGGTCTTTGAGGAAGTTCGATGCCATTTAGGTTATTGTGGATTGGCTGACCAAGTCCGCGTATTTCATTCCTGTGTGTACTACCTATTGTTTGGAGCGGTTGGCGGAGATTTATATCCGGGAGATTGTTCGTCTGCATGGTATTCCAGTTTCCATCATTTCAGATAGAGGTACTCAGTTCACATCGTGATTCTGGAGAGCCGTACAGCATGAGTTGGGTACTCGGGTGGAGTTGAGCACAGCATTTCACCCTCAGATGGATGGATAGTTCGAGCGCACTATTCAGATTCTTGAGGATATGCTCCGTGTGTGTGTAATTGAGTTTGGAGGGTCTTGGGATCAGTTCTTGTCATTGGCGGAGTTTGCCTACAACAACAACTATCAATCCAGCATTTAGATGGCACCGTATGAGGCTTTATATGGTAGGCGGTGTAGATCTCCGGTGGGTTGGTTTGAGCCGGGTGAGGCTAGATTATTGGGCACAGACTTGGTGCAGGATGCCTTGGAGAAGGCTAAGGTGAATCAGGATAGACTCCGTACAGCCCAGTCCAGACAGAAGAGTTATGCGGACCGGAAGGTTCGTGATGTTTCTTACATGGTTGGAGAGCGGGTTCTGCTTCGGGTTTTGCCTATGAAGGGCGTTATGAGATTTGGGAAGAAAGGGAAGCTGAGTCCGAGGTTTATTGGCCCTTTTGAGATTTTGAGGTGTGTTGGGGAGGTTGCTTACGAGCTTGCCTTACCTTCCAGCTTGGCGGGAGTTCATCCGGTATTTCATGTCTCGATGCTCCGGAGGTATCACGGTGATCCGTCGCACGTGTTGGATTTTAGTTCAGTCCAGCTGGACAAGGATCTATCTTATGTTGAGGAGCTAGTGGCAATATTGGACAGGCGGGTTAGAAAGCTGAAGTCAAACAACATTGCATCAGTGAAAGTTTAGTGGTGGGGTCAGCCGGTCGAGGAGGCGACATGGGAGACTGAGCAGGATATGCGCAGCCGTTATACACATCTTTTCACTACTTTAGGTATGTTTCTATGCTCGTTCGAGGGTGAAAGAATGTTTCAGTGTGAGAGGATGTAACGACCCGGCCGGTCGTTTTTAGAATTACGCCCCGATCCCCTATTAACTGCTTTCCCCGTGTTCATTTCTACTATTTTGAATTGCCGGGATGTTCGGTTTTGAGTTTCGGAGAGTTTTTGGACACTTAGTCCCTAAATCAGAGCTTAAGTTTTGGAAATTTGACCGTAGTCGGAACAGTGTGAAGACGGCCTCGGAATGGGATTCCGATGGTTTCGTTAGCTCTGTTGGGTGATTTCGGGCTTAGGGGCGTGATCAGATCGTGTTTTGGAGGTCCGTAGCTAATTTAGGCTTGAAATGCCGAAAGATGGATTTTTGAAGTTTCCGGTTCGATAGTGAGATTTTGATCTGAGGGTCGTAATGAAATTCCAAAAGTTGGAGTAGCTCCATAATGTTGAATGTGACGTATGTGTAAAATTTCAGGTCATTCGTACGAGGTTTGATAGACTTTTTGACCGAAAGCGTATTTTGAGAATTTTGGAGTTCTTAGGCTTGAATCCATGGTTAATTCGAGGTTTCGATGTTGTTTTAGGTGTTTTAAGGATTGGTACAAGTTTGGACAGTGGTATTAGACTTGTTGGTGCTTTTGGTTGAGGTCCCGGGGGCCTCGGGATGATTTTGGATCGTTGACGGAAGGAATTTTGGAGTTGGAGTTGCAGCTTCAGCTGGGTTTCTGTCATAACCGCACCTGCGGTTTGGGTTCCGCAGGTGCGCAGCTGCAGAAGCGGCGGAGTGATCGCAGAAGCACAAAAGGAAGAAGCCAGAAGGGACCACAGAAGCGGGAGCTTCACCGCAGAAGCGGCCCCGCATCTGCGAAGGGTTAACCGCAGATGCGGATATCGGGCTTAGTGAGAAGTCACAGATGCGACCATTGGTCCACAAAAGCGTGACCGCAGAAGCGGTCCCAGGGCCGCAGATGCGGAAATCGCTGGGCAGAACATATAAATACTTGCCTTCGCGAAATTTAGCTATTTTTCACCATATTTCAAACGGGAAAAAGCTTGGGAAGCACTTTTCAAGAGGGATTTTCAGAGGAGTTCATTGGGGTAAGATCTTTGGTCCCTAAACTCATTATTGGAATGATTTTTATCAATTTAAGCATGAGAAATTAAGGAAAAATAATGGTAATTTGTGGGTTAGGGCTTGACTAATTAGAGGCCTTTGAGTGATGATTTGAGGGACCATTTGAGGTCTGATTTTGGTACTTTTGATATGGCTGAACTCGTGAAAGTGCGAGGATTCTGGAAATGTAAATTTTACCTGATTCCGAGATGTGGGCCCGAGGGGCGTTTTGGTCATTTTACCTACTTTTGCGTATTAGCTTAGAATTTAATTGTAGAATCAGTTACTTGAAGTGTTATTTACATTATGAAATTTAATTGAATAGATTTGGGGCATTTGGAGTCGAGTACTCGTGGCAAGAACGTGGTCTCGGGTTGATTATTGAGCCGGTTCGAGGTAAGTGGCTTGCCTAACCTTGTGTGGGGGACTCTCCCCTTAGGACTGATATTGTGGTTATTAAAAGGCCTTGTACGTGAGGTGACGAGTGCGTACTTGTGATAATTGTTGAAAAATCCTGCTTTCATTAAAATAGCCTTAATTGTGTTTTTCCTTTCTTGCTTACATTACTTGGAATTTAAGCCTGCTGTTAGTCTAGAGAAGCATGTCTAATTGAATAAATTGCTCTATTTTCTTTAACTGCCTTATTTGTACTAAGTGAAGCATGCTAGGTTAGAATTATCTATTTTGCTTTGATATGATGTTGAGCTTAATTGAGTATTCCTTTTTGCTATTGTTGTATGTTTTATTTTGGGGCTACGGGAAGGCATCCCGGGAGACCCCCTGTACGAATTTATGATTAAGCTGAGGTGCGGGATACTGAGAGATCCCTGGCATGTATATTGAGGATACCAAGAGATCCTCGGGATACAAAGAGATCCCTAGCATATATTGAGGATACCAAGAGATCCTCGGGATACCAAGAGATCCCTAGTATATATTGAGGATACTAAGAGATCCTCGGGATAGTGAGAGATCCCCGGTTACTATCATTGTGTTTGTTTTAGCCTCTGTTTCAGTTATTGCGTTCCTTACTTACTCGTATTAAATTCTTATTGTTAGCTTTCGACTGTATTGTTTATCTTATTCTGTCATACCTAATATTTTTATCTTATCTCAGTAGGGCCCTGAGCTTCCTCGTCACTACCTGACCGAGGTTAGGCATGGCACTTACTGAGTACCGCTGTGGTGTACTCATGCCCTTTCTGTGCATGTTTTTCATGTGCTGATCCAGGTACCTTGACTCAGACTTACCATCCTTGAGGCGAGGCGATCCTTCGGAGACTTCGAGGTATATCTGCCGCGTCCGCAGACCGAGGAGTCTCTCTCCATTCTCTCTTGTAGTGATAGCCCTTCTATCTTTACTGTTGATGTAGACATTCCGGAGTTAGAGCATTTTTACTATATCCGTAGCTTGTGATTCATGGGTTTCCGGGTTTTGGGAATATGTATTAGTTTTTGAGAGTTAACGTTGTGTATGCCGAGCGACACTTTTAAACGTTGTTTTATTATTCTATCTCTGTTTTAACTTGTTTTCTTCCGCAAACTTGGTTTATTTTCCGTATTTTGGCTTACCTAGTCGTAGAGACTAGGTGCCGTCACGATGGTTCACGAAGGGCGAACCGGGGTCGTGACAATTTTGGTTTCACATGAGTCAAGGAATATCTACTTTAGTTAATTATTAACCTTCACAGCAGTTTGTTTGGTCTTAGAATTATTTGAGAGAGTTTCCTTTAGATACTTTGATTTTTAGAAAGACAAAAGATTCAGTTTCAAGAACTTCTAAATCATATTTGAGATGGAGATGATGGTATATTAATATCCCCGTTGGAGTTCTCCGCTTTGGAAGTTCTGTTTAGTTTCTTTATTTGAGTTCGTGACTGCTTGTTGCTATTAGTCGTGGTTCTTGGCTTAACTTTTATTGTTGTTCTTCATGTAATTTTCAGTATTAATGATAGTATAATGGTAATAGTAGTATAATGGTTCTATACTCTTCAAGTGTAACTCTTTAAGAATAGAGTAACTCTCTCCGGTTCATTAGTCAAACTCTTAAATGATATTCTTGTATTGGGTTCAACAACGTGTATATTACAAAGTTATTTCTTAAGGTCAAAAGCTATCAAGAACTATGTAATAATTTATGAGGAGAGCATTTAAGGTTTATAGTTTAGTCATTGGTTGTATAAATATGTTTGAACAAGGTAGCGTAGATTTTTACTTTTACATATTCTATTTAGCGACTCAAGTTCTTTATCAATTCATATTCCATGTTTAAGTTTAGGTTATATGCATTAATTTAAAAGAAGAAGTTGAATAAAGTCTACTTGAAGGAAAAATTGATATAAATTATTGTAATATAAAACAGAGAGGCCATAGCCTCACGTGTAATCCGTCATGGCAAACTTTGCAAAGTTGAATCTGGATCTTGATCATCTATTCTTTTCTATTGCTTTTTCTTAGTCATTAGTATTAAATATGTCACGACCCGGATTTTTTCCACCCTCGAGGGTCGTGATGGCGCCTACTAATAGGAGCTAGGCAAGCCAACTTAATTAGCAATTTCATTAAACACCTGTTCCTTTTTAACAATTAACGGCATTAAATAAAGGCGACGGAATTAAAATCATAAGCGGAAGACTTAAATGTAGATAGATGATCGATAATACAGAAGTTCCAACACATATATCTCTACCCAGGGACTGGAGTCACATACTCACGAACATCTAAGGAGTACTACATACAAAGTCTGAAAGAAACATAATCTGTCTATCTCGGGTACAATGAGATGACAGCCAAATGTAAAGATAGGAGGGAGACGCCGGGCCTGCGGACGCCTGCAAGCTACCTTGGCTCTCTCTGGACTGAAGGTTCGCCCCCGTGCTAATGCTGCTACTGCTGCTCAATACCTGGACCTGTGCAAAAATGCACAGAGTGTAGCATCAGCACAACCGACCCCATGTGCTGCTAAGTGCCTAGCCTAACCCCAGCGAAGTAGTGACGAGGCTAGACTGGACCCCACATAAACCTGTGCAATTATAAATATACAGCAGAAATCGAAGTACAAGGCAACTAACAGTATGGGAGGGGAAACATGCTGTGGGGGATAACAATATTAACAGTAAATCCAAAGTAATCAATCTAGGTGCAATTTATAATTTTCGATGATCAAGAAACTAATACCAACCAAACACATTTGTATCACTAACTGTTGCAGCGCGCAACCCGACCCTAATATATTTCTGTTGCGGCGTGCTACCCGATCCACAATTATCACTGTTGCGGCGTGCAACCCGATCCACAATTATCACTGTTGCGGCGTGCAACCCGATCCACAATTATCACTGTTGCGGCGTGCAACCCGATCCACAATGTCTACCTCTCAACATTGCCCAAGCAACAGTCACAAATAAAGGGCAAGGGAGTGAACAAGTAATTGGAAGGAAATCCCAACAACGGTACACAAACAACCAATAATGACCATGCAAGAGTAAATCGTTATTTCTCTTTTCCTTTCATTTTCATTTCGTAGTTCTCATTAGCACTCGTGACAAGCTCCAAGGCGTTTCTCATCTCATATACTCTCACCATTTATGTTTCCGACCGAACCAATGCTCCACGAAGTTCCACAATCACAATATCCTTTACAAGGTATTTACAACGCATAGAAGCCATCAATTAAGCATGGAAGGCATAACAATATCCAAACAGTCCACATACAAGGACTCACGGTCATGCTAGACACCGATGTATAGGAACTCGTCACCATGCCTATACATCGTACTCGATCATTTAGCAATTAGCAAACAAGACTCGACTCCTATTCCCTCAAGCTAGGGTTAAACCAAACACTTACCTCAACTTCCACGGCCAATACAATCCTCCACAATTGCTTTCCCCCTCGAATTCGGCTCCAACTCAACCAAATCTATGCAATAAGGACTTCATGTTATCAATATGTGCTAAACAAATCAAACCCAATGACTAATTATAGCTTTTCATCAATTTACTCCAAAAGGTAAAAAATGCCCCCGGGCCCACATGGTCAAAACCCGAGGTTCGAACCAAAACCCGATTACCCATTCCCCCATGAACTCAAATATGCAAGTTATTTTTGAATCGGACCTCGAATTGAGGTCCAAAACCCTCAATATTAGAAAACCTAGGTTCTACCCTAAATTCCCAATTTCCCCATTAAAATCTTTGTTTTGAAGTTGAAATTATGTTTAAGGATGTTAAGGAGTTTAGAAAATCAGTTAGAAATCACTTACCAATCGTTTTGAAGAAGTAGAATCGTTTGGAAAATCGCCTCTTATGTTTTGGGTTTTGAAAAAGTGAAAAAATGACTGAAAATCCCGACTTTATATACTGTACTGAAGACCCGGCGCGGATCGCACAAAAATGCCCCGCGGCCACGCCGAGGAAGAGTGGGGAAACCACTCTCTGAACCTACCCAGGGCGGACCGCACTGTTTTGGAGCGCGACCGCGCTGGAGGAATGAACCCAAATCCCACTCTGTGAATCTCCCAGCGCGGACCGCGCTGATGGCACGCGGCCGCGCTGGTCGAACTGGAACTCACTGGCCCTCTGAACCTAGCCACGCGGACCGCGCAGAAATGCACCGCGGCCGCGCGGCTTCCAGCGCGGACAGCGCGGAAATGACCGCGGCCGCGCTGGGGGCCTGCAACACCTGAACCTGCAACCATCTGATATTTCTAGCCTAAGACCTCCCAGGACCTTCTCAAAACTCACCCGAGCCCTCGGGGCTCCAAACCGAACATACATATAAACTCAAAAATATCCTACGGACTCATCCGAGCGATCAAATCGCCCAAACAATATCATAATCATCAAATTAGGCCTCTAGACCCAGGATTTCCTTCCAATTCTCATAAAACATCAAGTTTAGAGTTTTTAGTCCAAAACACATCAAACGACGTCCAAATTCAACCAAACTTTACAGAAAAGTACTTAAGCCGTATATAAGACTTGTACCGGGCGTCGGAACCAAAATACGAGCCTGATACCACAGTCTTTTAATCAAATTTCATTTCCAATTTTCTTAATTATTTCCAGAAAATAATTTCACACAAAAATTCATTTCTCGGGCTTGGGACCTCGGAATTTGATTCCGAGCATACCCCCAAGTCCCATATTTTTCCTACGGACCCTACGGGACCGTCAATCACGGGTCCGGGTCCGGGTCCGGGTCCGTTTGCCCAAAACGTTGACCGAAGTCAAACTTAATCCATTAAATACCAAGATTTAACCATTTTTCTCACAAATTTCATATTTTAACTTTTCCGGCTACGCGCCCGGACTGCGCACACAACTCGAGGCAACTCCAAATGAGGTTTTCAGGGCCTCAGAAGTACAGAGGGAGTAGGAATACAGGTGATGACCCTTTGGGTCGTCACAAAATACTTATTTAAAATTACGTATTCCTATAAGACAAGAATCTGTTGTGAAGATCAATTGTATTTGGATAAATGAAAAAGAATATGGTTTAAGATTAGTGAATAATAAGTTGGCTTACATTCCTAATTTTGCCTATTTTTCACTACTAATAAAGTAAGAGAAGTGCCAGGCGACTGTTGGCCGTGTTTTATATTTTTCAATCGCGGACTCGCTTGCGTAGGGGGATTTTTAACATTCGATAATTAATTTTATAAATAATCTCACGCCTTTTTCCAAATAGCTTTAATTAATTTTTTTTACTCAATTATTCTTTTTATCATAAACATGGATTCGCTTGCGTAGCGTGACTGTGATATTTGTTAATTTCTTCAAGACAAAATTTATCCTTAATGTAGTAATTTCTCAAAAGTATCACAAATAATTAATTGTCATGATTTCGGATTCGCTTGCGAGGCGCGATTATGATAAGTTAATTAATTTATTTCAATCACGCATTCGCTTGCATAGCGTGGTTATGACAACGTAATATTATCTAAATCATCCTTCAATAATTCTAATAATGAAGAAATAAGGGCGGACAAGTAAAAATATAGAAACCAATAAAGCACAATTCTTTCAGAATTAATTCAAGCCAATTTTAGTCAATAAAAGCGACCCTGCTAGAACCACGGGACTTGGGGAATGCCTTACACCTTCTTCCCGGTCAACAGAATTTCTTACCCGCACTTTATTTTTGCAGACCAATAATAATAGAGTCAAACCTTCCTTTGACTAGGGATTCAAACAAAAGGTGACTTGGAACACCCAAAAAATCAATTCCAAGTGGCGACTCTGAACAATAAAATAATCCCTACTCAAGTTTTGTCACTTTAATTAAAAAAACTCTGTAACCCACAATCCATAACATAACGACATATCTTCTTTTTGGGAGTGGGAAAAAGGGGTGTGACAGCTCTGGTGACTCCACTGGGGAACAACCAGAATTCGAGCTTGTACATGTTGACTTTTATTTGGCTTTATTAATTTTGTATATATTGTGATTTATTTTGGCATAATGTGCTACTTGTTTGCTTTTTACTGCTTTGATATTGTTGAACTGTACATATAAACTGTCTTCTCACGCACCCCCTCTGAGTCTTCTTGAAATTAAAAATTGGGCATCTGCTTGACATAGCCCGCTTTCTTTGAGATAGCCGAGGTGCTTGTCACCCGGTAAAGGATTTTAGTCACACATGTTTTAGGCGGGGAGCACCACCAGCTAAGCCGGAAAGCAATGCTCTGGTACGCTGACCCTTCTCGACTCGAGTTGTCTGCTCGAGTAAGCCAGTCTAGATACATTCTCCACTAGGATTTAAACCTAGAAAAACAAACCTCATGCCGGATATTCCTAGTAGGTTCGCTTTATTTGCATCACATGTATTTGATTTAGCGAAGCTTGGCACGGCGGCCGGGTCCGTATAGGACATGTATCCTCTTTGAGATCATCATGCTCACTCATGTGCTATTTGCTACATCATTTTGAAGGCTTGCTTACATTGTTGACTGGCTTTAGAAAATTAGTTGAGGGGAATTAAAAAAAATATTCTCCTAGTTTAGTCAAAATAATCCTTTTTACTAAAATTTTGAAGTAGTCGGGAGTGACGTGTAAAGATAAATTTTCATAAAAATTAGAAAACAAATAGTCGGTTTCACCGAACTATGCGGGTTTGATTCTCACCGGATGTGAGATACGTAGGCAACCTTTATCGAGTCCAGCCCCCAAGTTTCGAAAATCCAAAAAAAATATTTTGTTTAATCTTTGATGCATCAAATCCATAAATTTTTTCAAAAAAAAAAACAACAAAAAAGAATCTGAATTCAGAAATATTTTCATTGTTCTTTCGAAGTTTTTCTTTTGAAAATTAAAAAGAGAACTCAAAATCCAAAGATATTTTCGAAAATTCAAAGGCAAATTTAATAATCAAAAAATATTTTCTTTCATTTTTAGAAGTCTTTCATTCGAAGATTCCAAAAAAAAAAAATCAAAATCGAAAAAAATTACTTCTTTAAAAGTCTTTATTTCAACAATTCCCAAAAAAAAAAATCTAAAAATCTTTTCCTTTATCTTTGAGACATCAAATCCAGAAATTTGAATAAATAAATAAATTGAAGTGCAAAATATTTTCATTCTTCTTTTGAAGTTTTACTTTCGGAAATTAAAAACCAAACTCAGAATCCAAAGATTTTTCATTCAACTGCAAAAAACTCAAAACCCCAAAAATATTTGCTTTCTTCTTTGGAAGTCTTTCTTTCGAAAAAACCAAAAAAAAAAAAATCTTTCTTCTCTAGATTTCTTTCTTTCAACAATTCCCACAAAAAAAATCCAAAAATATTTTCCTTGTTAGGAGCTTTCATGATCCGATTTGTAAATGAGTAAACAAATATAGTTAGTTTATTTACTTATTCCTGATTCCCTTGAACTACGTAATGATCTGATTCATGCGGCGACATGATACGTAGGCAACCCCCAAAAGGTTCGATCGAAATATTTTTCAACGGCTCTAAAATAAGGCAAGGTGTAAAAAACAAAAAAAAGGAAAAAAAGAAGAGAGGAATAAATAAGAGTGTCAATAAGCAGCAACCTTATAAGCCGGAATGAAACATGAAGCCTTCCAAAAGCATGTTAGAGACGTGATAATGTTAGGAGCGTAGCATAGTTACGTATGATTCGTATTTATAAAATGCTTAACCCTAACACGTTTGTTGCCTCTTATATAGTAAGTTTAAGGTGGTTGGTTTGTGGTGGAACTGGCAACATATCATTACCTCACAAGATCTAAGGTAACGGTGGTAATGGATAACAGTGATGAAATCGAGTTGGTCAGTGACAATCCCAGGGCCAGTCAGTTGAGCAAGAGTCAGAGGAAATAAGAAAGTTGAGACAGCAACTGTCAGATGTATATCAAGCTTGGGTTCCCGGTCAACCTCCACCCCAAGGTCCCTCGGAGGGAACTTCCACCGTACCTCAGGCTACTCAACCACTGCTCCATGCAACTAGCGATCACATTCTACCACCAGGGTATGTGCCAAACTACAACTTCCATACCGTCCCTGGTATCTCTAATGCGCAGCCTCCTGCCGCACTGGTTAGGAACACACCTCTCGACGTGTTTGGTCCGCATGTGTATACAATCCCCCCACCAAATCCTGTGACGAGGCCAAACATCGAGCCATTATCTCATGCTTACAATGGCCAGTACTACTCTCCAGATATGGCTTTTAAGGGTTTGGCTCCACACAATCAGAACCCATAGTATAGTTACCTGCAAAAAATGAAACGACTGTAAAGACAGGAGAGCCAGATGAGATGGTCAGAAAATGAAAAGTCTTAAGCAGAACATAAAGAACATATAAGGACTAGGTGGTCACAAAAGTGTCTCATTCATTGATCTGTGCATGTTTCCTCATATCCATTTACCCCCAGGGTTCAAGACACCAAAATTTCAGAAATATGATGGACACGGCGACCCTATCGCCCACTTGAAAAGGTATTACAACCAGCTGAGGGGTGCAAGAGGAAAAGAAGAGTTGCTGATGGCTTATTTTGGGGAGAGTCTGGTAGGGGTAGCCTCTGAATGGTTCATTGACCAAGATATCTCTCACTGCATGTTTGGGACGACATGGCCCAGACTTTCGTCAAACAATTTCAGTACAACATTGATATTGCGCACCAGATCGCAATTCCCTGTCCAATATGAAGAAAAGGCCGATTGAAAGCTTCAGGGAGTATGCCGTTAGGTGGAGAGAGCAGGCATCCAGAGTTAAACCACCCATGGATGACCATGAGTTAATCACTGTCTTCCTTCAAGCTCAGGATCCTGATTATTTTCAAAATATGATGGCTGCAATAGGCAGACTTTTTGCTGATGCAATCAAGATAGGAGAAATGGTCGAGAACGGCCTCAATACTGGCCGAATTATAAGTCAAGCGGCTCTCAAAGCAGCCACCAAAGAAATCTAGAATAGGCCGAATAGCTGTGTTAACCAAAGGAAGAAAGATGAGGAGGCCATGATGGCATCACGGGCAAAAAGAGGACAAAAAGGAGCATCTCAACCCCCGGATCCACGATACTCAGTTGCTCCACAGTATGCAACTCAGTCTTTTGCCAAACCATCCTATCGCCAACATATGCAGGCCCCAACTCTAACATACCTTCATCCGCGACATCACAACTCTCAATCACTCTACAACGCTCGTCCAAAACAAGAGTATGAAAGGGAACATAAGCGGAGGGACAATTTCACGCCAATCGTAGAATCCTACACAAGTTTGTTAGAAAGGTTGAAACATTGTGGCATGATTGAGCTGCTTCAAGGGTATGTTCCTGATCCATATGCGAAAGGTTTTGACCCTGCTGTACGGTGCATGTACCATTCTAATGTCCAGGGACATAGCATTGAGGGTTGTCGGGCTTTGATAAAGGAAATAGAAAAGATGATTCAAGAAGGAATGATCGTGGTCCAAGATAATGGCACCCTAAACGTCATGACCAAGCACGCATTGTTCGGATGATGTACAATGATAAAGAATATGGGGACGGTTTGGTGGAAAATGTCAAGAACCTGTCCACTGAATGCAAGGCAATCAAAATTGTTGACGATCTTGTTTGATGGTGATGTGCAAATTCGTAGCTAAGATGTTGAGCTTGATAATTGGAAAGTCACTCCCTTCCTTGCCGCGAAGGAGTCTTGGTAACTTATTTTGTCATAATTTCTATCATCCGGATTATTTCGAGGTTGTGATCCAGATGTTGTTTATGTGCTGTCATCAAGCCTCTCTATCCTTTAATCAATGAAATACAACCTTTTTCTTTGTGTCATTTTAATCCATTGTGTTTAGTTCTTCTTGCATATATAATTCTTTTCACTCCAATTTTAGTGACATGACATGCATGCGGAGTTTTTGGCCAGATTTTAGAAAGCTTTTCCAATCTTGAATTGAATCGAGGAAAAAACACGTGGAGGACAAGTAAGAGGTTGAAAAACTTTGATGATAAGCCTGTGTCAAGATCACATGGAACCAAAACAGTCATGAATACTAGTTTAAGGATAATTGAAAGTTTTGAAGTTTGGTTGGACTAATCAGCGAAATGGTTTTTGCCATGGCATGCATAATCTGATCATATCAGGGAAGATGACCCAAATCCCCAAAGAAGGTGCATTCCAGGGAATTTAAAATGATTAGCTGGTACTGAAGTGTTCCCTTCTACATTAGTATAAGGACCAAGAAAAGGTGACTCCAAATTGTCAAAAGTCATTTGTTGCGAACAAGATATTGACTACGAAACTATAAAACTGACATAACCAAGAAGAGAGTCATGTCCATTAATGCCGAACCTGAGAAGAGATAGAATGTTTGGCATTCTTGAGGCTGGGAGGCCCCTTTTTCTGCTACCCAAACACTTTATACCCTTCGTTACCCCTTTTTTGAGCCCGTTTTATTTTTCTTTGACCCCCCCTCTTTTGGAATCAAGTATAGAGTCAAAAAAAAAACGAAGATCCATGCCACTAGAAAATAGGAGTTGGGGCAATTTGTTAAAAATAAGAAGAGAAGAAAAAGAAAAGAGAAAAGAAAGAAAGAAAAATGAAAAGAAAAACAACAAAGGAATCTTTCGTGTTGGTTTGAACTACGTTTGACTTGATTCCCTTAAAAGATACGTAGGCAGCTCTACACTAAGGTTCAGTCTAACCAAATCAAAAATAAAAAGTTCCCCAATATCTGAAACTGGGGCAGATTTTTTTTTATGTTTCTATGAAGAGTCGATTCCAAGAGTTGTAAATATACAACCCTATTATCTTGAGTCTATTTTGAGCCTTATTGTGACCCTTTCTTTCTAACCCTCTCCAAAAGCCTTCCAAATAAAGACCTTCCAAATAGTCTTAAGAATGCCAAGGGAAACACGCAGTAAGCAACAATTGTCACACAACGTAGAACAATGTCAAGTTGCTCGCACAAAAAGGCGAAAACAAAGAAGACATAATGAATGGAAATGAGAGAGTCTTATTGGTGAAAACCCCCATGGGTACTATAAGGCGATGGTAAGTAGAGATAAATAAATGAGAGAGGCCGGTTGGAACACCTTTCAGGGCATCACTAGTCGAAGGTGAGCTGTGATTTGATGCAAATGATTGGGACAAAGAGGTCAACTTCAAAGACGAAAAGGAACAACAAGAAGAAAGGGTAGATTGGTTGGATAGATTCGGCCGCTCAGTCCAAAATGCATGTCATGATCATTAAAGTTGGCTACCATATTCAAAGGAGCCCCTTTTTTCTTTCTCTCCCCATAAAGTGGAATTTTCAGTTAAATACTATTCCTTCTCACTTTTACATCGCGTCATTTTGTCCATTTGCATTTTTATTTTGAGTCAGTCTTTGTTAAAACAACCGAGAAATGATTTCAACATCTGTTACCAGCTTTCCAATTGTACAAAGCGGGTTCAATCCTAGCACATCGAAGAGGACATACCCAGGAAGCAACATGCACAATAAGCTTGTTGAAGCTAAACAAGATCTGAGGTTTCATGCCAACGGAAGTTCCAAAAGTTTGCTGGTCTATTTGTTTAGAAGCCAATAAAGAAAGGGCCACAAAATTGGTCACTGTTTCCTAGAAGTGCAAAATAAAGGATGTGGGGCATACGCGACATTGACAAAGGCACGAATCTAACTGTGATTTCCTCTGATAAGTCGAACAAAGTGTTTTGAAGACATCGAAAAGGTCGCTAAGCAAGACTTGCTTCATGGGCAAAGTTTATAGCACCCCAGACACAAACTAATATCGGGTGCAAAATAATCAAGTTTGATTTTTAAAGGAAAAAAATGCCAAAGTGAAGAATTGCTTTATAGACAAGGTTCAGCAACACCTTAGACATCCGGTTATAAAACAGTCGGACGCGACAGTAGAAAGCCGAAGTTTCTAGAACACGGTACAGATCCTCCTAGCCGTTTGGTAGCATTACTTGCAAATCAGTTCTCTAACAACGAGGTGGCTGCAGATTCAAACTGCTCTGGGCATTCAAGGCCACAAACCGACCACCATTGTTAAACTCACAAATCTTTCTTTGTTTGAAGCAGGAAACAAAGCAGTGTAGAATTGAAGTTCTCAAAGGACGAATTGTCACCAAAGGTAAATTCTTCAAAGTCTCTACTTTTTCTTTCTAGATATGCCTATAATCACATCATCAGCCACTGCATTTTCCAGCATAAGGTACATCAGTCCTTAGTTGAGGTCCCACTTTCACATAGGGCACACCACTCCCTAGTCACATGTTTAGTATAGGGTACACCAATCCCTAGCTGTATTTTCTAACATAAGGTACAACAATCTTTAGTGAGGTTCTATTTTCAAACAAGGTATCCTATCCCCTGGTTACTTTCTCTCTAAGTGATACAAGGCGCCATCCCTTGGTTACATTCTCTCAGCGATACATGGTGCCAATCCCTGGTCATATTCTATCTTAGTAATACAGGGTGCCAACCCCTGGTTACATTCCTTCTCATTGATACATGGCGCCAACCCTTGATTATATTCCCTCTTAATGATACAGGGCGCCAACCCCTGGTTATATTCCTTCTTAGTGATACAGGGCGCCAACCCCTGGTTATATTTTTCTCAGTATACAGGGCGCCAGCCCCTGGTTATTCCTTTTTAGTGATACAGGGCGCCAACCCCTGGTTATATTCTTTCTCAGTGATACTGGGTGCCACCCCTTGATTATATTCCCTCTTAGTGATACAGGGCGCCAACCCCTGGTTACATTCTTTCTTAGTGATACAGGGCGCCAACCCCTGGTTACCTTCTTTCTCAGTGATGCAGGGCGCCAACCTCTGGTTACATTCCCTCCAAGTCCATCAATCTCATTCGTAGGAGACGCACTTCCTAGTTTGAGTCATTCCAGTAGGAGACGCACTTCCTAATCCAAGTCTTTCAACCTCACTCGTAGGAGACGCACTTCCTAGTTTGAGTCATTCCAATACGAGACGCACTTCCTAGTCCAAGTCTTTCAACCTCATTCCTAGGAGACGCACTTCCTAGTTTGAGTCATTCCAATAGGAGACACCCTTCCTAATCTAAACCTTTATTTCTAAGAGAAGCACCTCCTAGTCCAAGTCCCTAAACCTCACTCCTAGGAGACGCACTTCCTATCTTGAGTCAACTTTGTTCATCCTATTAGGAGACACACTTCCTAATATGAATCATTAATCCTAGGAGGCGCAATTCCTAGTCCAAGTCCTTTAATCTCGCAGTCATTCCAATGCTATCCATGGGAGATGCACCTCCTAGTCTAAATTTATCAATTCTACTCTTAAGAGAAGCACATTCGATTCAGAGTCTTCAGTATCATTTTTTGCATCTTTCAAATAAAATAAAGCTGATCTGCAGCTTTACCCAATAACTCACAAAATTTTCTCAGTACCAAACTGGGGCAGAAAATTTTGTTCGTTTTGTTTGTCTTTGATGGCTTTGCAGGCCCCGCCGTAGAGCACATGTTCTGACGATCAAAGCTTGCAATTTCAGTTATCTTTAGAAGAAAGAAGTCTTTCGATCACAAAATAGTTGGAATTAACTTTGACAATCTGTCAGTAACCCAGCTTCTGAAGATTCACCATCTAAATTTCGGATCAGGAAATAAGCAACTGAGATTGAGTCATAATCTTTTCTTCAAAAAGTATCAAGATCTAATCTAAGGTCAACACAAGAGAGCAGGTCAAGAATCAAGATTTGACTCTAGAAGACACATAGATAGGAATTTTGTAACATTTTAGTTTACAAACATATGAAGTTCTCCTTTCTTTTTCTTTTGATGTAAGCAGCAAGTAACAATAATAGTAGAAAGTAACAGTAACAGCAACAGCAGCAACAACAGTCTTAACTCCAGTATCCGGTAGTCCTAGCTGCCAAAATTTCTCAGAACTACACAGACCTGATTCCTTTATAGCAGAGGATATGTAGGCAACCTCGGAAGCAAGGTTCGGTCACCTTTTAAAAAAATATGCTTTTATTGGAGTGATATTTGAGCAAAAATAGCTATGGCATTCACTTTTCTTTGCACGAAAACTCTTCATGTTCTCGAGCAAAGAGGGGCAGCTGTGAATGCCCAATTTATGCACCATTTAAGTGCTCCTAAAGTTGTTGATGTCAATTCTCCTTCAATTACTATTTTTCTTATATTTTGTGCATTTTAAAATTGAATTTCTTGTCATAAAAATACAAAAAAAAAAAAAAAAAATTGTGTGCTCTTTTAATTGACTAATTATTTGATAAGTTAATCAAATTGATTTCTCATGTAAGTAATTCAATTGTTAGATAATGAGTTTTATTAGGTTTTATTTTATTAGTTGGTATTTAGGTAAATTAGATTGTAGTTTAATAAGATAGGATTAAAGGAAAATGGGTTAAAATTAAAATGGTTAGGTGGCTAAGAGTGCAATTTTAATGCCAATTAAGTGGCTCCTAGGAGAGGGTTCAAACGACGTAGTTTAACAAAACTACGTCGTTTCATTAAGTGAAACCAAGATCTTATCTCAGCCCTTCAATTCTCAAGATCCAACGGTTCTGATTGAATCTCCTATAAGGTATTTAATCTCCTAAAAATTAGATTTTTGGCTTCCATTTTACTTCAACGAAACCCTAGAGCCCATCTGCTTTCCCCTCTCTCTCTGGCCGCCGCACCGCCCATCTCCACCGCCACTGCCGCCGCTCGCTGCCGCAGTGGTGGCTCCAAATGACCCCAAAATTTCACCATGTAATCTGCAACACCTACTCTTTCCATATCTTCAAACCAAATCCTTCAATACCCCCTCAAACTCCACGAATTTTAGATTTAGGAAACCCTAACCGCCACCTTTTTGCCCAAATTCGTGAAGTTCCGGCCACCACCACCCTACAACACATACATGAATAGATAGAGCTCCACCATGCCTACCCTTTCCCCTTGGTCTCCACCCGAAACTCTAGCCGAATTCCGGCGACCACCTCTCGCAGTTGCCACTGCCGCTGCTCACTCTTCTTTTTCTTCTATTTTTCTTTTTTCCCTTCTTCCCCTCATGTCTAGATATGACTCGAGCGAGCTTTTCACACTGGCACGATACCGAGATCGAAACTGGTTCACCGAACCTTTAGTTTTGGTGTCTGCCAACGTGAAAGTTCACTTCATGGTCGATTCGTCGCTCCTCGAATTAGAATCAAATCTCTTGCTATGGTAAGATCCTAGTTCCTTTTTTCTTTTTCTGATTTTTTTTTTGTTTTGTGTTAAGTTTGGATTTAGTTAATTTAAGTTCTAATTTTTTTTGTTTTGATTGTTATTGTTATTATAATATTACTTCTGATATAGTGCTTAGTTAGCGTTTGGTCGGGTTTAATTTAATTGTTGATTTTGTTTATCTAATTTCTGCATTCGTTTAGATTTAATTTCTGGATGTTTGAGTGCTGAATTATCTGCTTTTGAGATGGTTGAATCAGTAGCTGATAGTAGAGTACATGTTTGGTTATAATGTACTGTTTGTGTACTGTTTGGAGTACAAAACTCCAAAAATCTGCCTCTAGTTGGTATAATACTATCTCTTGGACAGATTTTTTGCCAAAGAGCTGTCCTTTGAATAGTGTTGGACAGATTTTCATAATGAAATCATGTCCCTCCTCTCCTATAAAGAGAGGGTCTTTCTTTTACTTTAGAGGGGGGTTGAACACACACATTTATACACACAACGGGGAGATCAGAAAAAGAGAGCCGAAGATAAAAATTTTAGCTGCCTTTCACCTTTGAATATTTTCCAGAAAAGAGCAAAAACCTTCCAAAAAATATAAAAGGTTTGAAGTTAGTTTGTTGCTCCCATCTTCTTTAAAAGCTGTTGAGTATCGAGGTTTATTCTGGGTTGTTTCACTGGTTCTTTTCACTGTTATTGCTGTTGGGTTGAGTTTGGTTTACTGGGATCGTTGGTCTGTTGTTGGATTCAACATTTTTCACTGCTGAAATTTCAACTTCTAGGTAATGTTTTGAACTCATCATGTAGTTTAAATGTTCATGAATGAAATAAAATGCCTGAACATTTTGTTGGTTATGTCAGCTTATCTTAAGATGATTTGGTTACTCTAACAGAAATATATGAAGGTCTAAGGCTCATATCTGATGGTTTTGGTTACATTAAGTTAGTTTTGTATGATTGTGATAATTAGTTCATTCAAGTTTACTTATTTATTTTCTATATTTTCCTTGTGATAAGAGTAATTTCTTATCTTTTGTGATGCTTATGTGTTTATTTGGGATTTAAATAGGATTTTGGTTTCACATGAATCAAGGAATATCTCCTTTAATTAATTATTAACCTTCACAGCAGTTTGTTTGGTCTTAGAATTATTTGAGAGAGTTTCTTTTAGATACTTTGATTTTCAAAAAGACAAAAGATTCAGTTTCAAGAACTTTGAAATCATATTTGAGATGGAGATGATGGTATATCCCCTTTGCAGTTCTCCGCTTTGGAAGTTCTGTTTAGTTTCTTCATTTGAGTTTGTGACTGCTTGTTGCTATTAGTCGTGGTTCTTGGCTTAACTTTTATTGTTGTTCTTCATGTAATTTTCAGAATTAATGATAGTATAATGGTAATAGTAGTATAATGGTTCTATACTCTTCAAATGTAACTCTTTAAGAATAGAGTAACTCTCTCTGGTTCATTAGTCAAACTCTTAAAAGATATTCTTGTATTGGGTTCAACAACGTGTATATTAAAAAGTTATTTCTTAAGGTCAAAGCTATCAAGAACTATGTAATAATTTATGAGGAGAGCATTTAAGGTTTATAGTTTAGTCATTGGTTGTATAAATATGGTTGAACAAGGTAGCGTAGATTTTTACTTTTACATATTCTGTTTAGCGACTCAAGTTCATTATCAATTCATATTTCATGTTTAAGTTTAGGTTATATGCATTAAATTTAAAAGAAGAAGTTGAATAAAGTCTATTTGAAGGAAAAATTGATATAAATTATTTTAATATAAAACAGAGAGGCTATAGCCTCACGTGTAATCTGTCATGGCAAATTTTGCAAAGTTGAATCTGGAGCTTGATCATCTATTCTTTTCTATTGCTTTTTTCGAGCCATTAGTATTAAATACTTATTTAAAATTACGCATTCCTATAAGACAAGAATCTGTTGTGAAGATCAATTGTATTTGGATAAATGAAAAAGAATATGGTTTAAGATTAGTGAATAATAAGTTGGCCTACATTCCTAATTTTGCCTATTTTTCACTACTAATAAAGTAAGAGAAGTGCTAGGCGACTGTTTGCCGTGTTTTAAATTTTTCAATCGCGGACTCGCTTGCGTAGCGGGATTTTTAACATTCGATAATTAATTTCATAAATAATCTCACGCCTTTTTCCAAATAGCTTTATCTAATTTTTTTACTCAATTATTCTTTTTATCATAAACATGGATTCGCTTGCGTAGCGTGACTGTGATATTTGCTAATTTCTTCAAGACAAAATTTATCCTTAATGTAGTGATTTCTCAAAAGTACCACAAATAATTGATTGTCATGATTTCGGATTCGCTTGCGAGGCACGATTATGATAAGTTAATTAATTTTATTTCAATCACGCATTCGCTTGCGTAGCGTGGTTATGACAACGTAATATTATCCAAATCATCCTTCAATAATTCTAATAATCAAGAAATAAAGGCGGACAAGTAAAAATATAGAAACCAATAAAGCACAATTCATTCAGAATTAATTCAAGCCAATTTTAGTCAATAAAAGCGACCGTGCTAGAACCACAGGACTCGGGGAATGCCTTACACCGCACTTTATTTTTGCAGACCAATAATAATAGAGTCAAACCTTCTTTTTACTAGGGATTCAAACAAAAGGTGACTTGGAACACCCAAAAAATCAATTCCAAGTGGCGACTCTGAACAATAAAATAATCCCTACTCAAGTTTTATCACTTTAATTGGAAAAACTCTTTAACCCACAATCCATAATATAACAGCATATCTTCTTTTGGGGAGCAGGAAAAAGGGGTGTGACAATTGGAAATGGAAAAAAGATCGAAAACCGGTGGCTACAAAAAAATATCAAAATGATACTACAATAAATATGCCAACAGCAATGGTAGTTGATAGTCTACACTCATCTTCCCAATTAAAGTTGTTGGTTGTCTCGTCATGTGTATTCTTGGTTTTTCCAGCTGTTGGTTATTAGATATGATCATTATAACTTGGCGAGTGAACTTACAATTTTAAAAAAGTTAAAAACAAGATGATACAGATAATGGATTCATATATATGCTATGGCATTGATTTGCTACCCATATTTTGGTGAATACTGACAATTGCTATAGTTGGCGTAAGGAAGATGAGATTAGGGATGGGGGAATCGAAGGGAGAAGTACCTATATAATGAAATGGGAAGAAATATTTATTTAGGAGAAAATCTCATTTTATACCCATTAAATTCAAACTATTTACCCTTAAATATCTATACCTAAACTATTTACTTTTCCTACCTATGCAATCAATACTATTTACCCGCCCGAATGGTTTCCTTATTTAATGTATGTAAAAACTCCTAAAATTTAGAATTTTGAATGCAAACAAAGAATTTGCTATTTTTTCACTCCTCACATTAAGAACACGATTTTTTCTTCTTTTAAATTTTTTGTCTACTTCTTTTTTCGTTAGAGAGTGCTAATAATAAATTTAACGAAATCATGTTAGAATAATTTTACAAGTTAAAGATGTATACAATTAAAGTAATAAATATGTATTCCATGTTGGATATAATGAAGTTATGGATAATATTTCAAATATTTAATCACAATTAATTTTTAAATTTTAAATGTGCTAATATCTTGAACTCTGAGTTCAACTATAAACAGTTGAACTTCTACGGTGATAGAGTAAAAAAATCTTTACACTAAATAAAAGAAAAGATAACTATACATAAGTATTCGTGCATAAGAAGCCATATAAGTAATTCGGAAAATAGGCAAGTAACATGCTACTAATGTATACTTTTAAGTTAGGAAAATCAAAATATACCTGATCTCGGAGAATATACTGATTAAACATTGAACGTGGATTTTCTGATATATAAATATTGTAGAAGCCATGATGCACCAAACAAAGGTGTTCAATATGTGTTACATAACTTGAAACGTAATATTTTACCTAAATACACATTGTAATTTTTCGACGAAAGGTGGTCAATTGACCATCCATATGACCATGTGGCTTCGCCACTGATCCAACCTCATATATTGTCTATATTTTGTAAACCTTGCAGTATAGTCAATCTAGAGCATTGATTGACTGACTGGTAATGCTTTAATAGTTTGTTAATCAATCATTTGTAGAATATTCTGTGAATTTGAGTCATTATCTGTTAATGTTATGTGAAATTAAAGTCACATTGACCATTCTTTCTCCTCAGCAGCCAGCGCACAAAAAGATTGTCCTTTCCGCCACGCTATTGAAGTCCCGCATTAAACAGGTGCCAATTAAAGGATCTAAGATATGGATTTCAATACCACGGACCTTGAAGCTTGAAACTCATAACTTGGTTTGTTTGAGTTTTTAATTCTTTTGATCCGATTCTATATGGGTTAGTTTGGAAAGTTGATTGGAGGTTGTAGCTAAAGTTTCAGTCAATTTGGTGGAGATTTTGTAGTAAATTTTAGAAATTTGGGTTAAAATATAGTTGAACCAGAGAAGAAGACAAATTTGTATTGTACACCCAAATAGTATACAAATATACCATTTTAGTATACAATTCATTCCAACTATATACCCTATTAGTATAGCTATATACTATATTGGTATCATATGCTAGTTGAATTATTTTTTGATTGTATTAGCTGCATTTAAATGGTACAATATTTGATTTTCTTTTAATAATAGTAATATAGTACAATATCTTGAAATACCTTATTATATTAATATGTGGTACACTATTTTTTTATTTTTCTCTTTATGCATGTGTGTTATGTAATAGTAGTATAGTCATATAGCTGCCGTGAATTAACTAGTAAAACTGTATACCATGTTGGTATAGTTATATACCATATTGGTATCATATGGTAGTTTGAACATTGTTTTGGTTGTTTTAGCTGCATTTTAAGCGAATTCTATTATGAAATTATTTATATCAACATGAGTTGCAATAATGCTGGAATTTTCGTGTGCCGATGGACATAAATTGTGTGTATTAATAGTTTTTATAGTTATAGGCAATTGTTGGAACGACCCCATACAACTATATACCTTCTTAGTATACGAAGTGAGCAAGTTGTTTTGCGAATATTTAGCTTGCAATACGAGCATGTAATTTTCTCATACTTTTATTGCGTCCTTTAATGTTTTGGTAGAGTAGTATAGTCGCAGATAGTTGTAGAAATCATATGCTCTGTTGGTATACATATATACCATAATGGTATCACATAGTACTAGAAGTCTTTTTCGCTACTTATACTTTTGTAGTATTTTTTAATATTTTATTATCATTTTTATTCTAACTAGTATATATGGAGATTTGGTTGTCGTAGATTATGTTTTCTTGCTCTATAACTGGTTGTATTACTGCTAATGGTAGAGTGTGTATTGATATTTATAGGGAAGGAGATCAAGGTTTGCATGACAACCACGTGTTGATTCTTAGAATTTGATTATGTAATTTATGGTGCTCAACAGCAGTCAATGTGATATCCAGTGTATTAGATCAAGTGACAACTGATATTATTCAGTTTATAATTGAATTTAAAAAATAAAAAAAAAAGGTATATTGTACTAGTTATATAAAAAAAATGTGAACAAATATTTACTGTATCAATTATTTTTCTTATTGTATAAAACAAGAATAATAAAACATAGCAAAAATGGTAAATGAAATCAGATTATGAAGAGAAAAAGAATTTAAAAATTACAAGAAGTTAAATGAAATTAGAAAAGGAAAAAATAAAAAATAAAAAGAAAACGAGAAAAAAGAAAAGCAGAAAAGAAAAAAAAAAGAAAAAAAAGAAGAATAGAAGCATATAAATAAAAAAGAATTGGAGAATAAAGAAAAAGTTCCCCACAAAAACTACTATGGGTAGGAAATATAATTAGTTTATGGGTAGAAAAACAAATAGGTGGACAAGAGTAAATAGTTTTGTTTTTGTGGGTAGCTGTGTCAAAACCCCATATTTAGGGCATCTCCAACCTTTACCCTAGTTTTGGTCCGCAAAATAGGGATTTCCTCATTTTGGGAACAACTTACTTCAACTATTCCCCCATTTTTTTCCCAAAAGAGAATATTCTTTTTAATATTCTTCTCTCTCTTCTATACTATATTATTATCTTTTATTTTAATTTTATTTTTTAATTTCCATTAAACAAATTCCATCTTTTATTTTTATTAATTTGTAATTTTCATTAAAACAATTTTATATAATTTTAAATAATATAATTTTGTAAGCAATTATTATAGATTAACTAATAATTCAAATAAAAGTGAAATCATTGCGATACAAGACTAGTTAAATACATATTACATAACGATAAAATTCATTCGAAATATTGCATAAATATTCAACTTCAACCTCTAGTATTCTCCCATAAATGATCTATTCAACTTTACCGTAGTTTCAATATTTATGTATTTCAATTTAATGAATTTTTAATTTTCACTTTTCAATTTTAGCAACATCTAATATTTTATATTCACATCTTTCAATTTTAGCAACATCTAATATTTTATATTTGCATCATTCATTTTTTGAGATGATTATATATTTTTTGTACAATTATAACTAATAATAAAATTAACTTACAATTTTACATAAAAATAATAAATGCACGAAAATTAATTTATCAGAATTATACGCCAAAGTTAAGATGTAAAATTAATATTATAAAGATATTACATAAACATAATTAGGTATATATAAAGAAATAAATTAAAAGAGTTACATAATAAAATATGCATGAATAGTAATGGGAAGATGAATAGTGTATGCCATATTTGAGAGAACGCTATTCATCCCCCATTTTGGAGACAGAAATGAGGGAAGGTTGGAGCTTCATTATGACAAAAGTTATCTCCATTATGGGGAAATGGGGGAAGATTGAAGATCGCCTTATAGCATGACAGAAAACACTTGTTACACTCCTTATTTTCATATTAAATAATAAGAGTTAAATTTAAAGTGAGCATATACATAAAGTTTATTGGCAAGAGTGAATCAAAATTCTTGTTTACACTCCTTATTTTCATATTAAATAATAAGAGTTAAATTTAAAGTGAGGATATATATAAATTTTATTGGCAAGAGTGAATCATTTATCACCCTGCCTTGGTTATCATATGTATTCAAGAGCGAGTGTTGAACCGAGAAAAGATCAGGTTCCACACATATATGAGATTACACACATAAGATTTGGAATGAGCAACGAGCCGATCCTATGATTATTTCCTGTGTTCGAAGGATGTAGAGTATAAGCGATGGGTTCATCTGAATCCAATAATTTTGACTCAGATCCTTTATGTGTGTTAAAGTTTCAGTAAATAAATACGAACAATTGATCACAGATGATAGAACTCCGAATTAGAACCTGAAAGTTCAAATCCTGAATTTTTATATTTACAATATATATGTTTTGCATTCATTGATTTGAGGCAAACGAATGGAATAATTTTTTCTCAATGCATGAAAGTGATCTTAAGCACGTGAATTGAAGCAAGACCTTTCACAACAGAATAGGGGTGACAAACGGTCGGATCGGGTCGGGTCCGATATAGGCGGGTCGAAAACGGATAATAAAAAAATAGATAAATTATCAGTCGCGATCCATATTTAATACGGATAAAAAATGAGTTAACCTGCGGATAATATGGATAACCATATTAAACTATGACTTCTTGAATATGATCACGTTTGAGAGAATTCCTAGTCTCCTAAACTTGAGGAGCCCCCAATTTTAAGACTTAACAGATATAAAAGTTAAACCCATTAGTGATTCATGGATTTATCAATTTTCTAAGTGGATAATATGGCTCTTATCCATATTTGACCCTTAAAATAATTCATTATTTAACCCATATTTTAATAAAAAATATGAACGAATAACTGTTTTCTTTTATCCATTATTAACCACCGCTACAACAGAATAAGACAGGATTTCATGCCTTTGTCTTTCTCTAAAAGTGTCCAAATTCTTATCTTATATACACAGGAGAATTTACTACTACTATTATTTCTCCTTGCCAGTTTCTCTCAGTCGATCACCCACCAGAGTCAATCACTTATTTTTTGTTTACTTGCTTTATCTCACATCATCGACAAAGTAAAGATAAACAAAGGTGTTGCACAATTGAGTTGTCATTTTCATTTTAAAGCATTTAGTTTTAATTTAACCACACAAAAAAGGTAAAGTCAGTCCTCAACTCTACAAACATCGGTGAGAATTACTATACAACCATATTTTTTTGTCTCCAACTCCAGGTTAATATTCGGTTTCATTATTCTTCATGCTTTACTGCGATGTTTCTCGTGTGGTAATTAAAGTCGCTATAAAGCACATTATTCTGGAAAGAATACAATCTTTTGCGGCCCCTTGCAATAATACTAAGTCCGTATCTGTAAAATACAGATGTATTGTTATTTGTAATAAGTGAGGATGAACTTAATGTAAATTTATATACATGTTTTGGGGAATGTGTTTACCCTAAAAAAAACGGATAACAATTAAATTTATAAGTGGTTTTAAGGATATGCGGATTAATTCGATGTAAATGATAAATTGCGTTAGATTAGACAGATAAAAGACGTGACAGAGTGTCAAACCAATTGTAGGGAGTGAACCCAGACTCAATAACAGCCTTAATGAAATGTCTGCCTTCGATCCTGGACTCACAATAACGAAGTACTGATGAACAAACGTAAGAACTTTGAATAATACAGAAATGAAAGTATATTGGCTTGATGTACATGTTACAATATCTCCTAATGAATAGTCGAACTCCCCTTTATATAGTAGGGGAGTTTTACCCTAAGCAACATTCTATAAAAGGTAAAATCTTCCGTTTTACTAATCACTGATCTTCTGCCGGTACGTGCCGAGATTCACGCCATGACATCCAGCTGGACACGGATATCACGGCCCTTTGTTATTCGTGCTCGATTATCTGATAACGTTCTACAAAGTTTAGGGATTCTAATCGGACTCGGGGGGCGTGGCCCATATTCGTCCGAGGGAAGGTGTTTTGCCCGGATGTCGATTTGAGGGGTTCCTTGCCTCGATTCCGGTTCCTTACAGTCACATCTGTGCTTCGTTTACTTCATCACTAACCGAGGCGTCCAAAGGGATCGGTTTCACCTGTACATAGATAGTCCCCTCGTTTCTAGAAGAGTAAGTTTACGAAAACGACGAGAAACAACATATGCACCTCGATTCCTTCTCCAATACATCGTGACAGAAACGACAAAGAAAATGAAACGTCCCATCAGTCATGTCATTATTACTTAAAACACGTGTCAGCCGCCGGCAGGTCATCCTGAATACGAAACGACATGAGACCTATATAAATACCTCCTTCCTTCGTTCATTTTTCACCTGTTGACCAAACTTCTACCCTCGATTTTTCAGGATATTACTATCCTTCTTCATACTCCAATATTTTTACCTCCGTTCTTCAAGATTTCTCAGTAAGTTACAAGTTTTTGCTCGCACTTGACCTTTAATCTTTCAACCTTTCTTCATATTTTTCAAGCTTTTTCCAGATAACAATGGCCAAAACTTCCAAATATGTTCCCCAAAAAGTCGCTTCTTCTTCTCAACCGACCGCCGAAATCGATGAAACCACTTCCGATGTGGTCTTCCTCGAGAGGTTCGCTGTTGACGTGGCTACCAATGAACCGGCTGTCGAACCTCCCTTGAAAATGTTCGTTCCCGGGGGTTGTTCGGTCGTTAATGACTTTAAGGTTGAGAAGCCCTCGTCGGTGCAGGGTCGGCGTGATGAGGCATCAAGATATATTTGCTCAATCACCGAGATGTCCTCCCCGAGGTAGGAAAGGACTGCAACTGGGAAGGCAAGGACATAGTGGTCCCTGACCCGGAGGATGCCATTAATACCCATGTTGAGGGATAACTAAGTGTTTACACTTATCCCTTCACATTGGGCCCCGTGGACCCAGTTATTCTATACTTCTGTAAGAGGTACGAAGTATGCCTCGGTCAGATCCACCCGTCGTTGTGGAGGATCGTAATCCTCTTTTGATACTTCGTGAACAAAATCGACTCCTGTCGTCTCACCATCGATCATCTACTCCACTTGTACTATCCCTAAATCTTTCGAGGGGGGCTGATAACGCTCGTACGCCTGGCTAGCAAAGCCCCATTCTCAAACATCGATGAGAACCGAGATCAGGGCTGGCAGGGATGCTTCGTCCTGGTGAAGACTGTAGACTTGATTCCTGTTGAGTTTAGGACATTCCCCGAGAAGTGGAATGCATCACGTAAGCACAACTTTCCTTTAAATATCGCTTTTATGTTCATCTCTTTTCTCCTCACCAATATTTGTGGTGGTGTAGCTGTTACTCAAGTCCCAAAGGCTACCCCTCAGCTCAAGGAGTGGATCCAGGGAATTTGCTCACATATGCCTTATTCCGAGCTCTCATAGCGCAAGCTCTCGAAGGGCCATTGGGAGGCCCGTTCTTACGGTAAGATCTCTTCCCGAATAAGTAATATTAGGCTCTCCTTTTAGCATCAAGTTCCCATTTCCTTTCTTTTATTTTCGCAGGATTGCCTAAGACCATTGAGCTTAGGCCTCCAGTAGTGGATGAGGACCTGTCCGTTGATCCCTCCGCTTCAGGGCAGCAGCAGGAGAGGGGAAGAAGAAAAAAAGGCTCTAGATTCCCCGAGCTCAGAGAAGAAGAAACTAAGAAGAAGGTTGGCCCGAAAGCCAAAGGAGAGCTCCAGCTCTCGAGCACCCAACTCGGATTCATTCTTTGGGCTCAGGGATGAGCCCGAGGAGGATAATCTTTTTGCTGCCCATGAACTGACCCCCCCGAAGAGCGGGCGACAATCGATGGGGAAACAACAGAGGCAGATCCTCCACAGGTCCGGGAGGCCGATGTAGAGATGAGGGCTAAAGCTTCTCACGATGCCAGCTTTGCTACGTCCAGTGTCATAGAGATTTAGAGGTCGCCTTCATTCACCGAGTCCATGTTCGATGAAGCCTTTACGGTGAAGGAGCGATCCAACAAAAGGGCCCATGGTACGGTCGATCCCCTTCATTCAGGTTTGTACTCGACCGCTCTGGAAGACTTCTCCGGGTTGGGTGACTTGGAGGTTCCAAGAAAAGTCCCGTCTTCGAAGGCCGGCGGGCAGAACTTGAGCCCAAAATTAATCAACCAGTTTCTCGCCCCAAGTACGGATCCCGGCCGTAAGAGGTCGATAATCGTCACGGTCCAGGAGGATGCTCGGGTTCTTTCTGCTCTCGTAGGAGTAGTGAGTTACCTCTGGTGCCTGGTAACTAAAGACGAACAAGCTAAAATGAATTAGATGGGCTTGCCGTACCTGTTCAACGAAACGCAACAAACGCTGAATCGGGTAAGGAATCATTATGCTCTTTCATCCTCAGACTTATTTTTTGATATTTCTCACATTTTCTTCCTTTTAACTTTTTGCAGGCCTCGGTACTCCACCATGAGAGCTTTCTTTGATACCGCGCCGAGGTTAATCAGCTCGAGGCTGAGGCCAGGGAGCTTGCTATGAAAAGAGACATGTATAAGCTTCTCAGCGAGTAGCACGAAGGGGCTGTCAAGAGTCTCCGGGCCGAGTTGGATGCGGCTTAAAAGGAACACACCGACTTGTTGGAACACGTAAAGATTTTCGAAGTTAGGAATGATGACTTAGCCATGGCGACTAACGACCAAACCTCTCAAGTCCAGCAGAATATTGATCGGATCGACCAGCTCCGGGCTGAAATGAATGAGGTCCAGGTCATGGACGATGTTTGGAAGGGAAAAAATGGACCGGCTGGCTTCGGAGAAGGAGACCGCTCAGGAGCAACTAGCATCGGTAGAGGTCCTCCGAGTGGCGAAAGAGAAAGCCGAAGCACGAGCTCGACAAATCGAGGACCTCCAAGCTCAGCTGGGCACGACCATTGCTGAACGAGATGCCCTTGGCAAGGAGCCTGAAATAATGAGGTCCGAATCGGAAACAACCAGGGTTGATGCGGAAGAGATGGTGGCCCAATATAGGGCCGAGACCCGCCTGAAAGTCACTATTGAGTACGTGAATCGATTGTCTCGGAGGGAGACCCTGGAGGAAATCCATGCCCGAGGTTTCGACCTATCAGCTGAGATTGAAGAGGCGAAAAAGCTTGAGGTTGAGGCCAAGAAGTTGGCTGAACCCGGGGTGAAGAAGGCTCAGAGGGCTCCGACGAACCCGAAGATGGAGAAGACCCTGACGGCTCTAGTGACGAGGCGGATTCTGGTGAAGATCAGGTTTAGGTGCCTTCGGTATTTTTTTTGTTTTTGCACTTTGTACATTTATTTTGTTGAGGCCGTTTTTGTTGGCCTTTGTATAGACATTTTTGGAATGTATATAAGGTTTTTTTCCCTTTTGGCAATTTTCGAGTCTATTACTTTTGGCATCCTATTTATAATTGCAAAGATTTCAAATGCCTTAGCATGGAATAAAACGTAGTAATAAGTTGTTGTTTGGAGGTTGGAACAAGACTTGTTCTCGATGTAAATTTTGTTTGAAACTTGTGGGGGCTCGGTGTTACTAGAAGCTTTCCCCAAAGTGCTTGTTTAGATGTTTTTAGACGATAATTTTGTCGAGGGCAACCTTTGAACCGGTTTGGAATTTTGAAGGCCTTATGTTTTTATTACGGGCTTCGGACGTCTCTGAGCCATTTTTAGGGTGGTCGTAGCCTTTTAAGTTCAGGTACTACCTAATAGGCTTTATGCCTCCGAGCTTCGATAGCCCGAGCCATTCGAGCTTATATTGGATGACAGTCCCTAAATGGGTGTGGTCGTAGCCGTTTAAGTTTAGGCACTGCCTAATAAGCTTTTGTGCCTTCGGGCCGAGATAGCCCGAGTCATCGGAGTTTGTCTTGGATGACAGTCCCCGAGTGGGGGTGTTATATTGGATCCGGATAGAGGCGGCCCTTGGGCACGATATCCTTAAGGAACAAAATGTAATAGTCTTAAGAGACAAAATATGTATCTGCAAGGTAGAAACTTTCTTTCATTCCTGTGCCTAATATAAAAGATTGTAAGTGTGTAAAAGCTTCGTGTTGTGGCTTAGGTGGTCTATGCGAGCACGATTCATTTGATCATTTGGCCCTTCCAATAAATCTTATCCACCGAGTCTAGACTGTTCAAGCACAAAGTTTCCTTCCTTGCTAAAAATCATTTCCTGATGGTGATGGTCCCTAGTATTCGAGGTCGATCGTCGAGATGGCTCGGATACTTTTGATGTGACCATCGACTCCGGTTCATAATCAGTCTTTGATTCTAAGTTAGCACGATCTACTGTTTCCTTGTTAAAAACCTTGCAGGAAAACCCATTTGGGACAAAACCGATTCAAGGGAAAAAGAGTGTAACGCGTGCTTTCAGGTCTAACAACTACATCATCCTTTAGTTGTTGCCTGCAAGTGTTAGTCCAATTCGCAACATATATAAAAAGAATGAATGGGGTCGTACCTTAGTAGTAGTATAGTTTTAAGTGGGTCACGTTCTAGTTGTTCACTAGCCGCTCACCGTTCCCTACTTCGAGTTTGTACGAACCTTACCGGTAATCTCCATAATTTGATATGGACCTTCCCAATTCGGTCTCAACTTCCCTTCGTTTAGGTTCCGGGTGTTCAGTGTTACCTTTTTTAACACCAAGGCCCCGACATTTAAGTGTGGGAGGTTTGCTCTCCAGTTAGAATACCTTTCGATCCATTGCTTCTGGGCGTTCAACCGTACGAGGGCGGCCTCGTGCCTTTCATCCAATAGTTCCAGGCTCGTGCTCATGGCCTCACCATTTGACTTTTTGGTCGCATATCGGAACCTGAAACTCGATTCTCCCACCTCGATCGGTATCAGTGCTTCGGCACTATAGACCAACAAAAATAGGGTGGCCCCGGTACTAGAATTTGAAGTCGTACCGTATGCCATAGGACTTCGGGCAAAATTTCCTTCCATTTTCCTTTGGAATAGGTCAACCTTTTCTTAAGGTTTTGGAGTATGGTTTTGTTTGTAGACTCCGCTTGCCTGTTCGTACTAGGGTGATAGGGTATTGATAAGATCCTTTTGATCTTATGGTCATCGAAAAATTTGCTTACCTTGCTGCCAATGAATTGCTTCCCGTTGTCCCATACGATCTCGGCTGACATTCCGAACCGACATATTATGTGGTCCCAGATAAAATCAATAACTTATTTTTCCCTGACTTTTTCGAATGCCTGAGCTTCAACCCATTTAGAAAAATAGTCAGTCATAAATAGTATAAATTGAGCCTTATCATGTTCCCATGGCATGGGACCGATGATGTCCATTCTCTATTTCATGAATGGCCAAGGTGACAAGACCGAATGTAGTAGCTCCCCAGGCTGATGGATCATTGGCGCATTCCTCTGACAGGTGTCGCATTTTTGCACAAACTCCTTCGCATCTTTCTCCATGTCGATCCAGTAATAGCCGACACTGATTATCTTATGAACCAAAGATTCTACCCCCGAATAGTTATCGTAGGTGCCTTCGTGTACCTCTCTCAAAACATGTTCGGTGTCTCTCGGTCCTAGACATATGGCGAGTGGGCCATCGAACGTTCTTTTGAATAGGGTATTATCTTCAGACGGGCTTAACCTGGCCACCTTCGTGCGCAGAGGCCTCGACTCTTTAGGATCCGAGGGTAGCTTCCTTGTCTTTAGGTCATCTATATACTTGTTTCTCCAGTCCCAGGTTAAGCTTGTGGAGTTTATCTCGGTGTGTCCTTCTTCCACTATCAATTTCATGAGTTGTACGACCATCCCCGAGCTAAATTTGTTGTCATTAATCGACGACCCTAAGTTAGCCAGAGCATCGGCTTCGCTATTTTTATCTCGGGGCACGTGTTGTAGGGTCCATTCCTTGAATCGATGCAGCGTTACTTGTAGTTTATCCAACTATCTTCGCATTCATTCCGCCTTTACTTCGTATGTCCCGTTGACTTGGTTCACCACAAGAACGGAATCATATTAGCTTTGATCACTTCGGCCCCTAGGCTTTTATTCAATTCGAGACCTCCAATCATGGCCTCATACTCGGCCTCATTGTTAGTTAATTTCACAGTTCTAATATATTGCTTAACTACGTTACTCGATGGCGGCTTCAACACGATGCCGAGTCCGGACTCCTTTGCGTTCGATGCATCGTCCGTAAATAGGGTCCAGATCCCCGAGGAGGTCATCGAGGTTAACAATAATTGTTTTCGACCTATGGTATTAAGGCCGACATGAAGTCGGCTACGAAGTTTGCCAAAATTTGAGACTTGATGGCGGTTCGGGGTCATTCCATATTGTACCCGCTAATTTCCATGGCCCATTTGGCAAATCATCCCTAGAGCTCGGGTTCGTGCATTATATTCCTCAATGGGTAAGTAGTCACGACACATATGGGGTGGCAATGAAAATATGGCCTTAACTTCCTGGAGGCACTTAGCAAAGCGAGCGCCAATTTTTCCAGGTGTGCATATCTCATTTCGGCCTCGCCTAGAGTCCTGCTAACATAATATATAGGAAATTGCGTACCTTCTTCTTCCCGGACTAAGACTCTACTTACCGCTATCTCAGATACCGCCAAGTACAGGTACAACTGCTCGTCTGCCTTCGCGGTATGAAGCAACGGTGGACTCTAAAGGTACCGTTTTAGTTCTTCCAAGGCTTGTTGGCACTTCGAGGTCCATGAGAAGTTATGCTTCTACTTCAATAACGAGAAGAATCGATGGCTCTTATCGGAACCTTGAAATGAACCGATCCAAGGTGGGTATGCGCCAGGTTAGCCTTTGAACGGCCTTGATATTGTCCACCACGGTGATAATTCTATGGCCTTGATCTTGTCGGGATTGATCTCATTTTCCCGGCTGGACACCATGAACCCAAGGAACTTCCCGGACCCGACTCTGAATGCGCGTTTCTCCGGGTTCAGCTTCTTATTGTATCTCTTCAGTATATTGAAGGTTTCTTGCAAATGTTCTAATGGTCCTCTGCTCGCACGGACTTAACTAACATGTCGTCAATGTAAACCTCCATTTATTTCCCTATTTTCTCTTTGAACATCCGATTTACTAAGCGTTGTTAAGTGGCACCAGCATTTTTAGTCCGAATGACATTACTTTATAATAATAGGTGCCATATATAGTGATGAAGGAAGTCTTTTCTTGGTCGCCTGGGTCCATTCGGATCTGGTTGTTTTCGGAATAGGCGTCGAAAAATCTAAGAATCTTGTGGCCGGCCGTTGCATCGATCATGCGTTCGATGTTAGGCAAAGGAAAAGAGTCTTTGGGGCATGCCTTGTTCAAGTCTTTATAGTCTACACACATTCTCAATTTATTTCTCTTTTTAGGCACTACCATTACGTTTGCTAACCAATCCGGGTACTTAACTTCCCGAATGGAGCCTAGTTTAAGAAGTTTGGATACCTCCTCTTTGATGAATGCATGCTTGACTTCGGACTGAGGCCTCCTTTTCCGTTTAACTGGGTGAAACTTCGGATCCAACCCCAGCTTGTGAGTAGTTATTTCCGGCGGGATCCCTGTCATGTCAAGATGGGACCAAGTGAAGAAATCTATGTTAGCTATAAGGAATTCAATAAGTTTTTTCCTGAGCCTAGGAGTTAGCCCCGTGCCCAGGTATACCTTCCAATCAGGCAGGTGCTCGATCAGTCTGACTTGTTCCAGCTCCTCAATCGTTAATTTGGTGGCATCAGAATCATCAGGGGCTATGAAAGACCTAGGGACTCCGTAGTCGTTATCCTCATCTGTCTCTTGCTTTTCTGGTTCGCCCGGGGCCGATGTTAGTGATTGCTATTTGGTTTCTCCCTTGGTGAAAGAACTCGGGTTCTTTGATGTCAACAGCACAGATATTGGGTGTTGATACCCAATTTTTCCCTATATATTTTTACATACAAAATACGTTCAAAATAGCATGCCAAGAGTTTTGGTATTTTTCCCTAATTTTTAAAGGTTTCAAAATCAATTTATTGTCTATTTCTAGCAGTACAAAATCCAATAATTATTCCCAAAATTATCATTTTGGTGAATAATTTATTTCTATTCTCATATTTACACCAAAATATAATTAAGGTGATTTTTGTATATTTTTACAAATTTATTTGGTATTTCTAAAGCTAAATTGCATATAATTGCAATTATAGCCTATTTTACGATTAACAGTATTTTTACAATTATAAAATTATTTCCAGTATTTTGGATTAATATTTATGTATTATTAATTAGTTCAGTGCTTTTAATTTGTTTTTAAAATCATTATTACTTTTTTTTATAAAAAGAAAAGAGGAAAATTGGCTATTAACATTTAGCCTAACTTTATTTCAATTACAGCCTCATTTCCTTTCAATTTTAGCCTCAATTTGACCTCAATTCCGCCCCAAATTAAAACCAACTCAATTCCAATTTTTTAACCCAACCCACAACCCGATTTAAAACCCACCCGGCTCCCCTTTAATCCAGGCCGTTGATCATTTTGATCAACGGTCGAGATTCCCCCTTTCCATTTTTAATTCCCAATACCCCCTTAACCTAGCTCATTCTATCTAATACGCCGCCTTGAAATCCTCTTCGTCTCCCAAACTCTCTCTAGCCTCCCCGAAACCCTAATCATCTTCCACCTATTTCTACCATGTTTCCACCGGAATCCATGGCATTCCAGACCATGGATGGCCTGTACTCACTCTCTCTCACCATTAAACCTAAGTTGCTCGAGGTTCTGGAGCCCGATCTCAATGGCTCTCTTTAGATATTTCTCAGATCTATGGCCTTTCCGACCATTATTCCGGTGTATTCAAGAAATATGAGTCTTTTCGACTAAGGATCCGACTTTCCTCAAGACCTTTCTCATTCTAGGGTTTCTTCTGCAACTCTAAGCCGTCTGAGGTTCTGTACTTGCTTATTTCTTTTAGATCTGTGACATGCCTGAGCGTTATTTGACGTTTTAAAGGTTTTCCCCAAATTTCATTTTCAAAATCGATTTTTAGGGTTTCTGAAAAAAGGTTTCTTCAAATATTTTTCTGATGCTTCCTGTTCTTTCTTTATGTGTGTTTCATGCTCGTATGTGTTCTTCTTATTATGCATGAGTTTGCTCTCTTGTTTCTGTTCTATTAGGCGAGACTTTTCTATTTCGTTGTTAATCTTCTGCTTGCATATTAATTTGTGTTGTTTTCCTCACCCTTTGCTATACGTGTTTATGTTTGGGCCCTGGATTTTGGTCGCTTTACCGAGTTCTGTTTGTATATTTTTCTCCACTGTTGTTTGAAAACTCGCATCATCTCTCTCTTCTGAACTCGTTTGTGTTTGTCTCTCATAAGTCTTTGAAAGAGATTTCTAAGCCTTTTTCAAAGGCCTTGTGTTCTCACCTCTGACTCTATTCGAAACCCTAGGTTTTGGGGTTTCTTTGACAAGTGGTAGTAGGGTTTCGCTTTGGGACCCTAGGCTTTCAGGCTCACTGTGAGTCTGTAATTAACATGAATCTCTTTGGCTTGTGACTCTGAGACTTTCAGTGTTAAACTCTTTTTCTAAATAACCTACCTACTCTTTTTGTTTGATCTGTGTGCTTATATATATGAGAAATTTCTCTTTCAAAAGGTTTTTCTTACCAACTAAGTGATTGATTCTGAAACCCCCCTTAATAAGGCTGATAAACTGTCACTGATTTTCCTTCGGTTGAACCTCCTTTACCTTTCTTGACTTGGTTTATTCAATTGAACTTGCAGTTTCTGATTTCATGGCTGTTAAATTGATTCCTTTACCATATTTGGCACAAACCGTGTACCATTGATTGTTTTCCTTAAATAATTTCCATGTACGTACCCCTTTTGTGCTACTTTGAAAGGTTTAATTAGCAATTTCTTTCCTTAACTAATTTCTACCCGTTGGAATCAGAATCCCTTAACCAAAGGGAGACTGATTTCAATGATTTCTTTACCTTTCTTACTGGTTCTCTTTGCACTATAAAATGGATTGCACTTCTGCACTTTAAACAGACCTAACTTTACATCTACACTCCTAATCGAATACTTTCGCATCTATACTTAAAGTTCAATACCTCGAACTTCTTACTTTCAACTCACACATTTACCTTGCCAATTTGAATCAACACTCTGTGTTGCTTGAGACCTTTTGGAACTGCTGTGCTTGCAACTTGGCTTTTTGAAGAATACTGTTTTCTTACTTGTTTTCCTTTGAAACTGGTATGTCTTTTATTTAATTTTCTACCTCACCCCTATGTGTTTACTTCACAATTTCTGCATCCTTGTTTACTTTAATGCTTATGTTCAGGGATTTGTGTTAATTATGCTCCTTCCTTGCTTTTTCTATTGTGAATCCCTACCCCTACTCCCTTCTATGTGTTTGAGTTAAGGTTCTTGGCCCGGCAGTACCCTAATTGCTGCCCAGGCTATAAACTGATCCACAATGGATCCTAACTCCTAAATTGGCTAACAGGCTGGTCAGGGGTGTGCCAGCATTCCCAATGGCTGGGCATGACCACCAGCCTGCCATGGCTCTCCCTGATTCCCCCTCTATGCACTTACACTTATTCTTAGACCCTTAAGTTCTGCCCCTCTCTTATGAGCCTTGCTTTGGGACCTTGAGTTCCCTTTGAACTTGGACATCTGAGGGCTGGCATTTCCACACTGCACTATGATCTTAATTCTGCAATGTGTTTGGGGTGTAAGCACTGCCCGAAGCCCCTTTGAGACTCTTGGAAACTTTGACACATTCAAATGTGAGAAAGGCTTTTGGAAATCTGATCCTGGAAGTTGGGTTATCTCATATTGTTGGACTTTAAGTCTGAATTAGGCTGTTTGGATGTAGATGGAGCTTCTGATGTAATTTTACTTTTCTTTTCTGATTCATTTGGGTTTGTAATAATTTGTAATAACAATTGGGGATGGCTAGTGGAAAGGGATGGGGATGAATGCATGCCAAGGGTAGAAAACTTGCCTATAGGTTATTTACAATTTCCTCATTCTGTATTTTTAATACTCATGCCTACAAGTTTTTCTGCATCTTAGAAATTATGCCTATAAGTTGTGCATATAGAAATCATGATCTTAGGTTTCTGCATATCTGCATCGTAGAAATTATGTCTATAAGTCCTGCACTTTTGCATTTTAGAAATTATGCATGTAAGTTCTGCATATAGAAATCATGATCTTAGGTTTCTGCACTTCTGCATATGCATGCCATTAGGCAAACAATCATAGGTTTAATAAATAACCAACTTCACTATAGATACTATGCCTATAGGACTTGCATTTATGTAATCGTTTAAAACCAATTACGCTTAGGAATCATGCCTGTAGGAATAATCAACTGAACCAGCTTTGTCTATTTCATCTACGAGTCTAAAATCAGTCATAATGTCGTCAAAATCTGCAGATCTTTCGTTTATATAACCAGCAACCTTTTCCCTAAAATCAGTACGCTCTATTAGATGTCACGCCTATAGGTCTTACTTAGGCAAACTATTAGGTAATTAATTGCGTCAATTTTGATAAACTACATCCAGACAAGGCCTAATTCGGACTTCTTATCTGAAAATATGTAATAAATCAGCCGCCCCCTTTATGTAATTTTAATTAAAGACCTAACCAGTACTTGAAGTCATGCTATATTTGCTCCTTTAAGTGAGGAGGCCTGTGTGAGCCTTAATTGCTATTTGTTTCCCCTAACTGTTTATGTGTTTTTGCTTCAATGCCTCCGGGACTGATAGGATTGGGACGGGTAATAGCATGCATTATGTAACGATACTATCCCGTGCTTTAATACCTTAACAGGGTGGGAAGGGTAGATATGGATATGATGACCGATGCGATAATACCTCATGTAGCCCCTCTTTGATGAGTGATTACTGGGTGTTGCATTGATGTGATCCATATTAATCATAAACCTAGGACCCCCCTTTCTTTTTTTTTTTACTTGCTTTCGTCTATCTCTTTTAAAATTGCCTAAATCTTTCATAAAATTTCTGCCCTCTTTACCTTTCCCCAAGTTTCTTATTTGCAATGTTGTATGCGAATCCCTCCTACTTGAGCCCTTAATTGCATACTTGATTATGTGAAGTCACAATTATAGCATGGCCGGGAACCACACTAGTGGATCTTGGGGGGTGCCTAACACCTTCCCGCCGAGATAATTTCAAGCCCTTACCCATTCTCTGGTTCTTCTTCTTTTTATGTCCTTCTTAGTGCCCTAATGCACTCAATCATTAGGTGGAGACTCTTCTAAATCTCAAACCCAATTCCCAAAAGGAAAAGAGTTGTCTGCCCAAATATCGTAAACCCGATTTTGCCTTTAGAAAAAGGGGGCATCGACATTGGGACCACCTCATCGACCGCAAACATTTTTTTTACGGCCGGTTGCTTCTCGTAAATTGTTTTGATCCCTCTCAGAGTGGGAAATTTCAACGCCTGATGTAGCATCGAGGGTCCCTCATGTTGTGAATCCATGGCCTCCCGAATAAAGTGTTGTATCTCATATTTCCTTCGATCACGTAGAACTTTGTTTCCTGAATAGTTCCGGCAGTGTTTACCAGTAGGGTTATCTCCCCTTTAGTAATCTCACATGCCATGTTCAATTTGTTTAAGACTCGGACTGCAGGCACTATTTGGTCGTGCAGACCTAGTTGTTCCACGACCCTCGATCTGATAATATTGGCCGAGCTACCTGGATCAATTAACACACGCTTAACTCGAGATTTATTTATGAGTACAGATATTACCAGTGCATCATTATGTGGTTGCACGATGTCTTCAGCGTCCTCGTTATACGGTTCCCTCTAGTACATGATCTCGAGTCCGTTTTTCCCTTGTAATGGATACTTTAAGGTGTTTCAACAATGGCCCTTGGGGGATATCAACTACACCAATGATCATGTTAATGACGTGCTAAGGTTCCTCTTGTTCGATCTGGTTGTTGGCGTCCCTATTCCTGATGTGATTTTGGCTCAATGACTTAGGAATTACCGGAGGTATCTGTTGTTGAATAACCGAGCTACTTCCTATCTCAGTTGTCGGCAGTCTTCAGTTATGTGGTCGTGAGTGCCATGATACTTACACATTAGGTTGGGGCCCCTTTGGGCAGGATCAGACTGAAATGGTCGAGGCCACTTAGTATCTTTGATGCGTCCTATGGCTAATACGATGCCGGCAGCATCGACGTTGAAGTTTTACTACGACAACCTTGGCGCTATCTTAGACCCGATGGGTCTGTCAAAACTATTTTTGCTCATGAATCCCTGATTATTATGACCTCAATCACTCCTACTTTTTCAGATTGCAGCGTTGCGTCCGAACCCACTACTCCTTCGATCTCCATTGTATGGTTGATACCGATCTCTGTTCGATCTTGGTTCATGATCGATAACTCTTTTGACCTATCACTAGCCCTGGTTGGGTAAACGGATCCGGAAGGGGCCCCGAGCTGATCTTCCCCGACCTTGATTTTTGATTGGTACCTATTATGGACGTCTCCCAAGTTACCGCCAAGTATTCTATCAAATTTTGCTTCAACTGCTGTGAAGCCAATGAGCTTTGGGGATTGAGACCTTGGGTGAATGCCTGAACGGCCCAATCGTCTGCGATCGGAGGCAGATCCATCTGTTTCGTTTGAAACCTCGACACGAATTCCCTTAGCATCTCGTTATCTCTTTTCTTTACCTTCAAGAGGTCTGACTTCCTGGTCTCAACCTTGATGGCCCCGACGTGCGCTTTTACAAAGGCATCTGCAAGCATAGCAAATGAGTCAATATAATTAGGGCGTAAGTTGTGATACCATATCAAGCTCCCTTTGACAAGGTCTCTCTGAACTTTTTCAGCAGAACGGGTTCGATCTCATCCTCCCAAGTTGTTCCCCTTGATGGCGCACGTGTAGGAGGTCACACGTTCATTAAGATCAGTCATTCCATTATACTTCGGGATTATGGGTATACTGAATTTCTTAGGTATCGGCTTCGAAGCTGCGCTCTAAGCGAAAGGCTTTTGGACAAACTTCTTGGAATACAGGCCTTTAAGTATCGATGGTGCTCCTGGGATTTGTTCGACCATAGAGTCTTGGAATCCATGACTGGTTTATTTTTGCGAGTGTTTTCCCGATATGGTTCAAGCTCAACCCTGCCGCCGCCTGTAACATTTTGAAGATCACCCATAAGTTGATCCCATCGCCTTCACCGCCATGCGTAACCCTCGCTACTGACCTGGCACCCCCGCGAATGCTGTATTCCAGATCGGTAGGTAAGTTAGCATCAATGGACACATGGGAGTTGGCATCGATTGGGTCTGCAATCGGGGCCACCGTTGGGGTCAACAGGGTGATCCTCGTTGCTAGGCATGATATTGTTATTCTCGCCGTGGTGGCTAGATTCATCATCAACGTTTAGGTGAGCAAAATGAGAGTTTGACATCCTAAAGTTTTCCTGAAATTGAGATCTCAAAGAACAAGAGTAAAGCGGAGTGTGTTATGGAAATTTATATCAAATTGCCACTATTACCCTTAGCCCCACGGTGGGCGCCATACTGTTTACCCTAAAAAACGGATAACAATTAACTTTATAAGTTGTTTTAAGGATATGCGGATTAATTCGATACAAATGATAAATTCCGTTGGATTAGATAGATAAAGATGTGATAGAGTGTCAAACCAATTGTGAGGAGTGAACCCAGACTCAATAACAACCTTAATGAAATGCCAGCCTACGATCCCGGACTCACAATACCGAAGCACTGATGAACAAACGTAAGAACTTTGAATAATAGAAAAAATGAAAGTATGTTGCCTTGATGTGTGTGTTACAATATCTCCTAATGAATACTCAGGCTCCCCTTTATATAGTAGGGGAGTTTTACCCAAAATACCATCTATAAAAGGTAAAATCTTCCGTTTTACTAATCACTGATCTTCTGCCGGTACGTGCCGATATTTACGCCATGACATCCGGCTGGGCACGGATCTCACGACCCTTTGTTAGTTGTGCTCTATTATCTTATAACGTTCTTCGATGTTTAGGTATTCGAATCGGGCTCGGGGGCGTGGCCCCGATTCGTTGGAGGGTAGGTGTTTTGCCCAGACCTGGATTCGGGGCTCCCTGCCTCGATTCTGGTTCCTTACAGTCACATCTCTGCTCCGCTTACATCATCGATAACCGAGGCGTCTAAAGGGCTCGGTTTTACCCATACGCAGAATCATTTTGTTAGTTATATATGTGGTTCAAGTTAGATAGTTAAACGTACAACTTCCCCATCTTCCCACCAATATCATCAATGGCAGACTCAGGATTTTCACCAAGCGGGTTCAAAGATATGAAGATGTGGTGTACAAAGAAATAAATTTGGGAGCATTACACAAAAATACAATCCACCCATATACATTGCAGCAGAATAATCCAGTTACTACTTTGCAAATCTGTAGCGCATTAACAATAGACCAAAGTTCGAAAAATGAGTATTTTTTCGTATATTTTTTTTATTCTGTAGATCTTCAAGCACGAAAATTGGGTGATTTTTATTCTTCTTCCCCAACTTTGTATATATTCCTATTCCAGCTACAAAAAATTCAAATTCATATATAACACAACTCGGAAACCTTAATTTTTCTTATTTTCCAAGTCCCAAATAGTAGAAATAAAAAATAAAAAATATAAAAATTCATTGCACGTTCATGATTTGGTAGATAAATCAAAAAGAAAAGTCTATTTAAACATAGATTGTTCAAGAAAAAAATAAAAATTGAACTTATAAAATTTCAATTTTGGATTTAAATACACATGTGCATTACATGTATAATGATATATAACTTTGTATAAACTTATATATACAATCTTTAATAATGTATACCAGAAGATTAAGACAAAGAAGAAAAAGAGAAAAAGGTGTCAAAGTTCCATGGATGCCTATTATATACGTACAAAGTATATACACACTTATACATTAAAAATATGGCAAAATACATAAGTTACCCCCTCAACTATGGACCAAATCCCTGTCACACACCTTTTGCGGACGAAAATTACCTTACACACTCAACCTTTCCACAGTGTGCCTAAGTGTAACGACCTAACCGGTTATTTTGTGCATTTGCACTTTGATCGGTAGTTTGGGGGCATGAGTGGCTCCGTATGATGTATGATGACTTGTGGGAATCGACGGTTTCGGTTTCCGGGTTATTTGAAATTAGGTTGGAAGAATGATAGCCCGTTTGGCCAAGCTGCAAAAATCAGCTTATTTTGAGAAGTGCTTTTTTTCAAAAGTGCTTTTCTCAAAAGTACTTTTGGTGAGAAGTAGTTTGTGTTTGGATAATTAGTTTGAAAAACACTTCTGAGCAGCAATTAGTGTTTGGCCAAGCTTTAAAAAATTGCTTCTAAGTGTATTTTTCTCAAAAGTGTTTCTCAAAAAAATGCTTTTGGAGAGAAGCTATTTTTTTCTGCTTCTCCAAAACTGCTTCTGCTTCTCCTCAAAAGCACTTTTTTTCCTTCCAAAAGCTTGGCCAAACACCTCAATTTTTGGCCAAAACTTTTGGCCAAAAAAAGCACTTTTGGCCAAAAAGAAGCTTGGCCAACAAGCTATGAATTTCATTGTTGAAGCTTTAAGTTGGAAGAGTTGATCAAGTTTGACTTTTATGAATTTGACCCCCGGAATGGAGTTTTGATGGTTCCATTAGGTCCAGATGGTGATTTGGACTTGGGCATAAGCCCGGATTTGCATTTGGATAATTCTAGAAGGATTAGGCACTAATTGGCGAAAGTTGGAAATTTAAAGGTTTGGAAAGTTCATAAGTTTGACCGAGAGTTGACTTTGATGATATCGGGTTCAAATTGTGGTTCTGGGAATCAGAATAGATTCGTTATGTCATTTGGGACTTATGTGCAAAATTTGAGTTCATTCCGGGTTGACTTAATATGTTTCGGCGCGAGTTTTAGAAGTTGAAAGTTCAAAAGTTCATTAAGTTCGATTTGAGGTGAGATTCATCGTTTCAATGTTGTTATGCGTGATTGGAGGCCTCGATTAGGTCCGTGTTCTATTATGTGACTTGTTGGTATATTTGGACGGGGTCCCGAGGGGCTCGGGTGAGTTATTGATGTCGTTCGGATCATTTTTATCTCTTGTTGCATTGCTGAAGATTTCTGGTGCTGGTGTAGCCGCATCTGCGGCGTCTTGGTCGTAGAAGCGACTTCGGAGATGCGGGCTGTCCATCGCAGAAGTGAGAAAAGGCTGGGTGAGGAAGATCGCAGAAGCGGAGAATTGAGCACATGTGCGGTTGGATGGAGCGCAGAAGCGAGGTCTTGCGCAAGAGCGGATGATGGCTCGCACCTGCGATGTCGCAGAAGCGGATACTGTGTCCGCGAGTGCGAGGGTTGAGTTTCAGTTGGTTCCGCAGAAGCAAATGTTTTGTCGTAGAAGCGATTCACTTGTTCGCAAAAGCGAAGATGGCTGGGCAGAAGCTTTAAATCGAGGGTTTGGTCATTTTATTCATATTTGGAGCTATGGACCTCGAATTGAGACAATTTTGAAGCGATTTCACCATAAGGATTGGCGTAAGTGTTTTCTACTCGATTTTGATTATATTTCATGAATTTATCCTCATTTTTGGCATTTGGTTAATGACTTGAAAAGGGAAATTAGGGGTTTTTGTCTAACGTTTCATAGAGCGAATTTTCTAGTTTTGAACATCGATTCGGAGTCGGATTTGAGTAAAACTAGTATGGTTGGTCTTATAATTGAATGGGTTGTCGAATTTTGTGAGTTTTGTCAGGTTCTGAGATGCGAGCTCGGGTTTGACTTTTTGGTTGACTTTGCGCTTTTGATTAAAGATTCGACCTTTATTATTTGGAATTGTTTCCTTAGGCAGTATTTGATGTATTTGAGTTGCTTTTGGCTAGTTTCGAGTCATTTGGAGGTCGTCACGAGCGAGATGGCATTTTTGGAGTATCATTTGGCTTGCTCGGTATTGGATTTAGCTTGTTCGAGGTAAGTAACACTTCTAAACTTGGTGCTGAGGGTATGAACCCCTGAATATACGTGATATGTGTTTGGTGTTGAGGTGACGCACATGCTAGGTGACGGCGTGTGGGCGTGCACCGTGTGAATTGTGACTCGATTATGTCTATGGTATTGTGTAATTACTTAATCTTATTTGTATCCATGAAATCTCTACGTACTAGAGTAATTGAGATGTGATCCATGTTAGAAACCATGTCTAGGCTATATGTTTATCCTGTTGGGACCCACTGAGGTCATTTCTGCTATTGACTTATCTGCTTACATTGCAAATACATACGCATTCATTTGCATATCATATCTCAGTCTCCATTACCATTTATTAATACATCACATTTTCATTTTTGGTCTAATTTTCATGATGTTGTGAGCCCAAGAGATTGGATAGATTGATGACTGAGTGCGGCTGAGGGCCTAATTGTGAAAATATTGATGGGATCGGGCTGCACGCTGATAAGTGGGGATTTTGACTGCTTATTAGCGCCTTTTAGCTTTTATTTTTGTCTAAAAGCATTAAATTTTATTCCCGAAACTGATGAAATTGTGCGAAATTGCAGGAATGATGGAAGTTGATCTCTCGAGATGAAGTCTGACTCAAAAAGGAGTAGTCCGAGACACAAGGCAATGAAAGGCACTGGAGCACAGCTGTGCGGTCCACAGAAGAAATTGCGAACCCCAAATTTCCATCTGCAGCTGCAAATAAGAAAGGAAAGTCTAGCACACATTCGCACAAATTGCGGATCACGCATGAATTATGTGGCCGTAAAGCTGGGCTAAGAGTTGAAGATAAGAGGGTGTGCAAAAAGACCAAGTCCAGAAGCCTCTGTGAATTGCGGACCATTTCTTGTGCGGCCGCAGAAGAGTTGCCTCGCGGCCGCAGTTTAGAAATGTGCGACTGCAGACCTCCAGTTCCTGACAGATGAAGAAATCTGCGGACCGCACATGGAATTGTGCGGCCGCAGAACCTCCCGAGGGGCATTTTTATCCGAGATTTCCAGCTTTATATGAATAGACGAGTGTCACAAATTTAGGTCAAGTTTTGAATATCTAAAGTATTGTAGCAGTTTTTCTTTGCCTATTTAGGAAGTTTTAGCTTATTATGGTGTTTTAACATTACATTTCTCTATTTTAATCTTCCAATATTAGTTTAATTACTTCTTTTTCTTTGTTTTCTTCAATACCCACTATGAGTAGGTAGATTTTTACTAGGCTTGTGACCTAACCCTAGTGTGTAAACCTTATGGGTGATTAATTTTATGCTTGTTTATGATTGGGTGTTTATTATTTAGCTTAGTTCATCCTTAAATTCTAGAATTGATGGTTGCAAACATTGATTCAAGCTATTTGACTTAGTCCCTTCTTGAGAAAGATGGACCTAGTCTAGGATAACTTAGCTAACAAGGAATTGGGTTAATTGAGAGATTGATTAATCCAGCTAAAGGGTTCAACCTAGAGATATTAGCAACCCGACTTGAGCTCTTATCAACTATTTTGGTAGATATCATTTGGTTTTGAGAAAGCCAAGCTGGGCAAAACCACTCTCTGACCAAGAGGTATTAAGTGGGTAAAGTAGAGTTGTGAGCTATAATACACCCCAATCAATAAAACATGCATTCAATTCTTTATCCCATTAGGCAAATACCTAGATCATGGTCACAGCCCTAGGCTTTTTATATATTTTAAAAAAACCCTAAAAAATAATTATCTCTAGTTTTCTAACTTTAATTTGCAATCATTAGATTAATATTAGATATAGAAACAAAAACCTCATTGTGTAAGTGCAATCTAGATACTTCACTTGCTCATTCCGAATATATACTCCTAGCTCCCATCTTAGCTCTTTGCGGATTCGACCTCGACTTCTTCGTTGGGTTTTGTTATTGCATACGACCGTGTCATATCTCATTTTAGGTGTGCATTTGGACGTGATTAATTTTTGGCGCTGTTGCCAGGGAGTTAAAAATGGTAATAGCTATATATTTAGGTTTTTGCGTGAATAATCTTCTTTTCCTTCTGTGTCACTAATTTGTGTGAATCACTTGTAGGTACAATTTTGGCGGCGAATAATGAACATGGAAACATGACTTTGGGGAATGTGGACATTGAATATGACCAAGTTGAAGAGGTTCCTCTTGAACCTCAAGCAAATAGAAGAGGTGGTGCGCCTAATGACAATGTCACAGTTCCACCCCCACTTCCTCAACGAGCGGATCCACACCGAGTGTTGCCCAATGAAGGGTATGCAAGTGCAATAGTACATACCCGTATTTAGTCGGCAAATCACCAATGTGATGCTCACTTTGCTAGAGTAATGAGGTTTCTTCACCGGGGCTCTGAGTCAAAATGCGTATAAACACTTGAAAGGGTTTGCAGACACTTGTTGGGGGAGAAAACAAACAAATGTCTCCTTGGATGTATTGAGGCTAAGGCTTTTTCCCTTCTCTCTATGGGGTAAAGCCTTAGATTAGTTGGAAAGATTACCAAACCATTCCATTCGTACGTGGGATGAGTCGGCAGAGAAATTTCTTCTCTCCCGGGCATATGGCTACACTTAGAGATGAGATTTTAGCATTCAAGAAAGAGCCCAATGAGCCACTACACAAGATATGGGAGCGGTATAGACTATGGTCAAAGAATGTCCCAACAACGATATGACGGAGAATATAATTCAACAAACTTTCTATCGTGGGATTAGCACAACCAATCAATGTGTGGTGAATCAACTTGCCGGTGGAAATTTTATGACCACGCCTTATGCGGAAGCTTGTGAGATTTTGGATGAAATGGCAGAAACATCATCCGCATGGCAATCTCGGGCTCATGTTCCACAAGGTGATCCAAACATGATTCACCTCCATAAAGAGTTGCATGACTATGGGTGATGCATTGCCGAATTGACTACTACCACGAATCAACTAGCAAAGGCGCAACTTCATCAAGTGCAAAATACTAAGAAAGTCAATGCCATTGTAGGGGAGAATAAGAGAAGGACAAAGGGTCAACGAGTGCAAAATCGAATGGAGAATTATGTGCAAGAAGAAAGTGGGTTTGATCAAGATGACTCTTATAATGAACAAGAAGAGGAGGTATAATATGTGAACAACTTTCTAGGGAAAAGAAACAATTTCCAAGGCCCTAACCAACAATAGTGGCGGCCTCAAAAACAATCAAGGTAATTGGAAATCTAATAATCAAGGTAGTTGGAGTGGAGGCAAAAATCAAGGGAAGTGGCATAACAACAACAGCCAAGGAAATTGGAGTGGTGGCAATAATCAAGGTAATTGGAGTGGTAACAATCAAGGAAATTGGGGGGGGGGGGGTAACAAGTCAAGGCGGATGGAACAATACTCAAGCAAACCGGGGGTCGGGTTTTCAAAGGCCCCCGATGTATCAACAATCGAGCAACCCGCATCCTTATCCTTCCCATGGTCCAGGTTCTTCATACAATGAAATGGGGTGTATTGAGAATATGTTCAAGCAAATGATGGAGAAGAATGTCGATTCGGATGCCCAACTTGCCTCACACAACACATCAATCCGCAATTTATAAGTTCAAATGGGGAAAATCTCTCAAGCTATAAATACTCGTCCTAAGGAGGCATTACAAAGTGACACGGTAGTAAACCCAAAGGGTGGGAACAATACGGGGCATTCCATGGTCGTTACTACAAGAAGTGGAAAAGGTGGGAATGTACCTACCTCATGCCAAAGGCAACTTGTAGATGAAGAGCAAGTGGTACAAGAAGAAGAGGTCCCGAACAATGTAGAGCAATCTAATGTTGAGGTTCGGATTGATATTGATGAGAGTGTAGAAGAGACTCAAGAGGAGGTAAACCCGTCTAGGGATCACATTATTGACATACCAAAACCGGTAATGCAAAGGGCTAAGGCACCATTGCCTAATCCTCCACCTCCATACCCTCAAAGACTTGCAAAGCAAAATGGTGAAAACCAATTCAAGAAGTTTATTCAAATGATGAAGAGTCTCTTAATCAATGTGACATTAGTTGAAGCCTTAGAACAAATGCCTGGTTATGAAAAGTTCATCAAGGATCTTGTGACAAAGAAGAGGTCTATGAATTTTGAAACTATCAAAGTCACTCATAAAGTGAGTGCAATTGTGCATTCAATGGCTCCCAAGTGAGAGGATCCCGGTGCTTTCACGATTTCTTGTACAATTGGAAGTGCCGAGTTTGCTAAAGCTCTTTGTTTTCTTGGGGCAAGTATCAATTTGATGCCCTATTCGGTTTTCAAGACATTGGGAATTGGGTAACCAAGGCCCAACTCTATGAGATTGCAAATGGCCGATCGTACTATGAAGAGACCTTTGGGAGTGATTGAGGATGTTTTGATTCGTGTTGATAAATTCATTCTTCCAGTGAATTTTATCATTCTAGATTGTGAGGTGATTATGAGGTGCTGATTATTCTTGTATGACCTTTCCTTGCTACGGGGAAGACTCTTTGTGATGTTGAAGCCGGAGAACTTACTTTCCGAGTTGGTGATGAAAAAGTAGTTTTCCATATGTATAAGTCCATGAGGCAACCCAATAGCAATGAGGTGTGATCTTTTGTGGACTTGGTGACCAATGTTATTGTGGATGAAACAAGTGCGGTGATCAATGTTGGTGATATGTTGGAGGTCGTCTTGCTCAACTTTGATGATGACGAGATGGATGACTTCGTGGAATGTGTGAAATCTTTGCAAGGAATGGGGTCGTACAACTATGAACCCCAAAAATTGTCCTTGGATCTTGAAAAAAGGACAATTCCTCCTACAAAGCCTTCAATTGAAGATCCTCCTATCTTGGAGTTGAAGCCATTGCCTCCACATCTTCGGTATGAATTTCTTGGACCTTCTTCTACTCTACCAGCTATACTTTCCTCTTGCTTGACTAACATGCATGTAGATTCTACATTGGCAGTGCTACAAAAGAGAAAGAACGCTATTGAGTGGACATTGGCGGATATTCAGGGGATAAGCCCCGCATTTTGCATGCACAAGATTAACTTGGAGGAAGGTTCTAAACCATTTATTGAACATCAAAGGAGACTCAATGAGGCTATGCAAGAGGTTGTCGAAAAGGAGATTATCAAGTGGTTGGATGCCGGGGTAGTGTACTCTATTTTCGATAGTTCGTGGACTTCTCCGGTACAATGTGTCCAGAAGAAGTGTGGCATAACAGTGGTCACCAATGACAACAACGAGTTGATTCCTACAAGAACGGTAACCGGTTGGAGAGTGTGTATGGACTATCGTAAGCTCAACAAAATCCCAAGGAAGGATCATTTTTCACTTCCCTTCCTAGATAAAATGCTTGATAGATTGGCCGACCGTGCTTTCTATTGCTTTCTTGATGGGTATTCGAGCTACACCAAAATTCTTATTGTTCCTGAGGATCAAGAGAAGAAACCTCTATATGTCCCTATGGTACTTTCGCCTTCAAGCGGATGCTATTTGGTTTGTGCAATGCACCGGCGACTTTTCAAAGGTGTATGCTGGCTATTTTCACGGACATGGTAGAGGACTACCTTGAAGTTTTCATGTATGGCTTCTCGATGGTCGGGTGTTCTTTTGAAGATTGTCTCGCAAACTTAGATAAAGTGTTAGCAAGATGTGAAGAAACAAAGTTGGTGCTCAACTGGGAGAAATGTCATTTCTTGGTCGAGGAAGGCATTGTCCTTGGCCACAAGATCTCAAAGAATGGAATTGAAGTTGACAAGGCAAAGATTGAGGTGATTTCTAAACTTCCACCTCCAACTTTGGTAAAGGGCGTGCAAAGTTTCTTAGGTCACGCGGGGTTTTACCGGCGCTTCATCAAAGATTTCTCTAAGGTGGTGAACCCGTTGTGCAAGTTTCTTGAGAAGGATGCTAAGTTTAACTAGTGATTATTGCATGAGAGCCTTTGAATTGTTAAAGTACAAGTTGACAACTACTCCCATTATCACCGCTCCAAATTGGAGCATTCCTTTTGAGCTCATGTGCGATGCAAGTGACATAGCGGTGGTGGCTGTTTTGGGGAAACGATCAACAAGATTTTTCATCTGATATACTATGCTAGTAAGACAATGGATAATGCCCAAGTCAACTATACCGTTATGGAGAAAAAGGTCCTTGACATTGTGTTTGCAAGTGAGAAGTTCAGCCCGTACTTGATGGGTACAAAGGTTATTGTCCACACGGATTATGCGAAACTTTGTTATCTTATGAGCAAGAAAGATTCCAAAGCTCAGTTAATGAGATGGGTGCTTTTGTTGCAAGAGTTTGATAATAACATCCAAGATAGAAAAGGAAGTGAGAACCAAGTGGCAGACAACCTCCTTCCTCGATTAGCAACTGTTGGCTATTTCAATGAAAGAGGTTCCATGGTTTGCGGATCTAGCAAATTTTCTTGTGTGTGGTATCATCCCGGATGAGTTCTCTTCAAACCAAAGGAAGAAGCTCAAACGGTATTGTCAAGATTATTATTTGGATGAACCATACCTTTTCTGAATTTGTACAGATTGGGTGATTAGAAGATGTGTACCGGAAGAAGAGCAAGGTGAAATTCTTGGGGCTTGTCATTCTTTGCCTTATGGTGGTCATCATGGTGGTGCGAGAACGGCAACCAAAGTGCTTAGTTGTAATTTATGTTGGACCACTCTTTACAAGGATGCAAGTGACCTAGTGAAAAGATGTGATGAATGTCAAAGGGCCGGTGAAATCTCAAAGAAAAATAAAATGCCCCTCACCACCATTTTGGAGATTGATATTTTCGATGTGTGGGGTATTCACTTCATAAATCCTTTTGTGAGTTCTTGTCGAAATACCTACATCTTGGTCGCGGTTGATTATGTGTCCAAATGGGTTGAGACTGTTTCTCTTCTCAACAATGAGGCGAGAAGTGTGGTGGAATTCTAGAAGAAGAATATTTTCACAAAGTTTGGTACTCAGCGGCTATTATAAGCAATGTGGGGTTACATTTTTGCAGCAAGGCTTTCGACACCTTACTCAGCAAGTATTGTGTTACTCATAAAGTCACGACTCCCTATCATCCACAAGCAAGCGGTCAAGTGGAAGTCTCCAACCGGGAGATAAAGTGTATTTGTCCAAAACAGTGAATGCTAACCGAACGGATTGGTCCAAGAAGCTTGATGATGCATTATGGGCTTATTGAACGGCTTACAAAATGCCTATCGGAATGTCTCCATACCGGTTGGTGTTAGGAAAAGATTATCATCTTTCGGTGGAAGTTGAGCACAAATCCATGTGGGCTCTAAAGAAGTTGAATCTTGATTGGGATGTAGCTGCTAATTTGAGGTTTGCACTCTTGAATGAATTGGATGAGTTGCGGAACCATGCTTATACACGCTCGTCCTTGTACAAAGAGAAGATGAAATATCTTCATGACAAATACATTTAGAACAAAGAGTTCAAGGAGGGACATCTTGTGTTATTGTTCAACTCACGGTTGAGGATGTTTCCCGGGAAGTTAAAGTCTAAATGGTGTGGCTCGTTTGAAGTTGTGGGTATGACACTTTTTGGTACATTGGACTTGAAGAACAAAAACAATGAGGTATTCCGAGTCAATGGTCACCGGGTGAAGCACTATTTGGGACAAGTTGGAGATGGCCATGTTGTGGTAGTCATTCATTTCAATTGTTGGTATTCTGCGTCGTGCTACGACGTTAAATCATGTGCTTCTTGGGAGGCAACCCATGTTTCTTTTTCTTTTCTTTGTTTCTTTGGTAGTTAGCTATTATTTTTGTGCTAACTTGATTTGATGTGTGATGCAGGGGTGAGTGTGCCTTACAGGAATTGTGGACAGAAATTCGGTTAAGTGTTGAAAGAATTGCGGACCGCAGTTGCATTGTGCAAACCGCACAATTATGGTTGCTGCAGCAAAAGTGCTTTGTGGCCGCACAAATAACTTGCAGACCGCACAAATAGAAGATGGAAAATGAAAACTCTCTGAAGTTGGTTTGTTAGAGAAATGCTCGATCTGCGGCCACAAGGCCCACAACAGAAAATCTGCGGTCTACAACAGGGATCTGCGGTCCCACACAAAATTCTGCGGATTGCAGCCAAAATGATGGTTTAAGATCACAGGTCCGCAACTGAAATTCTCCGGCCGCACTCACTCCTTCTTCCGTTAGAAAATCGATAAGTATAAATAAGAGGCTTATGGCTACTATTACACTTTTCCCTATCTGAGCAATCACAAGTCTAAAATTGAAATCTTGGCAAATCATCTGCCCACACGCCCAACAATTGTGATCACTCATTTCTTGCACTCCTTCATATCTGGTATGCTTCAATTACTTGTTAGAATTTTTCAATTTTTAGTTTGAATTGTATATTTTAAGCATTTTTAGGCCATTTGTCAGTAGAACTCAATTGTACAACCGTTTGGGGGTAAATCTCTAGTGGATCAACTAGTACATGCTCTATGGGGATTGGGTCAATAGATTTTCATGCTTGTATGCTGGTACCATGTTGAAATTTTCACAAAAATTGCAAGCCCTAGATAAAAGTAATGAATTGTTCGTGGTTTTTTTTTGAAATCTGCGGCCGCAAGAAAATTGTGCAGTCCGCAGAAGTTGAGTCTATGGCAACTTTAGTAATATGGGTCTGTGGCCGCAAGAAAATTGCGGCCGTAGAACTGCCCTTATCCTATTATCATAGAGTTTACAATTTGTGACTCATATGTACGGCCGCAAGGAAAATTGTGCAGATCGCAGAAAGCAGGTTGCGGCCGCACATCAGCCAATTCTCTGTTATCAGAGAGTTGGCATATTTTTCGTTTCTGATTTGCGGCTAGAAGGAAAAATGTGCGGACCGCAATCCACATCTACGACCGCAAGAGAGAATTGTGCAGTTTGCAAGGCCCAATCTGCAGCCGCAAGGGAAAATGTGCAGACCGCAAATCCTTATCCTGCAAGCATTTTTCAACTGTGATGTTCCCTATTTTTTCTGGTGTGTCTTTACATATCTCTCTATATGTCTGAACTTCAATTACAACTAACTATTACCTTTGCTTGATACAGAAAACGATTTGATCTAGAGGCAGAGGTTATACTTCAAACGGGAGGGGTGAACCTTCCTGGGGTAGAGGCAAGAGTGCTTTACTCCCCGGCCTACAAAAGATAATTTAAGAAGGCTACAACCGATAGAGGGAGAGGTGCAAAGCCTAGCTCTTATGTCCCTTCTAGGGAAGAATCAGAGGGCAACTCGGCTCAAGAGCAGCCGACTGTCCAGTCAAAGCCACAAGGGAGATATCAACTCAGGGATGAGTCGTCTATATCTCATAGAACTTCCAAGGGTTCGGAAAGTGCTAGTAAGGCTTTTGAGACATCCACTGAATTTGTCCCTGAGGCACCAGATACAACAGTTCAGGACGTCCCCGATGATGGGAGAAGGGGAGATGCTACAATTGCCGGCCTTGAAAGGTCGATGAAGACACAGGTATGGGAAGACCGCTTTGTTAGTTTGGATGCCTACACCAGCTTCCGCACTTGGTCGCCAATGAGGTCTCTTACTCTTGAGCGACAATTTCAACTGAAAGATCTAGAGAGGTATAACCCTGCAGTGTTGAGATAGTTTAGAGATAGTAAAGGGTGGATGTGGTTTACCTAGAGCGTGGTGGATGCGAAAGAGTACCTTGTCCGGGAATTCTACGCCAATGTGGCGCATATCAAAAAGAGGAAAAAGATAACCAAAGTGAGAAACCTCAATGTACGATTTGATCAGCACACATTGAACATATATTCGGGATTTGATGATGTCGATCCCATAGATTACTTAGAGAAATGTGCACTTGGCGATGGAGCTTGTCCTTGGTTAGCAGACATTCTAGCTATACCTGGACCACCACGACATGGATTACAGCAGGGGTGCCTATTCAGAGGAGTACTTTGAGTTTCGAGGCAAAGAGGTGGCAAATCTTTGTCTGCAATAGACTAGACCCGAGCCAGAATGAGACATATCTTCCAATTCCTCGGGCAGTTTTGGTTGCTTCTATCATGGCCGGGTACCCTATCAATGTGGGTGTCGTGATTTCGGCCAATATCTCAGTAATTTCTCGGCAAGATGACTCCTCATACCCGTATCCCAATACTATCACATAGTATCTTACGGATGCGCAGGTAAAGCCGAGGGATTATGACACAAAGGTGCGACCGAAGAAGCCTTTCTCATGGTACTCACTTATGGATGCGAACAACTCAAAGAGAAAAAGTCACCACATGCTAGTTTGATGAGTCATATGTGGTAGTTGCGGAGGCAGCTGATGTTCCATCCACTTCGGCCGAGCCTTCCTCTAGTGCAGCAGCTATGCCTCCCCCATCATCTTTAGTTTCTACTGTAGTTCCTTCCACAGGTTCCACATTGGCTTTGAAGCCGGTGCCCATGCCTACTGTTCCACTTTCTGCGTTGCAAGTCTCTTAGACATTAGCGAGCCTCAACAACTGGATGCAGACAGCCACTACAAAGCTGTCTGACTTATCCAGTACTGTTGCAGCACAGTCCTCTATTCAGGCACCTCAGGTTCCCCCGATAGTTGAGGAGACATTGAAGAAGCTCCTGGAGAACCAAACTACTATTATGGCTACCTTGGTACAACATGAATCGGTGATAGAATAGCTAGGAAAAAAAGTAAAGAAAATGAGAAAGTCTTAGGCCACCAAGAAGTCAGTTGACAAGCTTCAGAGACGGGTGACCAGATTGCAGCAGCTGGAGATCTTCCCTTTGACATGCTGATTGATCCAGGTCTTACAGCACCATCAGCATCGTTGGCACCGATTGGACAGTCTGAGGAGCTAGACCTGGCTGCTGACACTGGCGAGGCAGTGCGTCAGATATTCACCAACCCGGCCACTCCCAGAGTTGAGGATGATGAGGTCTAGTTGGATGAGCCGGAGGGCGGTGACATTGCTGGGGACACAGAGATGTCCAAGGAGCCATAGGGAGTCTTCTTCACTCTTTCCCTTCCTTTATTCTTATTCTGTTAAGCATTGGGGATAATGCTTATTTTTATTTGGGGGGTGGGGGTGGGGTGGAGCTTATTTGATCTTAATTTCTGAGACATTTGGCATATAATTAACTTGTTACTATTTTCTTTTTTCTTTCTCATTATGTATATAACTCTCTCTTCTCTCATTATGTATATATTCTCTCTTTCCCTCTCATTATGTATATTCGTTATGCCCTCAATAGTTTTAGATTTGTAGCTTCTTTATGTTTATTCACTTAGTAGTTCATGTTTGATTTAGTAGCTTCTTTTTATGTTTCAGAGATAATAAGCCTTTGGTTTCTTAATGCCACAGATCGTTCCAAAGGTAGTTGTTGTGTGAACCGGGTGACTCGTCCCGACGATGGATGGCCTGACAACCTTCTTAAGGGAACAAGTCCATTTTGTGTTTAGGTAAGTAGTAGTAGTAGTAGTAATGAATAAAAAGACCTAATTGAGTCAAACTCAAAGAGTCAAATATGCTTTATTTGGCACCAACACATTTAACTACGTGCTTTTGGTCAGAGACAAGGTTTTAAAAGGAAATAGCTCTAGTTGGTGACTTTGTGACTCTTGTGTTGACTTTGGTACCATCGGGTGGTCTAATTGGACCATTGTTTCTTCAATCTTGAATGTGGTCGTTATGGGCCCTCGACTCTATCCTCTTTAATAATCTAGTTGCGTGAGGGATGAGATGCTTTATTGCTAGTCCAAGTGCCCGTGCGAAAGGTCTAGAACTTGCCCCGAATGTGTTTTAAGGAAAAATCCTAAGTTTCGCTTGGCTTAAGAAGTGATTGTAGGCTTTCCTTGGCCACTTTGAGTTTTCTATTGCCTACCAATGATGTCATCCCTAGTCGATCCCATCGATCCTTTATCCTTTCTCATTTGAAAACCATGTTACAATCCTTTACCCATTCTATCGTGATCCTCTCTTGGCACCAGAGATTTCCTTAACACTCATGTGAAACAAATGGCTAAATATGTAAGTTTGGGGATAGACGAGGAAATTGAAAAAGGGTATCAAGGCACAAAAAGAGAAAAGAAATTATGAGAAGAAAACGAAAAGAAAAGAAAAGAATAAAAAGAGAAATGCAAAAAAAAAAAAAAAAAATAAGTGAAAGAGTTTAAGGGATTCAAAGAGAGGTAATGATCCCAAACATGGAGAAAAATGAATGTAATGATCAAGAAATAGTGATGTTAAGTCTCTGTAGTCCCCCGAGGAAAAGAAAATGCCTCAAGGAATTGAAAAAGTGTGAGCCGAGAAATGAAAGATGGAGTGGTTAAGGAAAGTGTAACCACTTACCCATATTGTATCAAACCCTAATCCAAAAGCCTTCATTACATCCCAAAAGAAGTCCTACTTGATTTTGAGCCGTGCGAGCTTACATTAGTGGCGATCTACATGAGGGGGCAAGACTATGATACTTGAAGTCGTACTTGTTACATTCTCTTGAGAGAGAAGAGTGAACATTTCATAAATCTTTGAATTGAGTGCTAAATTCTTAAGTGAACTTGGCAAATGGAAAGTAGAGGAGGAAGAGTTTGGGGTCCACCATAACCTACAAGATAGAGCGAGAGTCCTTGATGAGTAAAGTCAACTCTTGATACTCGAATGTCACATTAGAGCTATATGTGCATAAATGTTTAACTTGTCGCCTTGTTGATAATGCATGAGTGGTGTGGGTAATTGTTGGTCCCAACTGAGGAGTGAATGGCTCACCCGTGGCTAGCTGTAATGTCCCTTAACTTTTGGAGGAGGGTACTATTTTATTTGCTTGAGGACAAGCAAAGACTTAAGTTTGGGGGAGTTGATAAGTGGGGATTTTGACTGTTTATTAGCGCCTTTTAGCTTTTGTTTTAGTCTAAAAGCATTGAATTATATTCCCAAAATTGACGAAATTGTGCAAAATTGCAAGAATGATGGAAGATGATCTCCCGAGATGAAATCTGACTCAAAAAGGAGTAGTCTGAGGCACAAGGAAATAAAAGGTGCAGAAGCACAACTGTGCGGTCCGCAGAAGAAATTGTGGACCGCAGATTTCCATCTGCGTCAGCAAACAAAAAAGGAAAGTTTAGTAGACATTCGCACAAATTGCACACCGCACATTAATTGTGCGGCCGCAAAGCTGGGCTAAGAGTTGAAGATAAGAGAGTGTGCAACAACACCAAGTCTAGAAGCCTCTGTGAATTAAGGACCGCACAAGAATTGTGTGGCCGTAGAAGAATGCCTTGCGACTGCAGTCCTAATTTTGCGGATCGCAGAAGAGTTGCCTCGCGGCTGCAGTTCAGAAATGTGCGCCGCACACCTCCAGTTCCTGACAGATAAAGAAATCTGTGGACCACACATGAAATTGTGCGGCCGCAGAACTTCCTGAGGGGAATTTTTGTTCGAGATTTCCAGCTTTGTATAAATAGACGAGTTTCACAAATTTAGGTCAAGTTTTGAATATTTAATGTACTGTAGCCATTTTTCTTTGCCACTTTAGGAAGTTTTAGCTTATTTTGGTGTTCTAACACTAGATTTCTCTATTTTAATCTTCCAATACGAGTTTAATTAGTTCTTCTTCTTTGTTTTCTTCAATACCCACTATGAGTAGCTAGATTTTTACTAGGGTTGTGACCCAACCCTAGTGTGTAAACCTAATGGGTGATTAATTTTATGCTTTTTATAATTCAAAATTATTATTTAGCTTAGTTCATGCTTCAATTGTAGAATTGATGGTTCCAAACATTGATTCAAGCCTATTTGACTTAGTCTCTTCTTGAGAAAGAGGGACCTAGTCTAGGATAACTTAGTTAATAAGGAATTGGGTTAATTGAGAGATTGATTAACCCAGTTAAATGGTTCAACCTAGATATAGTAACAATCCGATTTGAGCTCATATCAACCGTCTTGGTAGATATCTATTTGGTCTTGAGAAAGCCAAATTAGGCAAAACCACCCTTTGACCGAGAGTTATTGAGTGGTTAAATAGAGTTGTGAGCTATAATTGTCACGACCCTAAAACGGACCCAGTCGTGATGGCGCCTATTGTGAAACTAGGCCAGTAGACACAAACCCCAAAACCAACCCAACAATTATAATAAGTCATTTAAAAGTCATTAATAAGCTAAAATCCCAAAATATGAGGTAGAATAGAACAGTGCGGAAACAAAACATAGCCCGACATCGGGGTGTCACCAGTCAGGAGCAACTACAACTCGTCTAGAAATATTAAAAGACAACATAGTCTGAAACAAAGCTAATACAAAGTGGAATAAAGATACGAAGGAGAAGCACTGGGTTGCAAATACCAAGCAACTACCTAGTCAACTCCGAAAGCCTGCTGGAAGACAAAACAGCACTCGCTAGCGTGACCCCGAGACTCCTGGATCTGCACACAGGGTGCAGGGAGTAATTTGAGTACGCCAACTCAGTAAGTAATAAAAGTAAAGGCAGCTGAGTAGTAAGAAAACATGCAAGCCACGTCATAATGCTACAACAAAGCAGTATAAATCCAAAACAATGCAGTAAAAATAATGAACTTGTAAAAAAATGACTCAGTTTAATAAAATCCTTTTCAAAACTTCTTTCAATTGTTTCAAACGAGTGACGAAAATTAGCGAGTAAAAGAATAGAAATGTAAATAGCCCCTCGGGCAATAACACAAATCAACAACCGCCCCTCGGGCAAAATATCAACAGAACCAGCCCCTCGGGCTACCTCACAATCACTCGTAATCAGCCCCTCGGGCAATAACATGAAACAACAACATCCCCTCGGGCAATCTCACATCTCACACTAGGTACCCGCGCTCACTAGGGGTGTACAGACTCTGGAGGGGCTCCTACAGCCCAAGCGCTATAACATGCCATCTCGTGGCATAATCAAACAGGCTCTCGGCCTCATAAAAATCACAAGCCACCTCGTGGCATAATAAATCAGGCCCTCGGCCTCTCATATATCACAAATCAGTACCACATGCTACGGCGCGCAGCCCGATCCCATGATATCCTCACAACACAGGCCCTCGGCCGCACTCAGTCAGATCTCACTCAAGCCCCTCGGGCTGACAGTAAAAAAGTATTTCGCTCAAATTATCATTTATGAAATCAAAAGGACTGAATAAAACCGAGTTATGAAAACAATAAGAATATAGAATAACTGAGTGTAAATATCAAACCGAAAACAGTGGGGAAAATAGTAGTAAAAGCCCCTAAGGGTCCAAACAATCGGCACAAGGCCCAGACACGGCATTTAGCCCCAAACATAGTAATATTTTTCCATAACACAATAATTTTAAACAGTGTTCAATCAAATACGCGACTTAACAGCCGTACGGGATGGACCAAGTCACAATCCCCAACGGTGCACGACCCCACGCTCGTCACCTAGCGTGTGCGTCACCTCAAAATAGCACCATGATGTGAAATCCGGGGTTTCATACCCTCAGGACAACATCTACGATCATTACTTACCTCAATCCGGTCCAAACTCTAGCCCGCGATGCCTTTGCCTCTCGTATCGGCCTCCAAATGCTCCAAATCTATCCAAAACTAGAATATACTCATCAATATACGCTAAAGGAACAAAACCCACTCGAAAATAACCAATTTACACCAAGAATCCCGAAATTGACCAAACCCGACCCCCGGGCCCACATCTCAAAATCCGTTAAAAGTCACATCAACAGAATCCTTACATTCTCACGAGTTCGTACATATCAAGTATACAAAAATCCGACCACAAACGACCCCTCAAATCCCTAATCAAAGGCCTCCAATTTCAAGCCCTAGTTCTTCAATTTTAACCACTAATTTCCATAAATTTCAAGCCTAATCAATGAAATAACACCATAGAAACGAGTTTTAGGTTCAAAAATCTTACCTCAACGAAGTTCCCTTGAATTCCCTCTTCAAAATCTCCCAAAAAGCTCCAAAACCGACTTAAAAATGGTGAAGAAGAGCTGAAAATCGCGAAGTCCATTATTTATATGTTCTACCCCAGAAATACCGCATCTGCGGACTCGCACCTGCAGTCCCAGGTAAGCGCCTGCGGAAATCACTTATCCGCCCACTCTCGCACCTGCGCTCAAACACCCGCACCTGCGCTATCGCAGGTACGCCAAAAGCTACGCATCAGCGGCTCCAGTGCTTTTCCACTTGGTCGCATTTGTAGCCCTTAAAACGCATCTGCGGTGTCGCACCTGCGATCCCCAATCCGCAGGTGTGGAAACAACAGAAGCAGAAAATTCTGCAGCTACTCCAAAACTCCAAACACCCCATCAACCATCGAAATTTATCCTGAGGCTCTCGGGACCTCAACCAAACACACAAACAAGTCACTTAACTCTATTCAAACTTGTACCAACCCCCGGAACACTCAAAACAACACCGAAACACCAAATCACCCTCGGATTCAAGCCTAAGGATTCCAAAAACTTCTGAATTCCTCTTTTGATCAAGAAGTCTATCAAACCTCGTCCGAATGACCTGAAATTTTGGACACACGTCCCAAATGACACAATGGACCTACTCCAATTTTCGGAATTCCATTCCGACCCCTATATCAAAATCTCCGCTACTAACCGGAAAACGCCAAGATTCCAATTTGGCCAATTCAAGCCTAAATCTACCCCGGACCTCCAAAACACATTCCGATCACGCTCCTAAGTCCCAAATCACCTCACGAAGCTATCTGAATCATAAAAACCAAATTTCGAGATCGTTTACCCACAAGTCAACTTCCAATTGACTTTTCTAACAAAAAGGCCAGCTTAAGAGACTAAGTGTCTCATTACCCTACCAAACCATTCCGAACCTGAACCAACCTATCCGATATCACATAATACAGCTGAACAAGACATAAAGAAGCAGAAATAGGGAAGACGGAGCGGTAACTCATGAAACGACCGGCCGGGTCTTTACATCCTCCCCCTCTTAAACAAACATTCATCCTCGAACGAGTCAAGAAACATACATGAAGCCTCAAATAGGTGAGGATATCTGCTCCACATCTCCCGCTCGGTCTTCCAGGTAGCCTCCTCCATGGGCCGACCTCTCCACTGCACTTTCACTGAAGCTATATCCTTTGATCTCAACTTTCGAACTTGACGCTCCAAATAGTTGCTAGCTCCACATCATAGGTCAGATCACCCTCTAACTGAACCGTGCTAAAATCCAGAACATGACGGATCTCCAATATACTTCCGGAGCATAGAAATATGAAATACCGGATGCACACTTGACAAACTGGGTGGCAAAGCAAGCTCATAAGCCGCCTCCCCAATCCTCCGAAGAACCTCAAAAGGCCCAATGAACCGAGGACTCAATTTACCCTTCTTCTGAAATCTCGTTACACCCTTCATGGGTGAAACCTTCAGTAGAACCTTCTTCCCAACCATATAGGACACATCACTAACCTTCTTGTCAGCATAACTCTTTTGTCTCGACTTCGCTAAACGAAGCCTCTCCTGAATCACCTTCACTTTGTCTAAAGCATCCTGCACTAAGTCCGTACCCAAAAGCTTGGCCTCACCCGGCTCGAACCATCCAACAGGAGATCTACACTGCCTCCCAAATAAAGCCTCATATGGAGCCATCTGAATATTCAACTGGTAGCTGTTGTTATAAGCAAACTCCGCAAGCGGTAGAAACTGATCCCATGAACCACCGAAGTCAATCACACAAGCGCGCACCATGTCCTCCAATATGTGAATAGTACGCTCAGACTGCCCGTCCGTCTGAGTGTGAAAAGTTGTGCTCAACTCTACCTTAGTACCCAACTCTTTCTGCACGGCCCTCCAAAAATGTGAAGTAAACTGAGTGCCTCTATCTGAAATGATGGAAACTGGGACACCATGCAAGCGAACAATCTCTCGCATATAGATCTCTGCCAACCGCTCTGAAGAATAGGTAGTACAAGTAGGAATGAGTGCGCGGACTTGGTCAGTTGATCCACAATCACCCAAATAGCATCAAACTTCTTCAAAGTCCGTGGGAGCCCAACTACAAAGTCCATGGTGATCCGCTCCCACTTCCACTCTGGAATATCCATCTGCTGAAGCAAGCCACCCGGTCTCTGATGCTCGTATTTCACCTGCTGACAATTGAGACACCAAGCTACAAATTCGACAATATCTTTCTTCATCCTTCTCCACCAATAATGTTGTCTCAGATCCTGATACATCTTCGCGGCACTCCAATTAAAAGAATACCGCGAGCTATGGGCCTCCTCCAGAATCAACTCCCGAAGCCCATCCACATTGGGCACACAAATACAGCCCTACATCCTTAACACCCCATCATAACCAATGGTCACATCTCTGGCATCATCATGCTGAACTCTGTCCTTAAGGACAAGCAAGTGAGGATCATCATACTGGCGCTCTCTAATGCGATCAAACAAGGAAGACCGAGAAATCACACAAGCCAATACCCGACTGGGCTCCGAAATATCCAACCTCACGAACCGATTGGCCAAGGCCTGAACATCAACTGCAAGAGGCTCTCCCCAACAGGAATAAATGCAAGACTGCCCATACTCAAAGCATCGGCCAATACATTGGCCTTCCCGGAGGGTACAAGATAGTAATATCATAGTCCTTTAGCAGCTCCAACCATCTCTGCTGCCTCAAATTGAGATCCTTCTATTTGAACAAGTGCTGGAGGCTACGATGATCAGTAAACACCTCACAAGACACACCATACAAATAATGCCTCCAAATCTTCAACGCGTGAACAATGACAGCCAACTCTAAATCATGAACAGGGTAGTTCTTCTCGTGGGGCTTCAACTGACGAGAAGCATAAGCAATAACTCTACCCTCATGCATCAACACACACCCAATACCCACTCTCGAAGCATCACAATACATTTGTTGATACCCAATTTTTCCCTATGTATTTTTATACACAAATGTTTTCAAAATAACATGTACAAGCATATATAAGCATGCCCAAGTGTTTTGGTATTTTTCCTAATTTTTAAAGATTTTTAAAATCAATTTGTTGTCCATTTTAGCAATACAAGATCGGTAATTATTCCCAAAACTATCAATTTTTGTGAATAATTTATTTTATTCTCATATTTATACCAAAATATAGTTAAGGTAATTTTTGTATATTTTTACAAATTTATTTGGTATTTAAAAGGTTAAATTGCATACAATTACAATTTTAGCCTATTCTAAGATTAATAGTATTTTTTATTATAAAATTGGTCCCAGTATTTTTAAATTAATATTTATATATTATTAATTAGTTCAGTACTTTTAATTTGCCTTTAAAATCATTTTCACTATTTTTACAAAATAAAAAGGCAAAATTGGCCATTTAACATTTAGCCTCCCCTTATTTCAATTACAGCCTCGTTTGCATTTCAATTTTAACCTTAAATTGACCCAATTCTACCCCTATTTGGACTAGCCCAATTTCATTTCAACCCGGTCCCCCGACACAATTTAAAATCCGCCTGTTTCCTATATTTGATCCAGGCCGTTGATCATTTTGATCAACGGCCATAAATCCCCCTTACCATTTTTAACCCCCAATGACTTACCCTAATCCCTCATTCTGTCCTGGCCCGCCGCCTTAGAATCCCAAACTCTCTCAAACTCTCTCCAAAACTCTTCGAAACCCTAGCCTCCTCCTACCTTATTTCACCGTGTTTTCACCAGAATCCATGGCTTCTCAGGCCATGGACGGTCCGTACTCACCCCTCTCCACCATTAGACCTTAGGTGTTTGAGGTTTTGAAGGCTGACCTCGACGGATCTCTTTCAGATCTTCTCAGATCTTTGGTTCTATGGCTTCTCCGGCCTTTGCTCCGGCATATTCAAGCCTCAGGAGCCTGATTCCTGACCTCTTCAATTCAAGATCTGATTTTTTCCAAGACTTTCTCATTTCTAGGGTTTCTCCGAAACCCTAAGCTGTTCGAGGTTTTTTCTCTGTTTATTTTCTTAGATTTATGGTACGATTGTGTTCTACTGGACTTCTAAATTGTTTTTCCCCAAACTTTTCTTTCAGAATTGTTTTCTTCGATTTAGGGTTTCTGAAAGGGTTTTCAAAACATCTTTCTGATTCTTTCTGTTCTTTCCTTCATGTGTGTTTGTCTATATTATGCTCGTATGTTTTCTTTTTTACTACGCGTGTGTTGTTCTTCTGCTTCTTCTTTTTCTACTATACATGTTACTCATGTGCTCGCATGCTAATCCTTGTTATGTTTTCCTTACTCTTCTACTATATGTGTTTACTGTTGAGTTCTTGGATTTTGTGTGCTTTACTGGACTCTGTTTGTGTCCTTACTAAGCATGTTTCATCTACTGTTGCTTAAGTTTACACCACCTCTCTTTTCTTCTGAACTTGCTTGAGTTCCGACTTTTCTAAAACATGCTCTTTTATGCTCTTAAATCAGCTTTCTTTCTTTGTTGTTTCAAACCTGCTATCATATCTATTTTGTTTCTCATAAGGCCCTGAAACAGACCTTTGAGTCTGTTTCAATGGCTTGCCTTCTCATCTCTATGTCTAATTCGATTTGAAACCCTAGGATTTGGGGGTTTCTTTGGCAATTTTGATTAGGGTTCTGCTTTGGAACCCCGGACTATCAAACTCACCCTAAGTATTATGAACTGAATATGAAACTCTTTGCTTGTGATTCTGAACCTTTCTATGCCTGTCTTTTCTAATTAGCATGACAACCCTTTCTTGTTTGATATCTGTGTACTTTATATATGAGGATTTCTTCTTGCAAAAGGGTTTTGCTAACTATTGATTGATTCCGAATTTCTTTTAATACGGTATGATTGATTGCTACCGATTTTCTCTAATTGAACCCTCTTCACTTTTTTCCTGGCTTGGTTCATTCGAACAAAGCTGGAGATTTCGATTTCACTGGCTGTCGGATTGATTCCCTTTCCTTATTTTTCACAAACCGTGTACCACTGAACTTTGCCTTAAATAACTCCTGTGTACTTACCCTTCTTGTGTTACATTGGAAAAGATTTCAGTCAAATTTCTTTCCTTAATTGTCTTCTACCCGTTTGAAATCAGAACCCCTTAACTGAAGGGAGATTCTTTGTGATTGATTGCAAACTATTTTCTTACCTTTTCTTACTTGTTTTCTGCACTATAAAAAGGGGCACGACCCTTCTGCACTGACACAACCTTGAACCCTCGGTTGAACACTTACAAACCAATTCACATTACGAATTGCATACTCTCACACACATACTTTCAGTCACAATAGTCTTTCAAACTCTCTACTCCCTGCTGAGACTTTTGTACTGATTTGCTTGCAACTTGGCTTTTCAAGACTGCTGTTTTTACTTATTTGTTTCCCCCTGAAACTGGTATGTCTCAATTTTGATTTCAGCTCTTTCCCTATGTGTTTACTTTACAGTTGTTCTATTCCTGTCTACCTTGCTGCTCATGTTCTGTATATTACTTCCTTTTATGTTTACTGCTTGTTATAAATCCCCCATACCCCCATTCCCTTTTGTGTGCTGAGTTAAAGTTCGTGGCCTGGCAGTATCCAAATTACTGCCCAGGTCTGAACATGACCTTCAGTAGGTCCTAACTCCCAAATTCAAGCTGACAGGCTGGTCAGGGGTGTGCCAGTATCCTAATTGCTGGGCATGACCACTAGTTTGTCATGGCTTTCCCTAATTCCCCTCTATTGCACTTACACTTATTCTTAGACTCCAAGTTCTGCCCCCCTCCTATGAGCCTTGCCTTGGGGACCTTGAGTTCCCTTTGAACTTGGACATTTGAGGGCTGGCCCTTCCACACTGCACTATAATCTGATCCTGCAAATGTAATTGGGTGTAAGCACTGCCTGGAGTTGATGAAGCTCCTTGGAACTTTGACACACCCAAAGGATGAGAAAGGCTTTGGAAATCTGATCTTTGGAAGTTGGTTTATTTCATGTTTCAGACTAGGAGTCTGAATTAGGCTCTCCTTGGTTGGAACTTTAACTTCTGATGTAATTTTTATTTTTCTTGATTCATTCGGGTTGTAATAATTTGTAATAACTTATAAGGTGTATAGTGAAAAGGGGAGGGTCACTCATGTTATGCATGTCGGTAGACATCATGCTTTAGGCATTTATTTCTACAATCACAGCCCGTTTTTTGCTTATGCATCTTTATATAGAAATCCTGCTTATAAGTTTATGCATCTGCACATAGAAATCTTGCCTATAAGTTTATGCATCTGCATACAGAAATCCTGCCTATAAGTTGTTTCATTACTGCATTAGAAATCCTGCCTATAAGTTGTTTCTTTACTGCATTAAAAATCCTGCCTATAAGTTATGCATTTCATTAGAAATCATGTCTATATGTTTCTGCACTTCTGCATATAGAAATCATGATTATAAGTTTTCTGCACTTCTGCATATACACATGTCATTAGGCAAATAATCCATAGGTTAAGGAATAATCAATTGCATCCTAGATACCATGCTCATAGGATTCCTGCACTTACATAATCGTTTTAAAATCAGTAACACTTAGAATTTATGCCTATAGGAGCAATCGTTTAAATATGATTCATCCGCAAGTCTAAAATCAGTAATAATGTTGTTAATATCCGCAGTATTTGTTTATTTCTAAAGTCAGTAATCTTCTTTAAAATTAGTATGTTTGACCTTGTTAGATATGATGCCTATAAGTTTCACCTAGGCAAACCATTAGGTAATCAATTAATTATACCAGTCTTTAATAATTACAACCAGCAGGCAGGCCTAATTCAGACTTCTTATCTGAAAATATGTAATAAATCAGCTACCCCCTTTACGTAAGTTTAATTAAAGACCTATAAGTTATGCATTTCATTAGAAATCATGTCTATAAGTTTCTGCACTTCTGCATATAGAAATTATGATTATAAGTTTTCTGCACTTCTGCATATACACATGTCATTAGGCAAACAATCCATAGGTTAAGGAATAATCAATTGCATCCTAGATACCATGCTCATAGGATTCCTGCACTTACATAATCGTTTTAAAATCAGTACCGCTTAGAATTCATGCCTATAGGAGCAATCGTTTAAATCTGATTCATCCGCAAGTCTAAAATCAGTAATAATGTTGTTAATATCCGCAAAATTGGTTTATTTCTAAAGTCAGTAATCTTCTTTAAAATCAGTATGTTTGACCTTGTTAGATATGATGCCTATAGGTTTCACCTAGGCAAAACATTAGGTAATCAATTAATTATACCAGTCTTTAATAATTACAACCAGCAGGCAGGCCTAATTCAGACTTCTTATCTGGAAATATGTAATAAATCAGCCACCCCCTTTACGTAAGTTTAATTAAAGACCTAACCAGTACTTGTAAGTCATGCTAAACAATTTCTGCTTTGAATGAAGAGGTCTATTTGAGCCTTAACTGCTATGTGTTTTCCCCTTAACTGCTCTTATGTGTTTTGTTTGTCGTACTAGATTTTGTCCTTTTAAACTTCAAAAGCCAATATCCCTTCCCTCTAGGATTAATAGTCCCAACTACCTCTGGGACTGATAGGATTGGGGCGGGTAGTAGCATGCAATAAGTAACGAGACCATTCCGCGTTTTAGTACCTTAACGGGGTGGGTAAGGGTAGACATGGATATGATGATCACGCGATAACACCACGTGTATAATTGGTCACCGGGTGTTGCGTGGGTGATCCATGTTATTTATAAGCCTAGGACCCCCCCCCCCCTCCCTCTTTATGTGTTTACTTCTTTCTTTCAGAATTATTAAAACTGTCAGTTTTCAGTTCTTTTAAACCTCGTCCTTTGCTTTAATCATTTAAAATCTCTTTAAATTTCCAGTACTGTTTTTCTCTCCCAAATTTCCGCCCCATTTCATCTCTCTGTTTGATTATTTGTACCAATTATTCGACCACTATTTTTCTGCACTTGTATATTCTATAAATAAATTATGAAATCGCCTAGTCCCAAATTTCAGCTCGTTTATTTAACTTTTATACTTCCCCTACTTGCAATCGTTATGTGAGAATTGTCTTGTATGTTTGTTAGTTGTTTATATTTAAAGTCACAACTATAGCATGGCCGGGAACCACACTAGTGGATCTTGGGGGGTGCCTAACACCTTCCCCCCGAGATAATTTCAAGCCCTTACCCATTCTCTGGTTCTTCTTCTTTTTATTTCTTTCTTAGTGTCCTAATGCACTTAATCATTAGGTGGCGACTCTTCTAAATCTCAAACCCAATTCCCAAAAGGAAAAGAGTTGTCCGCCCAAATGTCGTAAACCCGATTTCACGAGAAAAAGGGGGCATCGACACATTATGTATGAACCTGAAACTGATGGCAACACTAACACTGGAGCTGGGGTCAAGGCAGTCTTGAGCTTCTGAAAGCTCGCCTCACACTCCTCCGACCACTGGAATGGAGCACCCTTCTGAGTCAACTTGGTCAAGGTTGATGCAATAGATGAAAATCCTTGAACGAACCGGCGGTAATAACCCGCCAAACCAAGAAAACTGCGAATCTTTGTGACTGAGGACGGCTTGGGCAAACTTTGAACCGCCTCTATCTTCTTCAGATCAACCTAGATACCCTCACTGGACACCACGTGGCCCAAGAAAGCCACTGAACTGAGCCAGAACTCCACTTGGAGAACTTTGTATAAAATTTCTCCTCCCTCAACCGCTGCAATACCACTCTCAAATGCTCCACGTATCTTCCTGACTATGCGAATACACTAGAATATCATCTATGAAAACTATGACAAACGAGTCGAGATACGGCCGGAACACGCTGTATAGCAGATGCATGAACGCTGCTGGGGCATTGGTCAGCCCAAAAGACATCACAAAGAACTCATAGTGACCATATCGAGTCCTGAAAGCTGTCTTAAGAATATCCGAGTCCCTGATCTTCAGCTGGTGATACCCTGAACGGAGTACACCCTCGCTCCCTGAAGCTGATCGAACAAATCATCAATGCGAGGCAGGGGATTCTTGTTCTTAATTGTAACATTGTTCAACTGCCTGTAATCATTGCACATCCTCATAGTGCCATCCTTCTTTTTCACGAATAGAATAGGCGCACCCATGATAAAACACTAGGCCGAATGAACCCCTTATCGAGGAGTTCCTGAAGCTGCTCCTTCAACTCCTTCAACTCCGCTGGTGCCATAAAATACGGTGGAATAGAAATGGGCTGAGTGCCCGACACCACGTAAATACCAAAATCAATATACTGTCCGGTGGCATGCCCAGCAGGTGCAGGAAATACATCGGGAAAATCCCTCACAACTGGAACAGAATCAATGCTGGGAATCTCTGCACTGACATCCCTCACAAACGCTAAGTATGAAAGACAACCTTTCCAAACCATCCGACGGGCCTTCAGAAATGATATCACCCTACTGGGAACAAAATCGGTCGAACCTCGCCACTCAATCCGTGGCACACCCGGTACAACCAACGTCACTGTCTTAGAGTGACAGTCTAGAATAGCACGGAAGGGGGATAACTAATCCATGCCCAAAATCACATCGAAATCCACCATACAGAGTAACAAAAGATCCACTCGGGTCTCTAGACCCCCAATGGTCACCACACACGACCAGTATACACAGTCTACAACAATAGTATCACCAACCGGAGTAGATACACGAACAGACGAAGCAAGAGACTCACGGGGCATATCCAAATAACGAGCAAAATATGATGACATATAGGAAAAAGTGGAGCCAGGATCAAATAACACAGAGGCGTCTCTGTGGCAGACTGAGACAATACCTGTAATCACAGCATCTGAAGCAATAGCATCGGGTCTAGCTGGCAAGGCATAGAAACGGGCCTAACCGCCACCTGAACGACCTCCCCCTCTGGGGCGACCCCTAGCTGACTGTCCTCCACCCCTAGCTAGCGAGCGAGTGGTGAAGTAACTGGAGCTGAAGTTGAGGGCTGACACCTCTGCTGAGATGAACCCCCAAGACGACGAGGACACTACCTCCATATATGTCCCAACTCTCCACACTTATAACAACTCACTGGTGGTGGAGACAGGGACTGAAAGGAACGCCTAGCACCGGAATGACTAGCAGTGGGACCTAGCACGGAAGAGCCCTGAACTGATGGAGCACGAGATGAACTCTAGGCTGGGAGGGCACTAAGTGATGAATGACCCTGCTGAGAACTGTGAGAACCGTGGCCCGATGATGCCCCACAATAACCTGGGCGAGCTGACTGAGCATGCCTGAATGGGCGGACTCTGTCGTGCTGAAACTGACCCCTCGAAGGAGAACCCCCAAAACTACCAGATCCCCGAGGCCTCTTGGCCTCCCTCTCCTCTCGCTCATGGCGATGAACTGACTCAATCTCGCGAGCGATATCAACAACCTCCTCAAAAGTAGCACCTGACACCCTCTCCCTGGTCATGAGAATCCGAAGCTGATATGTGAGGCCAAACAAACCTCCTAATCCTCTCTCTATCCGTATAAACCTACCAAATAGCATGACGAGCTAACTCTGAGAACCTCATCTCATACTGCATCACAGTCATATCTCCCTATCAGAACTGCTCGAACTGCCTGCGCAGCTCCTCCTTGCGGGACTGTGGCACATACTTCTCCAAAAAGAGAATGGAGAACTGCTGCCAAGTAAGGGGCGCCGCACCAACAGGCCTACGCCTCTCTTAAGCCTCCCACCAAGTGAAGGCAGCTCCAGTAAACTAAAAAGTAGTAAATACGACCCCGCTGGTCTCCAGATTACCCGTGGTGCGAAGAATCCTCTAACACCTATCGAAGAAACCCTGGGCATCCTCGCCCTCTGTACCACTGAACGTTGGAGGCTGAAGTCTACCAAACCTCTCCAATTTGCGTTGCTCGTCCTCTAGCATAACCGGAGCTACATAACCTTGAGCAGTTGCCACCGGCTAGGCTGGTGGTGCCTCCGGTGTCTGCAATCCCTGAATGACCTGCTCGGGTGTGCAGGCGGCAGGAGTCTGAGTGCCTCCCCCGGCCCAAGAAGTGGCTGCGGTAGTAGAAACCGCGACCGCCTGAGCAAAACTAGTGTACACAGTCAAGATCTTAGCCAAGGTCTCTTGAAGACCCGGAATGACAATAGGCACAGCCGGTGTTGTTGCAGCGTCCACAACTAGGATCTGATCCTGAACTGGGGTTGATGGTGGATCTGCAGGTGCTTCCCTAGCTGCTGTGCGAGCTATACCGCTGCCCCTACCACGGCCTCGACTGTATCCTCGGCCTCTAGTGGCCCCAGCTGGTGGTATTGGTGGTCGTCCATCCTGACTGGTAGCGCGTTTCCTCACCATTTGTGAGAGAATAGAATAACAGAAGTTTAGTACTAGCATCAACAGATTCGCACGAAAGAAATTCAAGAATAAGAAGTTTTCCTAAAAGGTTCTGCAGCCTCCCAAGGATAAATATAGACGTCTCCGTACCGATCCATGAGACTCTACTAAATGTGCTCATGACTCGTGAGACCTACGTAACCTAGGCTCTAATACCAACTTGTCACGACCCTAAAACAAACTCGGTCGTGATGGCGCCAATCGTGAAACTAGGCCAGCCAACACAAACCCCAAAACCAACCCAACAATTATAATAAGTCATTTAAAAGTCATTAATAAGCTAAAAGACCAAAATATGAGGTATAATAGAACAGTGCGGAAACAAAACATAGCCCGACATCGGGGTGTCACCAGTTATGAGCAACTACAACTCATCTAGAAATATGAAAAGACAACATAGTCTGAAACAAATCTAATACAAAGAGAAATAAAGATAGGAAGGAGAAGCACTAGGCTGCGAATGCCAAGTAGCTACCTAACTCCGAAAGCCTGCTGGAAGACAAATCAACACTAGCTAGCGTGACCCGAGACTCCTGGATCTGCACACAGGGTGCAGGGAGTAATGTGAGTACACCAACTCAGTAAGTAATAAAAGTAAAGGCAGCTGAGTAGTAAGAAAACACGCAAGTTACGTCATAATGCTATAGCAAAACAGTATAAATCCAAAACAATGCAGTAAAAACAATGAACTCGTAAAAAAAATGACTCAGTTCAATAAAATCCTTGTCAAAACTTCTTTCAATAGTTTCAAACAAGTGACGAAAAATAGTGAGTAAAAGAATAGAAACGTGAACAGCCCTTCGGGCAACAACACAAATCAGCAACCGCCCCTCGGGCAAAATACCAACAGAACCAGCCCCCGGGCTACCTCACAATCACTCGTTCTCAACCCCTCGGGCAATAACATGAAACAACAACATCCCCTCGGGCAATATCACATTTCACACTAGGTACCCGCGCTCATTGGAGGTGTACAAACTCTTGGAGGGGCTCCTACAGCCCAAGCACTTTAACAAGCCATCTTTTGGCATAATCAAATAGGCCCTCGGCCTCATAACAATCACAAGCCACCTCGTGGCATAACAAATCAGGCCATCGGCCTCTCATATATCACAAATCAGTACCACATGCTGCGGCGCGCAGCCCGATCCCATGATATCCTCACAACACAGGCCCTCGGCCTCACTCAGTAAGATCTCACTTAAGCCCCTCGGGCTGACAGTAAAACAAGTACTCGGCTCAAAATATCATTTATGAAATCAAAAGGAGTGAATAAAACCGAGTTATGAAAACAGTATAACTGAGTGTAAATATCAAACCAAGAATAGTGAGGAAAACAGTAGTAAAAGCCCCTAAGGGTCCAAACAAACGGCACAAGGCCCAGACACGGCATTTAGCCCCAAACATAGTAATGTTTTTCCAAAACAAAATAATATTAAATATTGTTCAATCAAATACGCAACTTAATAGTCGTACGGGATGGATCAAGTCACAATCCCCAACGGTACACGACCCCACGCTCGTCATCTAGCATATGTGTCACCTCAAAATAGCACCACGATGTGAAATGCGGGGTTTCATACCCTCAGGACAATATATAGGATCATTACTCACCTCAATCTAGTCCAAACTCTAGCCCGCGGTGCCTTTGCCTCTCGTATCGACCTCCTAATGCTCCAAATCTATCCAAAACCAAAATATGCTCATCAATATACGCTAAAGGAACAAAACCCACTCGAAAATAACCAATTTACACCAAGAATCCCGAAATGGACCAAACTCGACCCCCGGGCCCACGTCTTGAAATCCATTAAAAGTCACATCAACAGAATACTTGCATTGTCATGAGTTCGTACATATCAAATATACCAAAATCTGACCACAAACGACCCCTCAAATCCCTAATCAAAGGCCTCCAATTTCAAGCCCTAGTTCTTCAATTATAACCACTAATTTCCATAAGTTTCATGCCTAAATAGTGAAATAACACCACAGAAACGAGTTTTCGGTTCAACAATCTTACCTCAACGAAGTTCCCTTGAATTCCCTCTTCAAAATCTCCCAAAAAGCTCCAAAACCGACTTCAAAATGGTGAAGAAGAACTGAAAATCGCGAAATCCATTATTTATATGTTCTGCCCCAGAAATACCGCATCTGCGGTCAAAATCATCGCACCTACAGACTCGCACCTGCGGACCCAGGTGCGCACCTGCGAAAATCACTTATCCGCCCCATCTCGCATCTGCGCTATCACAGGTGCCCCCAAAGCTCCGCATCTGCGGCTCCAGTACTTTTCCACTTGGTCGCGCCTGCGGCCCTTAAAACACATCTGCGGTGTTACACCTGCGGTCCCCAATCCGCAAGTGCGAAAACAACAGAAGCAAAAAATTCTGCAGCTGCTCCAAAACTCCAAACTCCCCGTCAACCATCCAAATCCATCCCGAGGCCCTCGGTGCCTCAACCAAACATGCCAACAAGTCACATAACACTATTCTAACTTGTACCAACCCCCGGAACACTCAAAACAACATCGGAACACCAAATCACCCTCGGATTCAAGCCTAAGGATTCCAAAAAATTCCGAATTTCGCTTTTGATCAAAAGGTCTATCAAACCTCATCCGAATGACCTGAAATTTTACACACACGTCCCAAATGACACAGCGGACCTACTCCAATTTCTGGAATTCCATTCCGACCCCTATATCAAAATCTCCGCTACCAACCGGAAAACGCCAAAATTCCAATTTTGCCAATTCAAGCCTAAATCTACCACGAACCTCCAAAACACATTCCGATCATGCTCCTAAGTCCCGAATCACCTCACGAAGCTTTTGGAATCATAAAAACCAAATTCCGAGATCATTTACCCATAAGTCAACTCCCGGTTGACTTTTCCAACAAAAAAACTTAACTTCAGAGACTAAGTGTCTCATTACCATACCAAACCATTCCGAACCCGAACCAACCAATCCGATATCACATAAAACAGTTGAACAGACATAAAGAAGCAGAAATGGGGAAGACAGAGCGATAACTCATGAAACGACTGGCCTGGTCGTTACAATAATACACCCCAATCAACAAAACATGCATTCAATTCTGTATCCCATTAGGCAAATACCTAGGTCATGGTCAAAGCCCTAGGCTTTTTATACATTTGGAAAACCCCTCAAAAATAACTATCTCTAGTTTTCTAGCTTTAATTTGCCATCATTAGATTAATATTTAGATATAGAAACAAAAAACTCATAGTGGAAGTGCAATCTAGATACTTCACTTGCTCATTCCGAACATATACTCCTAGAAACCATCTTAGCTCCCTGCGTATTCGACCCCGACTCTTCGTTGGGTTTTACTATTGCAAATGACCGTGTCATATCTCATGTGAGGTGTGCATTTGGACGTGATCACATGCCGCAACAGGTATTATTGGTTCATGATGGGATCGTCTCTTGTTGCCTTCTTGAGCCGAGGGTTTCCTGGAAACAGCCTCTCTGCCCCTCGGGGTAGGGGTTAGGTCTGCGTATATATTACCCTCCCCAGACCCCACTTGTGGGGTTACAGTGGGCCATTGTTGTTATTGTTGTTGATGGGATCGGCTACACATCGCAGTAGGTATTAATCATTCATGCCATGATTGGCTTATTATAGCGCTTGGGCTGGATCTGCCCCTCTGGAGATTGCACACCCATAGTGAGCGCAGATGGTATTTATTTTGGGTTGGATCTACCCTGTACTGTACTGAGTGCGAGTGCAAGTGCCGAGAGTGAGTGCTAAGTGACTGTGAGGAATGAATGACTGTGAGGACTGAGTGACTGGGAGGACTGAGTGAATTGATACTCTGAGAGTATGCATATCTTTTTACCACTGAGCTGCATCGCATTTGACATGCACACTAGACATACAAGCATAGAGATGCAATTTCTAATGATGTACGGTATTGCGTCATTCATGACTTCGCATACACATTGACATGTAGACATAGAGATGTATTTTTCCTCATGCCATTTGAAAATTAAACATTTACCTGTTGAAAGTTTTGGGAAAAATAACAGTTTTACAAACTTACTCATATTTTGGTAATTTCGGTAAAAAGATTTTAGTTTTTACCGATATACTTGAAAAGCATGCATATTTTTCTGGAACTGTGAACAAGCTGAGCATTATATCTCTGAGTTACTTCTTTTATTACTTTTATTATGTTGTTATTAACTGTTGTTGGCTATAGGTGTTGGACTCCAACCCTTGTCGAAGCTCGTCACTACTTTCAACCTAAGGTTATGTTTGTTACTTATTAGGTACATGGGGTTGGTTGTACTCATACTACACTTCTGCACCTTGCGTGCAGTTATTAGAGGTTGATGTTGTTGTGTACGACGAGAGTTGAATTTGAAGATGTACCTGCGTTCCGGTCATAACTGCCTCTTGATCTTGGTAGTTTTAGAGTTTTAACGTGTTCATGTATATTTCAAACGTATGATATACTTATTTCATACCAGCTTTGTAAATTCAAAATCTTAGAAGCTAATGATTTGTACTACCAGTCCTTGGGAATTCCTTATATAATAGTTCAGTTGTATTGTCACTTCTTCTCTTAATAAATCTCATTTGAATTGGTTTATCGTTAACTGGATTACCTAGCGGGTTAGGTTAGGTGCCATCATGGCTAGTTGGATTTTTGGTCGTGAAAAGTTGGTATCAGTGCTCTAGGTTCATAGGTTCTACGAGTCATGAGCAAATGTCTAGTAGAGTCTTCGATAGGTTACGAGGAACTTTGGATAAATTTCCCATCATTCTTTCCTTATCGTGCGACATTGATTTCGCTTGAAGGTAACTCTTTGAATTTCTTCCATGCACTCGTATGCTCATGTGAGCTCTCGGTATCAGTTGTATATCGATGGCTTGTGATTCCACGGATGAGGTGCGAGATATAATTTCTGTGTGCTAATGATGGGCTAGTCTAGAGGACTTGAGGGCAGGTTTTGACTAAAGCTTGAGCTTGGGGATTTCGGTTGTGTGAGCACGTGATTTTGGACATACATGTCCGGTAGTGTCCATATGAATGGAATTCGTGGCTCTATAAATGGCTGGATGGCTATATGATAAGTATGATGTGACAAAGGGATGTGTTCATAAGGTTTAATTGTGACAAGAATAGTTTGCTTGAGATGTAAAAAGGACAATTGGATGTTTGATGTCTATCTTGATGTGACGTATAGTCCTGAGTTATGGGTGTGTTCAAGGATCTTTCATGCCGTTTAATTGGGGAACAAAGTATATTCTCATGTCTTATTGATGAGTTCAGACTCAGGAAGATTAACTGATTGCGTAGTAGTTGTGGTTATGAAAGGGTATAGAGAGATGTTAGTCTGAGGCTAAGCAGGTGGGCTATAACTTGCGGGGTAATCTATATATGTGTGATCCTGAGGATGTTATGTGGAGGTTTTCTTTTCTACTAGTTGGTTATATTTGTGCGATTTGAGTTTGGATCGGTTATAATAGTTGACCTGACCATCACGAGGATAAATGCGAGATTTGCAAATGATTTGAGCTATTAAATGGTTTGTGTTACATGAGCTTATGAAGGATTTAATTGAATCTCATTACGGTGTTATGGCAGTAATGTTATATGATTATTGTATGCTATCAGATGTTTTATTTCATGGCTTTGAGCCAAGTGGGGGAGTCTGCTATCGACAAGTTGATTTCATAGTTATGTGTTGTACTGGTTTCGGTTTGAGGATACTTGTGAATCATTTATGACTTGCAGAGATTGAGATCGAGGAAGGCTTAAGCAAGGAAATTTGTGGATGCATAGTATATTACACTTTATGGGTATGTGGAAATCATGGAATGATTTGAGTTATTATTCGTGACGGATATAGTATGCATGGAGTACGAATTTACTCGGTTGCGTTTAGTCGGGGTTACTTCTTAGGGTGTTGTTGTGCTTATTAAGCATAGGTCGTTCGGCCTTTTTGGACAGTGCAATTGAGAATTTATCAGAGTGGATGACTCTCGAAAAGGTTCTAATGGATTTAGGAGTTATATGTAGCAATGAATTTTCGGGATTTGTATATGGCTAAAATATGAGATTTACATTGGATGGCGTCGAGACTTGCGATATTTCTATATTATTATAGATTATACATTTCAGTATTAGGAAGGTGAAGGAAATGACTTTAGATTCACTGAAGACCTCTTCAGAGTAAGTGTTTTTTCTCGATTGTGTCACCTTTGGGGTGTTTAAGAGGGAATACAACGGCTTATGGGCTTTAGGGTGTGTGGTTTTATGTTACGACCTCTTTTGGTGAGTTTTGGGTAAGGTTCGTGGTGTTCTAGCAAGGGGAAGTGTCAACTTGAGGGTAATTCGGAAGGAACTCACAGAAGTAGGACATCTTGTTAGTGGGTTGGATCAGCACGATAATGGATAGGATAGGTTCTTTGGGTACTTGTGATGTGGTGTGTCTCTACAGATGTTTTGTGGCAATACTCTTGGGTTTGGAGACCTGCGTGGCTTGGTTGAGTTGGAGAGATTCAGTTTTGATGGCTTGGTTATGTGCAAATGGACTTCGAAGTGTTCTCGGTGATTTCTACCACGGTTTGAGACGGATATTTCCTACCGGCGTGAGGAGCATGTTGCCTATTGTTATTTTATCCTGGATGAGATCAAATGGAAGGTTTTTGACTCGTCGGGTATGTATTCTACTGGTGACTCAGAGTTGATTATGATTTTCTCATACTTTTTATAATGTGACATGATAGACGCAGTGTGTTGTGTGGGATTGCGATTTGCATGTGAAAGTATACTTTTGATACCTAATTTTTCCCTATAATATTTTTGAAATGCATATATACCTTTAAGACTATGCATTAGCATTAGTTTGTATTTTTCCATAATTTTTACATTTTTTAAATTAATTTATCTCAATATTTTGTTCATATAAATAAATACAAAATTGCATTATAGATGATTTTAAAACATCTCTTGATTTGATATTACCATTAATGGTCCTATTAAGTTCCAATTATCTCACAAATGGCCAGATTTACATCTTTTGGTTACAATTGCAATAATTTTGCAATTATTGCCCATGCATACATCACTGCATTATTTTACCAGAAATTAGCCCGTTATATTTTTAAAATATTATAATTATTTTAAAGCATCTCCGTGCATGAAAAATTATTTTTTTCTCATTGTTAATTCTTTTATAAAATAATTTATTCAAATACCTGGGTACTTAATAATTAACCCCCTTATTTCGGATTTAGCCTAATTGAACAGCCCAATTTCAACCCCTAACCCACTAAGACCAAGCCCAAATCGATCAAACCCAGCCCCAATTAATCTAAAACCCGACCCAGGCCTCCCCAAATCCTGGCCGTTGATCTCTGAGATCAACGGCCCGCATTTGTTCTTACCATAATTAACCTAATGACCCCCTCCTAACCTAATTCATTTCCACCATACCCCGCCGTCACCCTTTCCCCTCGTTCTCAGATGCTCTTAGTCTGAACCCTAATCCAGGCGCCGTCACCGGCTTAGCCCTCCGTTCTATGATGTTTCTTTGTCGTCTCAGGCCTATACTGGCCTCAAACTTGCTATGGTTCATCAATTTCTTAGATCCTTGAAAAGATCTCAAGGGCCTAGGCGGTCTAGTTTGCACATTCGATTTCTTTGCCTTTTTCAGGCCGTTTGCTCGACCATAAGTAAGAAATCTCTCTTATTTTGCGATGGATCCATGATTTTCTAGGCCTATATTCTCGTCTCTATCATGCTTTCTAAAGAACCCTAATTTTTTATCTCCGACCTTCTCAGATCTGTATAGATCTGAGACGAATCGAACATATCTCACATGTTTTCCTTGAAAATTTTCTGGTTTTCGACTGATTTCCCATTTTTCCTAAACTAGGGTTTACCCTAAGTCATCTTCTCAAAAGGTTTTCTAATTTGCGAATGCTTAATCGTTTGTTCTTAAGTGATCTTGACTGATATATGCTAAAGTTGCATAAGCCCTAGTTGATTCATGTTAAAACTCTCACTGTCTGGTGTTTTGCTCCGATTTTGAGCTTTTCAAAGTTACTAGTCGTATTGGTTCATTCTGTATTCTGATTTACACACTTTCCCTTAGTCAAATTCCTTGCTTTGTGATTTTTATCCTAATTAATCTCTATTAGGGTTTTTGAATTATTTTCCGCCTAATTTCTCTGTGTCCCTAAAGTTCTAATCAGCCTATTTTGTTTATGGAAATTGATATATTCTTTTCAGAATTGTTGAGTGATTTGCTCTGTTAAAAATTTCATGTGCATAATTGTTGATTATTTCCTTGTTTATGACTTTAATTAGTCTTCTTGCCTTATTTAAATTGCCTGTATTTTCTATTGATTCCTTTCACGATTATTTCCTTAATTAGATTCCTAGTTATTCACTCTTTGCCTAAGTCTGATTTGAATTTCTTTCCTTAAATATTTCCTGCCCTTACCGTTGGTTAATTACCCTTAATTAAGGGAAGACTATGCTGATTGTTCTTGTAATTGATTCTGTGATCTTCCCTTGATTAACTGAAGTTGACTCTTTTACCTTATTTGCTCTACTCTTGAACTACTATATAAACTCCTTTGTTATACTTCTTAAGAGACGAACATCAGTTCATAACACACACATACATTCAAACTCTTCTCCTTCTTTGCTACTTGTGTTACTTGTGCTATTGTGGGTCTAGCCGGCTGAAAGCCAAGGCTAGATAGTGGAATTGCACATGTTTCTTTCATATTCTGCATTTCTCTTACTTGGCCGGTATGTCTCAGTTAAATTTTGAAACCTAAACTCTATGTGTTTCATTTCAGTGCTAGCTCATTAGTTATAGATTCAATTCCTATTCTTGTTTACTGCCTTACTTAGCATGTCTCATCCTTCTTTATTCAATATGTAATTAGCATGTACAAACTATAGTTGTCCATTTGATGTTTGTCCAGCATGTCTATCCACCCTTGTCTATTCTCTTTCCCTTAGGAAGTCATGTTAGTTACCTAATCTTTAAGGAATTCGACTTACTCTAGTTGTGTGTTTGACTCTGTCCAGTGTTTCTTTGCTTTCAACATGGCTTTATTACCTGTTGATACCCAATTTTTCCCTAAGTATTTTTATATACTCAAAATATCCTCAAAATAGCATATACATGCATATATAAACATTCCCAAGAGTTTTGGTATTTTTTCTTATTTTTAATCAATTTATTGTCTATTTTAAAAGTACAAAATCCAATAATTATTCCCAAAATTATCATTTTTGTGAATAACTTATTTTATTCTCATATTTACACCAAATATAATTAAGGTAATTTTTTGTATATTTTTACAAATTTTTTTGGTATTTTTAAAGCTAATTGCATATAAAGGCAATTATAGCCTATTTTACGGTTAATAGTGTTTTATAATTGTAAAATTAGTTCTAATATTTTTAAATTAATACATGTCACACCTCCTTTTTATACACACCTACCTCAAAGGATAGTGTATAAGGGAGTTTTTCCATTTAAAGTGACATTATTCGAAATGGAATTATTGATTTGTTTTTAGAGTCGCCACTTGGGATAGGATTGGATTTTGGTGTCCCAAGTCACCGGTTAACTTGAATCCCAAATCGAGGAAAATTTCGACTTCCCAATTGGAGTCTGCGAACCAAAAATTCTGAATAAGGAATTTTGTTGACCCGAGGAAGGTGTTAGGCACCCCCGGATCCCGTGGTTCTAGCACGGTCGCTTAAATTATTATAACTGGCTAACAATCTGATTTTAATACATGTCATCCTATAGTGCAATTTTAGAATTGTTTACCGCTTTTAGTTAATTTGTACGAAAGTGAACGTCGTTTAAAAACGTGCTTACGGATCACGTCACATGAAATGCACCCGAATCCTCGACACATTCTTATTCAACGTTTTTTGGATTTGGATTTGGGTCGCATGAAATGCACACCCGTATTTAGGAAGGTAAAATTATTAAAAAGCGCGTCTAAAGTGACCAACGTATTATTATCTTTGCGGGAGGCCACGAAATTCGCTAAACGGCACGTCCCGAATTCTAAGTATTTTGATATAAGCATTTAATGAGGGCCCCGCAGTTTATGCATTTTTGTTTGGCGAGGCTCATCTCACTTTATTTAAAGGCCGGCCTAAAGCAAACTACGATTTTCTATTTATTTTGTCTCTAAAAAGGCCTAATTAATTAACATTATGATTTATTTATTATTGAAAAGCATTCAAGCGAACTCGGGATTCAAGATCAAGTCCAAACTCAAATAAACGAATCTCCATGATCGAAGACTGCTTAATTCAAATTTGCTACTTAACTCGGAAGGCCCAAGCCTAATGCCATGAAATTAGACTAGTAACTTTAAATAAAAACTGGAAAGAATTCTGTTAGCTTGTATAAAATGGGCTGTGGTTTTAAATTCCAACTATTAGGCACAAGAACATACATTTAATGGGATTGGGCCTGAAGGAGAGGCCCAATGCTCCAGGCTGAAGTCTGTCGTATTATTTATAGCAAAATATTTTGGGCCTCTTTTGCAAAGGATGGCCCTAATTGGACCTGATTCTTATAATCTGATTATGTAAATTAATTCTAAACACAAAGCCTGCAAACCACTTGGACCTACCAATTATCCATCATTTATTCACATAGCTCAAACATCAGCATTTTGTATAACTTTTGGATCTTAGATCAACTTTAAAAGGGACGAAGAAATACGACACCAAACTAGTATCCTATTGAATCATGACTTTACTGTTTGACTCATAGTTTTAATAACATCCCTGCCTAGCAAATATTCTGATTTTTGAATATGAAACAGATGACCTGATTGCTAAATGCAGGAAACATTATCCTTTTAAAGATCACGTAATAACGTACAGTTCATGAGGTTCATGACTTAATAATTCCAAGCAATTATACAATGTGAACTAAAGATTGACTAAGCTGGATGTTCAAGCTTTTACAGTCCTAGACAATTATACAATTCAAACTAATAATTAAGATGAATGTTCATGATTTTAAAGGTCCCAAACAACAGCCATCATTCATAATTAAACTACAAACACATCACTAACAGATTTAATCCAAATCATTTATACCAGTTATTACAAACCATTTATGCAAAGCTAACATAGGCGAAAATCATATTAAACTACAATACAAATCGGGAAATGAATTGCACAGAAATTCATGTTTCAATTCTTCACATGGATTCATTCCTCAAGTTTCAGCTCACAATTATCAAGGTTACAAAGCTGTGTACCTGGAAATTTGCACAAAATGAAGTGAAACTGAAGTCAGCTAGGCAAACAGCAACACACAACAGCAATTAGATCGATTTTAAGCCCAGAAAATAGCATCAATCAGCCGAAGAGTTGATTTCAGGTAGCAAAACCAATAAACAGCAAAACATAAGCTTGAATGACTCGAAATTGACTTGATATAACCCTCAGAACCTCTGAAACCTTCACTACTGAATTAACAGGACTATTCAAACCATTTCTAACCTTATTCAAACTAGAAATTGAATTTTAGAATCGAAAGCCTTTTCTGAGTTTTCTAAGATCTGGAATTTGAATTTCGTGAATCTCTAATGCTTCTAGAAACCTGTGGGGATTTTTTCATATTTTTTCTAACTTCTGAAAACTTCTATTGTAAGGCAAGGTATTGCCCTTTTATAGACAAAGTCTAGGGCAACCTTTAGATTTTCATTTATACCCTAGGTCCCTCTTTTAATTTCAGTTTTTAGCTATTTAATCCCTCAAATCATGCCTTGTTGGCCAAGTTATACTACCAGGTTCCTAAATTTCAAATTAGAACCCCTATCTAGAAGGTTCTAGGGGGTTCCAATCTAGTTACTGCAAGATTCTTTCATTGTGGAATACCTACACTACCCTTGAATTCACCCCTGAATTACTAACCTAGTCAAACCAACCCTAGCCCCCTTAGACTTGGTCAAAAATTGACCATGGTTAAACAAACCAATGCTGGAGTATTCAGCTATATCCAAACAACTCCTAAAAATTGAACTAGTCAATCTAATTAATCAAAACTGGAATTTAACTCTAATTAATACTATGTCCTAAGGCTAAAATTAAACAGTAAACTAACAACTAATAGCAAACAAATGAAATTGAAACTAAAGTCAAATTAATGTCATATAACAACAGCAACAATCATGGATCATACAATCGAAATCAAATCAAATAAGAACAAAAATTTAAACTACACTATGGTAATCAGAACCCTAAGTTAAGCACGAAAAATAAAGACTAAAAATGATAAAAGAAACGAAATAGAGGAACAGGAACAAGAGTCATGAATCGAGAAGAAAACGGAAGAAAAAATGAAAAATACCTCGCAAATTTGACTCAGACCCGAATCTGGCAGGTTTTCTTGGAATTATTTGGACTATAATCGTCCTTAATCATGTGTTTTCATGAGAAAACACATAATTAAGGGCTATTATAGCCCAGAACTCATTAGTCCCCCGATTTGAAAAATTAGAGTTCTGGATTTATTTTTCGATCTGAAATTCGAACCTCTTGGGAAAAATCGAAGGCTATGGGTTGTGGATTTGGGATGAGAAGGTCATGGTAGTCAAGGGGTGTGAATTTGGTGAGGTTTGGGAGGTGGCGCTGCCGTGTACGGCGGAGGTGTCCATGGCGGTGCTAGGGTTTGGGGTTTTTGGGGAATTCCAGCATGATTTGAATGAAATTGAGGGTAGTATGGGCATGGGGAAGGTGAGAGGGGTCTCTGGTGAAATTTTGGGAGTGATTGGCCAATCACCGCCGGCGGAGGCGATTTCCGGCCGGCGGCAGACGGTGGCATGCGGCGGAACTAGGGTTTCCGGTGAGGGGTTTAAGAGACGAGAGGGTAGGGGGGTCCTAAGGCGGGGAGGATCGTTTGGACATATATATAGTTTTTGATCTAGGCTTCTCGTCCGTTGGATTAAGAAACCTAGACGGCTAGGATCGATTAGGGCCTAAACTACGTCGTTTTGGGGGTTATGGGGACCTGGATCGGGTTGTGACGCGGGTCTTGGGCTGGGTTAACGGATTTGAGGGGTTCCTGGTTGAGGGGTTTTGATTTGGGCTGGCTTGCTCATTTCAGAGCTGGCCCAACAAAATGAACCCATTTTCTTTTCTTTTCCTCTTTTTATTGTTTATTTATTCTATTTATTTTCTTTGCAAAATTAACAAAATCTAAGTTAAATCCCAAACTAATTAATTTCCAAAAAAAGAACTAAATCCTAATTTTAAAAGAAAACTAAACCGAAAAATGTAAAATGTAGAATTTAAAATGGTAAAAAGACTATTTTTGTTATTATTTTTTTTCCTATTTTAGTAATGTTAATTAATTAACAATATAAAATCAAATTCTAAATGCAAACACATTATTTTGTACTTTTATGAATTATAGCAACTAAAAATGCACACAAGAATGCAAACCAGACGTAAAATCATGCAATTAATTCCTAAAAATTCAAATAATAAAAGAAAAATTCTAATTCTAATGAATTTATAGGAGTAAATTAAGCGTGGCAAAAATCACGTGCTCACAATACATATGTATTATTAATTGGTTCAGCATCTTCAATTTTCTTTTAAAATCATTTTCACTATATTTATAAAATAAAAGGAAAAAACTGGCTATTTAAAATGTAGTCCCATTTCGTTTCAATTGCAGCCCCAATTCCATTTCAATTTTAGCCTTAATTTTGGCCCAATTCGCCCCCAAATCAAAACGACCCAATTTGATTTCTCACCCGACCCCTGACCCAATTGCTAAACCCGCCCGGGGTTCTTTTAAATCCAGGCCGTTGATCCTTTTGATCAAAGGCCACAAATAATTCTTTCCTTTTTAATTCCACATGACCTAACCCTAATCCCCATTTCTCTTCGACAGCCGCCTTCGAACTCTCTTCTCTCTCAAACGCTCTCAAGCACTCAAACCCTAATCGCCTCCCTTGTCTTCTCCGACCATTATCTCGCCGGAGTCCATGGCTTTTCAGGCCATGGACGACCTGTGCTCACCTTCCTTCACCCCTAAACCATGGGTGTTCGAGATTTCGAGGTCTGAACTCGACGGCGTCCATTCAGATCCCCTGCAGATCTGTGTTCTGTGGCCTCTCCGGTCCCATTCCGACGTATTCGAGCTTTAGAAGCCTAGTCATGGCCATCTCTGACTCANAAATCATGCAATTAATTCCTAAAAATTCAAATAATAAAAGAAAAATTCTAATTCTAATGAATTTATAGGAGTAAATTAAGCGAGGCAAAAATCACGTGCTCACAGCTGCCCCTCTTTGCTCGAAGACACGAAGGGTTTTCGGGCAAAGTTAAATGAGCACCATGAAGGATTTTTGCCTCCCTAGCACTCCATGAGAAGCATTTTGAAAATCGTCTGACCGAACCCTGCTTCAAAGGTTGCCTACATATCCTTGGCTATAAAGGAATCAGGTCAGGTGTAGTTCTGGAAATTTTGGTAGCTGGGACTACCAGGAGCTATGATTTCAATGTTGTTGCTGCTGCTACAGCTTGCTGACCTTCTTATTACACCAAAAGGAAAATCAAAGCTAAGTTAGCTATGCCTATCAACTATGAGTTACACGATTCCTATCTATAATTGTCTTGAAACTTGATCTTGAGTCTTAGCTGATTTTGCTGTGGACTTCGATCTGAATCTTGATGCTCGCAAGTTGTAGGTGTTTTACTTCTTCATGCAGTATTGGGTCAAAACCGGATCAGCGGAGCTTGTGACTTCAATCAGATTTTGAGCAATCCACGCCCTTGCTTGCTTCACATTTGAGTTCATCTCTTTTTGTTCTTTTCTTCTTTTTTTGATTCTGGATTGAGATTTGTTCCATTGGTTATTTCACACATTGCGTCTTGAGGTTGACCTGCTTAAGATACCAAAACAAATGAACGAACGAAATTTTCTGCCCCAGTTTTCACTAGGAAAATTTCGCGAGTTAGTTGTGACACATATCTAAGCGATCAAATCAGGATTGTGTAGGGAGATCCTCAGTTTTGGCCGGGATTTGGAAAGAAAAAGCTCCTCGGATTTTTTTTTGGCCGGGAGATCCTCGGTTTTTTTGGCCGGGACTTGGAAAGAAAAGGCTCCTCGTTTTTTTTGGCCGGGAGATCCTCGATTTCTTGGCCGGGATTTGGAAAGAAAAAGCTCCTCGGTTTTTTGGCCGGGAGATCCTCGGTTTTTTCGCCGGGATTTGGAAAGAAAAGGCCTCAGTTTTTTGGCCGGGAGATCCTCGGTTTTTTGATCGGGATTTGAAAAGAAAAGGCTCCTCGGTTTTTTGGCCGGGAGATCCTCGGTTTTTTGGCCGGGATTTGGAAAGAAAACGCTCCTCGGTTTTTTGGCCGGGAGATTTAAGCAATGGGATCCTATGCTACCATGATTTGTTTTTCTTTTGGGATTTTCATTTTCATTTCTTTTTCTTTTATTTTCCTCTTTATATGTTTTTTTTTTATTTAGCGAAACACATGAAAGAATTTTGGGGGGGGGGGACTTCCTTTTTGGTCGTTTTCCTGCTGCAAAGCTGTTTTAGCGCTTGCGCCTTTTATTTCCTTTTGGATTGCGCCTGCTTCTTGCACGGTTGCTTTGAATTAGACCTGTTTTCAACAAAGAACAATTTGTTAGTTTGAAACGGTGGTTGGTTTTATGGCCTTGATCATCTCAATTGCTTGATCCCGGCCCTATTTCCGCTGAGAACTTTGCTGCTCGTTTGCCTTGAGGGTGAATCTCTTTTCAAACCGACCGGGTTCAGCCTTCAGGATTTCATTATGACTCGCCCGTGTGGGCTCTGACCTTTTCACTTTATTCTGCCCTTGCCTTTGATTTTCTTTCTTTTCCAATGTTTTCCTTCGAAAGCATCAACCACTATGGTCAGTCGGGATTGGCCTGACGCACTCGCTGAGGCTGGGTATTTTCTTCGACTCTGACCAGGCGGAGCCCTGTGAAGCCGGTCCTGCCACCTTTTCTTTGTACTAGTTACGGAGTCAGAGTTAAACCGAAAGGGATTCAAAGAAAAAGTATGCAAAAGGCAGGCATATGATTTTAAAGAGAAGCGTCCCTTTCGGGGAAAAAGAAAGACTTATCTGGGGTGCGCATGCTGGCTTCAAATGATCATGACATGCTTCTTGGACTGGACCCCTGACCCACACAAGCTTTCCAACTTCTCGTGAACCCATTGATTCGCTTTTCACAACCAGGGGGCATTGCCAGGACTCTTTCAGTGGTGAGATGTCTTCTTTTCGGCCGACAGCGCCCTTTGCGGGTTTTCGCCAATCGACCTCTCTCATTTCTCTTCTCACTGCCGCCCGATAGTGCTCTTTGCGAGTTTTCACTAAGCGGACTCTCTCATTTTCAGTTTCTCTACTCACCATCGCCTTATGGTGCCCGAAGGTTTTCACCGATAAGACTCTCTCATTTTATTTCTCTCAATTTGCATTGTGTCAAATTCCAACAATGACGTTTTCATTTCCCTGCCTTTGCCAATTGATCGGAAGGACTTGGACGAGGTTTTTGGGGTAAAAAGGATTTTGGGCGGAACTACAACTTTGGAACCATTTCGGCGGATTCATGGCCGAACCATTATATCATCTGCCCCAGTTTTATTTTTTGGGGAAATTGGGATTTTTGCTTTGGTGTGACTGAACCCCAGAGAGAGGCTGCCTACGTATCCTTTCGGAATCAAGTCAGACGTAGTTCAGGGAAACATTTGTTTTTTTTTTATGTTTTTTTTTTGTGCTAATACTTCCGGGTTCCAAAGAGGGTAGCCAAAGAAGGGTGACCGGCTCAAAGGGTTTACGAAGGATTAATAGTGTTTGGGGTAGCGGAAAAGAAATCCTTCGTCATCTCAATTACACAAAAGCCATCGCCACAGGAGGTCTAGACATAGTACCTTTTCACTGCATCTGCATTGACTGCTGTCTCAGGATCATTCCCTTCGATGTCTCCCAGATACAGTGCTCCTCTTGGCAATATCTTTCGAATTATGTATGGACCTTTTCCAATTAGGGGCAAACTTCCCTTTTGCTTCCTGGTGATGAGGCGTCTGAGTACCAGTTGTCCCACTTCAAAATTCCTGGGACGCACTTTCTTGTTATAGGCGCGGGCCATTCTTTGTTGATATAACTGCCCGTGACAAACTGCGGCCATCCGTTTTTCATCAATTAATGACAACTGCTCTAGTCGGGTTTTAACCCACTCACTGTCCTCAATCTTCGCCTCAACGATTATCCGAAGTGAAGGAATTTCTACTTCTGCAGGTATGACTGCTTCAGTACCGTAAACCAACAAGTACTGTGTTGCTCCAATTGATGTACATACTGTGGTACGATACCCGAGTAATGCGAAAGGTAGCTTTTCATGCCATTGCCTGGAGCTTTGAATCATCTTTCTCAAAATCTTCTTGATGTTCTTATTTGTTGCTTCGACGGCACCGTTGGCTTTTGGCCGATAAGGAGTGGAGTTTCTATGCGTTATCTTGAATTGTTCACATACCTCTCCCATCAGACGACTGTTCAAGTTTGCAGCATTGTCGGTAATGATAGTTGCAGGAATGCCAAAACGGCAAATGAGATTGGAGTGCACAAAGTCTACCACAGCTTTCTTGGTGACTGACTTGAGAGTGATGGCCTCAACCCATTTTGTGAAATAGTCAATTGCCACCAATATGAATCTATGCCCATTCGAAGATTTCGGCTCGATCGGCCCAATGACATCCATGCCCCAAGCAACAAACGGCCAAGGTGCTGACATCGGATGGAGTTCTGTTGGAGGTGCATGAATCAAGTCACTGTGCACCTGACATTGATGGCATTTTCGAACAAAGTTGAAACAGTCCTTTTCCATAGTTATCCAGTAATACCTGGCTCGCAGAATTTTCTTTGCCAGCACATAACCATTCATATGAGGTCCGCATACTCCTGCGTGCACTTCATGCATAATTCTTCCAGTGGCTTGCTCGGGGTAGTCCTGTGTTTTCAGAAATCTCTTGATATCATGATACCAGGGCTGAATGCTGGGTTCCGCCTCAACCGCATTACAATACCCGTGCTTTTCTATCGACTTGAAGCGTTTGGTGAGATCTTCCACATGCTGTCGATAGGGAATGAGCTTAACATCTCGAGTCTCCCACTCCCCTTGGGCTTGCTGGATAATCAAATCAGAGTCCCCCATGATTACTAAATCCTCAACATCTTGTTCAATTGCCATATTCATGCCCATGATACAGGCTTCATACTCAGCCGTATTATTTGTGCAAAAGAATCGGAGCCTAGCTGTAGCTGGGTAGTGCTGACCATTGGGTGATATCAAGATTGCCCCAATGCCTACACCTCTTGCATTTACTGCTCCATCAAAGAACATTTTCCAAGCACGAGTGTCCTCAGAGATGGCTTCCACTGAATTTACCTCCTCATCCGGGAAATAGGTGCTTAGTGGTTGGTATTCCTCGTCAACCGGGTTTTCAGCCAAATGATCTGCCAACGCCTGGGCCTTCATTGCCGTGCGAGTAACATAGACTAGGTCAAATTCAGTGAGCAAGATTTGCCATTTTGCCAGCCTCCCAGTGGGCATCGGTTTCTGGAATATGTATTTCAAATGATCCAACCTGGTTATTAGATAGGTGGTATGGGCTTGAAGATAATGTCTCAGCTTTTGAGCGACCAACGTCAGAGCGCAGCATGTTCTTTCCAACAAAGTGTATTTGGCCTCGTAGCTGGTGAACTTCTTGCTCAGATAGTAAATTGCCTGCTCTTTTCTTCTGGCTATGTCATGCTGCCCGAGAAAACAGCCAAAAGAATTTTCCAACACTGTCAGATACAAGAAGAGGGGTCGCCCATGCTCCGGTGGGACCAATACTGGAGGATTTGACAAATATTCCTTGATCTTGTCGAAGGCTCTTGACATTCGGATGTCCATTTGATTGCCGCATCTTTCTTTAACAGTTTGAATATGGGCTCATAGGTGGTAGTCAGTTGAGCGATGAATCGACTGATATAGTTTAACCTGCCCAATAAGCTCATCACATCCTTCTTAATTTGTTGGAGGAGGTAAATCTCGAATGGCCTTTATCTTTGTTGGATCTAACTCAATACCTCTCCTGCTGACTATGAAACCCAGGAGCTTGCCTGATGGGACTCCGAAGGCACATTTAGCTAGATTCAACTTCAGATCATACTTGCGCAACCGTTCGAAGAACTTTCTCAAATCTCGCACGTGGTCACTCTGAGTTCGGGACTTAATGATTAGATCATCCACATACACCTCCATATCTTGATACATCATATCGTGGAAAATGGTGGTCATGGCTCTCATATAAGTTGCCTCAGCATTCTTCATCCCAAAGGGCATGACCCGATAACAGTAGGTACCCCAGGGTGTAGTGAAAGTTGTCTTCTCAGCATCTTCTTCATCCATCAACACCTGACGATATCCTGCGTGGCAATCCACGAAGGACTGTATTTCATGTTTGGCGCAGTTATCAACAAGGATGTGAATGTTGGGTAATGGGAAATTGTCTTTGGGACTTGCCCTATTCAAATCTCGGTAATCCACACACACCCGGGTTTTCCCGTCTTTCATTGGCACTGGAACCACATTGGCTAACCATGTAGTATATCGGACCACTCGGATTACCCCCGCCTTCAACTGTTTTGTGATTTCTTCTTTGATCTTATCACTGATATCAGTTTTAAACTTCCTTTGCTTTTGCTCTACTGGAGGACAATCGGGGTAAATTGGCAATTTGTGCACCACTAGATCCATACTCAGTCCTGGCATGTCGCCATACGACCAAGCAAACACATCTTTAAATTCAAACAGGAGTTGCATTATTGCATCTCGAGTTTGCTCATCTGTGTGAATGCTTATTTTGGTTTCCCTTATTTCTTCGGCAGTTCCCAAATTAACCGGTTCAGTGTCATTCAGGTTTGTCTTAGGTTTGTTCTCAAATTGTTCCAATTCTCAATTTATTTCCCTAAAAGCCTCTTCTTCATCATATTCCGGTTCTTGATTCATTATTTCACAATTAGACAGCGTGTTTGAGTCTGGGCATGAAGTCCGCAAGCATGTCATGTTATCTAAAGCCGCGTTATTATAACTGAAAAGAAAAGATGAAAAGGGAAAAATAACCAGAATTAGAAATAAAAGAAAGATGGACGATGAAATATTGATTTCATTTCTTGGGATTGGAAAGATAACAGGGTTTACTAAAAGAAACATTCGAGTTACACCCTGAAATAACTCGAGATGCAGAGAAGGTGACAGGGCTAGTCTACCGGGACTCCCGCCTGATTGGGAATGGCGTAGCCTTCCAGTTTTGGAGTTTAGCATCTGGTCCCATATAGAACACCTCAGCGGTGCTAGTCCCTTCCCCTGGCTGAACCATGTTGGTTTCATAAAGCATTTGTCTCATAGCTCCATATATATCTTCGATTTCCTCAGTTGTGAACACCTTATCCTCCCTTTTTTTGCCATACTTGGCCTTGACAAAAGTATCATAGAGATGTGGCAATGGTTGTGGCAGAACCCATCCTTCTTTCTTTCTTTCCTCGACCCATTTCTCATCATCTGGGGTAGGGTGGAAGCCTATTCCGAAGAACTTTTCTGCTGTGGGTAGAGTTACCGGCTCAGATATTCCTTGTAAAGCTTTTCCCAACCCTTTTCCTGGCTTGAAACCGTGTCTAATCATTTCTCTGGCCACCATGATTGAAGCATTAGACAGGAAAGGCTGAGGACAAGGATTTCCTTCCTCGTGCTGATCTGCTACCACAATTTCAAAGGCTTGATAAACAATATGCTCACTTCCTTCCCTCGCCTCCAAACATGGGATAGATGGGTCACGATAAATGGACTGCTCGTCTTCTCCGTGGACCACGATTTCCTGGTCTTCATACTCGAATTTTACCATTTGGTGGAGGGTAGAGGGCACAGCTCCTGCAGCATGGATCTAGGGCCTTCCCAGAAGAAAGTTATAAGATGTATCCATGTCCAACACCTAGAAGGTCACCTCGAACTCTACCGGACCTATGGTCAATATCAAATCAATTTCACCGATGGTATCCTTCTTAATACCATCAAAAGCTCTCACACAAACATTATTCGGACGAATCCTTCTTGTCCCGATTTCCATCCTTTGCAATGTGGAGAGTGGGCAGATGTCAACCCCCGATCCTCCATCCACCATGACTCGCTTGACATAATAACCTTCACACTTGACAGTCAGATGCAAGGCTCTGTTCTGAGCTGCGCCTTCCGGGGGCAAGTCATTTTTACTAAACGAGAGTTGATTAATGGCGAAGAACCTTTCTGCCATCCTTTCGAGCTGCTCGACTGAAGTTTCAATTGGCACGTACGCCTCATTCAAAGTTTTCATCAAGATCTTCTGATGTTCGGAGGATTTCGTCACCAATGATAGCAGGGACACCTGCTCAGGGTATTTCCTTAATTGATCCACTGTCTCATAATCAGGCATCTTCATTTTCTGGAAGAAGGCTTCTGCTTCTTCAACACTCACTGGTTTCTTGGACGGAAAACGCTTTCAAGCGGCATTGTTTACCTCCTGTACATTCGAATATTTCTCAACAGAGGTTTTCCCTGGAAGTTCCCCCGAAATTTCTTTGCCCTTGTATGTGACCACTGTTTGCTGATAGTTCCATGGCACTGCAGAGGGGTCTGTCATTGGCTTCTCTGGTACGCGTCCAATAACCACTGGCTCATTCAGCCGAGGCGGTTTAATTGTCCCCCGTACCACATAGGCTCTTTTTGGTACGTATATTGGCGTTTCCCCTTTTACTTCAGCCTTCCTTGAAGCACTGACCACTAATGGTTTTTCTTGGCGTCCTCACGGAACATAGAGAATTCCGTTCTTAGGAGGTTCCGTCTCTACTTTTGTCTCAGGTTTCTTCTTAGGCTCAGTTTTGACACTTTTATTCTTCTTCTCCCCTTTCCCTTGCTTCGGGGGTACCCTGGGTTTCTTTTCGGCGTCAGCAATGGCAATTATAGCTTTTAATGCGGGATCAAATTCTCTGTCTTCACAGATCATCCCGATTACCGGCCCGTTGTTGTGAGTGGGCAATGGGTTATTAGTCACGTTTGGGACTTCTTCATCCCTCAATACTATTTTCCCTTGTTCAATCAAATCTTCCACAGCTTTCTTCAATGTCCAGCAGTTATCAGTACTATGCCCTGCAGCTCCTGAATGGTAGGCACAATAGACTTCTCGTTGATAAGCTAGAGATTCCGGGTTCTGCCTGTTTTGGGGAATAGGCTGCAGCAGATTCATCTGGACGAGTTTCGGGAACAAACTGGAGTAAGGTTCACCAATCGGCATAAAATTTGGTCGTCTGGGTGGTTCCCGAGGGCGGAAGTTATTTGCGGTGGTCGGGGATTATATTGGTTCTGGTGAGGAAGTTGATTTCTTTGGAATGGAGGTGGATTTCGGTTAGCTTGTGGTTGCGGTCGGCCGAAGGGTTGAGCATTCATGACCGCATAAGGTGTAGGAGCATAAGCCATATCAGTATGAGGATAGTGTTGAGGGGTTCTTTCAGAGAATACTGGTCTAGGAGCCCGGTATCTTCTTCCTCCTGATGCTGCCATCACTGTTTCTTCTTTCTTTTTGCCTTTGGCCATTCCTCCAGACCCGCCTTGGATGGATTGGGAGGTTGCTCTTATGGCTGACTGGCTCAAGATTCTACCCGTTTTTAGCCCATTCTCTACCATCTCTCCGATTTTTATTGCCTCTGCGAAAGGTTTGCCCATGGCGGACATCATATTCTGAAAATAGTCTGCTTCCTGGGCTTGAAGGAAAACAGTGACCATCTCTACCTCATCCATCGGAGGCTTCACTCTTGACGCTTGTTCGCGCCACTTAATTGCATATTCACGGAAACTTTCTGAAGGCTTTTTCTTTAGATTCGCCAAAGAATTCCTGTCTGGCGCGATGTCTATGTTGTACTGAAATTGTCGAACAAAATCTCGGGCCAGATCATCCCAAATATGCCAACGCGAGACATCTTGGTCCATGTACCATTCTGAAGCGATGCCAATCAAGCTTTCTCCAAAATATGCCATCAACAACTCTTCTTTGCCACCGGCTCCCCGTAACTGATTGCAATACTTCTTCAGGTGAGCAATGGGGTCACTGTGTCCGTCATACTTCTCAAATTTTGGTGTTTTGAATCCTGACGGCAAGTGTACATGAGGGAACATACATAGGTCTGTATAGGAGACACTCTTTTGCCCCGCTCAAGGCCTTGCATGTTTTTCAAGCTCTGCTCGAGGCTTCTCATTCTTCGCCATCTCATCCTGCTCTGGGGCTTTGGGGGTTTTGTCCTGCCCTGGTGTAAGCTCGTATGGTGGTGGCTGACAGTAATTATATGTGGGATATTGAGGAGGATCCACTGGAAAGACAGGGTTTTGGAAGGTGAAAGCTGAGGGATCAAAGGCAGGTCTTGGCAGTGAAGGTTGTGTTGTAGTCGGGCATGGTGGAGCAGTGAAGATGTTAGGAGCTGCTCCTGCTGGGAACACCTGGGGGCGGACCTCAGAAGGTGTTCCGACGAAGTGAGCGGTCATGGTAGGCTGTCCCAAAGGAGTATGAGGGTGGCTGATAGGGACAGTAGTAGCACCTCCAGATCTAGGGAATAACTCTGGGAATCCGGGAATGGTGCTTGGAGGTTCCTTTCCGTTGTTCCAAGCATCCCACATTTCCATCAGTCGCAGGCGCAAGATCCGATTTTCTTCAGCTGTAAGAGATTCAGAGGCCGGGACCCCCGAGATGGGGCTGTCTTCGGGTATGGGGATTGCAGGCAGAGTCATTTTAGATCACATCTCTGTATTTCCTTTGGATCTGGTGAAATAGCGATGTGAGCCCAGCTTACCACAAACCAACCACTGTTTCTAAACAGCTCAGCTGGAAATGGACAACAACGGTTAGTTTTGAAATAAATAACAGATAGGTAAACGCACATTGGAGTGTGATGAACCTATACAGTTAAACGAATATCTACATGTTTGCTTCGGTTGCATGCGTCATCCCGGCTTTTCTCTTGTTTCTTTTCTTTCTTTTTTGTTTTTCTCTCATTTTTCTTGTCCCTCTGTTTTCATTTTCTGCTTTTTCCCTTTTCTTTGCCATGGTCTTTCTCTCGATGCCTTATTTTCTCTTTTTGCGTTCCTTTCTCTCTTGTTTTTCTTTTATTTCCTTCCTTTGTATTTTCCTTCCTTTTTTTTGTTTTTCTTAGGGTTACGGTCGAATCCTATGGAGATTGCCTACGTATCATGACCCCGCATGAATCAGACCAAACGTAGTTCTTGCAAATAAATGCAAACATAAGTGCAAGAAATAAAGAAACAGTTTTTGAGAATTTTCAAATTTTCATTAATAACAACTGCGATTACAAAGCTACTAGACTATTTGTTTTTCTTTTCTCGGAAAAGGAAAGTACAAAAACCAGACTCAAAAACTACAGACTCGATTATTTAAGAATACATCAAAGCTTCAAATCCCGGGGCCCGCGGGGCATCACTCGGCATCGCCGCGGGCCTGCGTGCAAGACCCTTTTGCAACTGATCCAGATCGTTCATGACCTGGCGAACAAATATCATCACGGAGGCAAAGAACGTGGTACGACCCATCCGCTCACCGGCCTGACACTTCATGACAATATAGTTGGCGATGTTTCTGATTCTTTCCCTGATTTGGCCTTTCTCTTGGAGTAGCCGACTTATCTGTTGGGTGCGAGCCTCTAGCACCTGAGAATCCTGGAAGTGAAGGTCTTGTAACAATTTTATTTCCTTTTCCATATCAGCGATTAACCCATAGCATTGTTCCCTCTCGGCCTGTAATTCTTTGTCCCGGCGAGCTGCCTTTTCTTCAAGAGTATTCATTTTCTCTTCATGTTAGCAATGGTTCCCTCATAATTTCTCTTCATTTGTTGTACGAACTGGGCTCTTTCCTCAGTCTTCTTTGCCCATTGTGCCTGAAGTCTTGCCATGTTTCCCTCAGATTTTTCCAATTCTTCCTGACAGTCCAGGACTTGCTTCTTTAACCCTTTTATCAATCTCTCGTCGGATAGACTTCTTTCTCGATTCCTGGCATCTATTTTCATTTGCTGAATTTGGGCCTTGAGAGCTTCATTCTCCTGGGCCAATTTCTTTTTATCACCTTCATCAGCTGCGGCTTGCAAGCTGTTTTCAAACCGAAGCTCCTGAACCTGTTTTTCCAATGCTCCTATTCGGGCCCTGTACTCCTTTTCCTTGGCTAACCAATCCCATTGCACCTTAGCCTCGTTAGTGAATTGTTGTACATGTGGCCTTTTGGCGGGTCTCTCAGGAATTTGAAATCTTTTACCAAACCAGACCAAGTATTTGGGATCTACCTCACCTCTGGCTCGGTCCTGTACTATAGTCTTAGGCTCAAGGTACCTGCACTCATTCCATATCTTTCGAATTCTGCCTTCAGGGAATGCAGCTTTCGGGCCTAACTCGATGACTTGCTCACTCAGGTTTTCATCGTGGTGCACTGTCTGGAATCTTCCAAATTGTCGCAAAACTCTGTAAGGAGCATAAGGCTGTATGCTTCGAATACCTATCAAATGAATATAAGAGACCTCTGCTGATGTGTATACAGCTTCAGTAGCCGGAAGCCATCCATAAACCCATTCAACTATATCTGCAATTAGGGATCTTAACCATGACGACCAGGCCTCAGTACCTTCAGGGAACTCAATACCTGTCACCCGGGTCTCGAATTCTGCAATACAACTCAACCCGGTTAAACCGTAGTTCATATAGCCTGTGTGGTGACAGAGGTGTTCCTGTATCCACAATTGCAAGTGCAAATTGCAACCTTGAAAGAATTTCTCCCCTTCCCGACATTTGGTCAGAGCTCGGTACATTTCTGCTACAATCAGGGGAACCACTGTGCTAGTAGGTTTTTTCATGGCAACATCTAGCATCCCTACTAGGCCAAGGTCTATGTGACCATCTTTTCTAGGACAAATTACCACTCCCAAAAAGGCCACCATGAAGGCTAATCCCCGTCGGGCTTCCCACTTGTCTTTATTTCCAGCATGTGTTAATCCTGTGTTGGGTTCCTCGAAACCTTTGGGGTTACCATACCGGTGATATAAGAAATGCAATGTACAACACCCTTCCGCCAGGTGCGGGTATTGACTATCTCGGCAAATGTTCAACAAATCCAAGAACGTATGAAGGGTTACCGGTCGTGGGGCCAATGGGTATCTACCTCGGAGGTTCCCGTTGAGACCTGCGTATCCGGCGATTTCTTCTAATGTAGGTGTGAGTTTAAAATCAGAAAACCGGAATACATTACGGGTCGGGTCCCAAAATGGTATTAGTGCCTCAATGATATCCTTCCTTGGTTTGATTTTCAATAAATCTACGAGACCGCCCAAACTTTTGACCACAGTATCTCTGCTTCTTTTTCCCAAGTCATGCCACCACATATGGAGTTTCAAAGGGATCTCGCTCAGGACTGAGAAGGTTTCGATGTTACTTGAATTCATCCTGCACATTTATTTAGGGGAATTTAATGATTTATTTTGAAAAAAAAGGGCTATTTGTGCAAAAATTCTTTATTTAGAAAACAGGACAGGATTTGCAAATACGGCCTTTCAGCACTTCTGGGAGGAAGATTTTAAGGCTGTGCCCGCAAACCATGTAAAAATGACTCAGGGTGGCTATTCTTGCAAAAACGGCCTTCCGGCGTCCTTTTGCGGGCATTCGGCTTATTTTAGACAGGAATGGCATCACCCGACTTATTTATGACACAAAATTAAAATTTGACATTGTTTTTGGCTATTTTTGATAAAAGGGAAGTTGGGCCCGATGAGGGTTGCCTACGTATCTCACATCCGGTGAGAATCAAACCAGCGTAGTTCGGGAAGATTTGCCGAAATCAAAATAACAATTGTCTTTTTATTTTTCAACTATTTTTCTCTCTTTTTTTTTGTTTTTTCATTTTTCAAAAATCCGGCAGCATTTCGGTACTATTTGGGCATTGGGGTTTTTCAAAACAAATGGTCACCCTCACTTAGTTCTAACACTACTTATTTTCTCAATTTTCACTCATTTAGACAAGTCGGTCAACATGCAAAGCCGAGCAAATAAATGCACAAGTAGCACGTAAGATGCATCAGGATGGTCAATTCATTTCAGGTCACCTGTCCTAGACGGACCCAACCCCTGTGTTGAGTCCCCTAAGTCAAATGCACATGATGCAAACAAGCGTCCTACTAGGGATCCGGCATGAGTTTTTGTTCTTCTAGGTTCAAATCCTAGGTTTATTGGTCTAGACCTGGCTTACCCGAGCGGACAACTCGAGCCGAGGGGGAGGCAGCGTACCGGGGATACAGAAGCTCCGCCGGCTTTGCAACTTATCCAAACCTCGTTCTATATGGGAAAAGACTCTAAACAGAAGAGAAGCTACACGAAGTGCACCCTTCTCCATGATGTAGAAGACTCAGAAAGAGGAAGGGATTCGCGACAGTTTATATATACAATTCAAAAAATATCAAAGCGGTAAACATTTAGCACATATAGCATGGAACATGTAGAGAAATCAGATAAAGTCAAATATAACAATTATACTAAGCTCGAATTCTTGAACCCTGAATCGAAATTCTGGGTTCGTGTCCCCAGCAGAGTCGCCAGAGCTGTCACACCTCCTTTTTTACACACCTACCCCGAAGGATAGTGTATAAGGGAGTTTTTCCATTTAAAGTGACATTATTCGAAATGGGATTATTGATTTGTTTTTAGAGTCTCCACTTAGGATAGGATTGGATTTTGGTCACCGGTTTAACTTGAATCCCAAATCGAGGAAAATATTGACTTCCCAGTTGGAGTCTGCGAACCAGAAATTCTAAATAAGGAATTCTGTTGACCCGAGGGAAGGTGTTAGGCACCCTCGGATCCCGTGGTTCTAGCACGGTCGCTTAAATTATTATAAATTGCTAAAATCTGATTTTTATACATATCTACCTATAGTGCAATTTTAAAAAATTTATTCACCACTTTTAGTTAATTTTTACGAAAGTGAACGTCGTTTAAAAACGTGCTTTCGGATCACGTCACATGAAATGCACCTGAATCCTCGACACATTCTTATTCAACATTTTTTGGATTTGGATTTGGGTCGCATGAAATGCACACCCGTATTTAGGAAGGTAAAATTATTAAAAAGCGCGTCTAAAGTGACTAACGTATTATTATCTTTGCGGGAGGCCGTGAAATTCGCTAAGCGGCACGTCCCGAATTCTAAGTATTTTGATATAAGCATTTAATGAGGGCCCTGCAGTTTATGCATTTTTGTTTGGCGAGGCTCATCTCACTTTTAAAGGCCGGCCTAAAGCAAACTACGATT